>NC_141555.1:42958642-43303642 GCF_021556685.1 Rattus norvegicus | reverse complement strand
GAAAATTTCAGCAGCAAGTTGTTGGTTTTTAATGCCAGTAGATGCCTACCACAACCGCGAAATTACGAGACGTCCTTGTCTAAACTGACACGAAAAAATCACCAAGAACACAACAACAATCAAAGAAACCATGTCATCTGTGGAGTCCTCAGGAACAGGTGCAGCAACCTGGACATGGTTCCAAGATGTGGGTTAGTATGTAGTACTTTGTCAGCCTGGTAGGTTTGTATTCAACCATCCATGTATGGTCACGATGTTTGGGACCTTTCCAATAATGATGAATACCCTGAAGATGATGAGTGCTATTCAAGTATCTTGTTTCCCTGAAGTCTACAATCCTGAGAGAAGGAATGTTATGTTGATGAACAGGAGAATGGCCAAAGCCTCTTTGTGAACGTTGTGTAAATGGGATGCCTATTTGAGCAGAGTGGCATATCTGTGTGGACAGAAGGGAAAACTGGAGTCTGTGGAATAAAGATGCGAGTATAGAGTTCCCATCTAATGAGAAAGTAATGTCTGAAGTGCACTTGGCCAGAGATGTAGTTTTAAGATTCCATTAGAGTATGTGGTCACTGTTGATGTCTTCATATACAGACTGAAAATGTCACAAACACTAGTCAGAGACTGACTACTGGAGAGAGACGAAAGGGCAAGGAACATTGGGAAGAAATGAGGCCTGAAGAGCCAGTAAAAGTATACAAGAATCTGAGTGTCACAGGGGATGTATGTGAGGGTCTCTAGGGTTGACATTGGAAATCTAAAGACCTTTATAGAGGGAACCAGCATATTATGTTGGGTAGAGTTTAAATTTGCATACTCTTTCCTTGATGACAGATCAAAGACCCAGCCTACTTCATGCAGTGGAGCACATTCCAATGACTGCCTTTACAGTCACTAAATCATCATCAGAGACTAGAGCATCTTCCCACTCCAGTGAATGTGCTACACAGCCAGGTTTCAGTCTGAGCGTTCATAAAAATTCTGGGTGACAGTCACATGTTGGTTCACCTCCTCAACCATATTTTCCCCTGCTAAGTCTAGGTATGAATGGTGAAAAACTTATCATTTTGTTTTCTTCCTTGAGACAGTGAGTTTCTGTTCTGGGTTGTACTTGCTTTTCTTGCATTATCTAGAGGCTCCTTCTGGAGGATCGAAATATTATAGGTTCTAAAATTTAGAGGAATGTGTGTGTGTCTGTGTGTGTGTAAAACTTACTGTATCAGAGGAGTACAATATGACTTCCTCCTTCGTCAGAAAGGCATATTTGAAGTCTGCTTAGGAAAAATGAAATCTGAGGGACATTGAAAATATTCAGAGGTAAAAAAAAGAAATTCCTTTAGTCACAACAGAAGGACTGGAGGCCCAATTAAATGGACTAAGTAAGAGCACCCCCACAAGATAATATGTAGAATGTCTGAAAGTCTTTTGGATTGTGGAGGTCAGTAGAGTTTTATTAGAATAGGCAGGTTTGGGATCCTTTGTTTAGAAGACAAATATTTGGGGTGCAATTAGAGATAGGAAACAGTTTAAAAGCCATATCTTTCAAAAAGGACACTCAAGGTACATAGGAGCAGCCAGTAGCAGGAACTGGCTGCTTTCTTTGCGTTCCTAGAACTGAAAAAAACCAGTACCACAGCACCCTGCAACAAAATCCTATGGAGAAGCAAGCTGGATCTTCAGAAATGCAGAAACTCCTTAGAATCCAAAGGAGACAAATACTTTCTGCCTACCTTCTTGAACAAATAGGAAATCACCCAGTGTCATCTGTGCACCTTGGGTACAGGGACCTAGGAGAAGTCAGATGAAGGACATTATTCTTTTCTGGTTGTGCTGAGAGCTGAAAATCAGCTGGTAATTGTGCATAAACAATTGAAAGCAGAGGTAAGACCAACTTTTCTGCTCCAAGTTACCTGCCGTTTGGAATTAAAGGCACAATGAGAAGATCGAATGTAAGAATAGTAGGTATAAAAGAGAGTGAAGACTCCCAACTTAAAGAGCCAGTAAATATCTTCAAAAAATTATTGAAGAAATCTTCCCCAACCTAAGCACAAAGATGCCCAAAAACATGCAAGAAGCCTACAGAGCTCTAAATAGATTTTACCAGAAGAGAAATTCCTCACATCACATGCTAGTCAAAACACCAAATGCACAAAATAAAGAAAGAAGTTTAAGGGCAATAAGGGAAAAAGGTCAAGAAACATATAAAGTCAGACCTATGAGAATTACTCAAGGTTTCTCACCAGATACTATGAAAGTCAGAAGATCCTGGAAAGAAATTTTCTAGACGGTAAAAGAACACAAATTCACTCCAGTCTAAGTAGCCAGGAAAATTCTCAGTTAACACATATGGAATTACGAAGATATTCCATGACAGAACCAAATTTATATGGTATATTTCTAAAAATCCAGCCTTATAAAGGATAATAGGTAGAAAACTCCAACACAAGGAGGGAAACTACACCCTAGAAAAAGCAACAAACTAATCTTTCAATGAAACCAAAAGAAAAGAGACACACAAACATGATTCTACTTCTAACAACAAAAATGACAGAAGCAACTATCATTATTTCTTAATATCTCTTAACAATAATGGAGTAAATTCCTTAATAGAAAGACATAGACTAACTGAATGGATTCATAAAGAGGACCCAGATTTTGTTGCACGTAAAAGACACAACTCAGAGAAAAAGACAGACACTACTTGAAAGTATTAGGCTAGAAAACAAATTTTGAAGCAAATGGTCTGGTAGAAGGAATGTGGAGTTGCCATTCTACTATGTAATATAATCGACTATCAACCAAAAGTTTTCCAAACAAGTAAGGAAGGAAATTGCATATTTGTCAAAAGAAAAACCCACCAATAGGAACTCTCAATCCTAAATATGTATGCTCCAAATATATGGGCACCTGCATTCCTAAAAGATGCCTTACTAAAGCTCAAAGCACCCAGTGCTCCTCTCATAATAAACATGGGAGATTTCAACACCACATTCTCATGAATGGACAGATCATGGAAACAGAAATTAAACAGAGACCTAGACAAAGTAACAGAAGTTATGAACAAAATGGTCTTTACGGGTTTTTATAGAATATTTCATCCTAAAACAAAATAATATACCTTATTCCCAGCACCTAATAGTATTTTCTCCAAAATTGATCATAAAACCAGTTGCAAAACAGGTCTCAACAGATCCAAGAAGACTGACATAAGACCTTGCATCCTACCGAACCATGACAGACTAAGGCTGGTTTTCAATAGCCACAAAAAAATCAGCAACCCCACACATACATGGAAGTAGAACAGTGCTCTACTCAAAGATAACTTGTCAAGGAAGAAATAAGAAAGATTAAAAACTTTTTAGAATTTAATAAAAGAGATGGCACAACATACATATGCTGTGCTCAACAATAATAGAACTTCTGTTGGAATTATCATTCCTTACCTCAAGGAGTATTACAGGGCAATAGTGATTAAAAAAAAACAAACCACAAAACAACAGCAACAACAACAACAACAACAACAACAACAACAACAACAACAACAACAACAACAACAAAAACCCGTTGGATTTGTACAGAGCCAGGAATGTAGATAGGTGGAATAGAATTGAAGACCCCAAAACAAACACACACATCAATGGTCAGTTGATATTTGACAAAGAAGATAAAACCAATGAAAAAAAGATAGGATTTGCAACAAC
Source organism: Rattus norvegicus (assembly GCF_021556685.1). Lineage (NCBI taxonomy): Eukaryota > Metazoa > Chordata > Mammalia > Rodentia > Muridae > Rattus > Rattus norvegicus. Next base: position 43,299,941 of record NC_141555.1, on the reverse strand, counting down.
TGGGGTGCAGCATGTAGAAGTTTGCAAATCAAATCATTTTTAATGCCCTGTACAAAGATTAAGTCCAAGTGGATCAAAGACCTCTACATCAAACCTGATAGACTGAAACTAATAGAAGAAAAAGTACAAAGAGTCTTGATCACATGCGCACTGGGAAAAATTTCCTGAACCAAACACCAGTGGCTTATACTGTAAGATCAAGTATCAGAAACAAGACTTCATAAAACTGCAAAGCTTCTGTAAGGGAGAGGACACTGTTGTTAGGACAAAATGGCAAGCAACAGATTGCAAAAAGATCTTTAGCAATCCTACAACTGATAGAGGGCTTTTATCCATGATATAAAAAGAACACATGAAGTTAGACTGCAGGAGACAAATAACCCTATTGAAAAATGGAGTTCAGAGCAAAACAGAGAATCCACAGCTGAAGAACAACGAATGGCAGAGAAATACCTAATGAAATATAAAACATCAACAGTCATAAGGGAAATGAAAATCAAAACAACCCTGAGATTTCACCTCACACCATTCAGAATGGCTAAGATCAAAAACTCAGGTGACAACAAACGCTGGTGAGAATGTGGAGAAAGAGGAACACTCCTCCATTCTTGGTAGGATTGAAGACTGGTACAACCATTCTGGAAATCAGTCTGGAGGTTCCTCAGAAATTGGACATTGAGTTTTATGAAGACCCAGCTACACTCTCTTGGGAATATACCCATAAGATGCTCCAACATATAACAAAGACACGTGCTCCACTATGTTCATAGCAGCCTTATTTATAGCCAGAAGCTGGAAAGAACCCCGATGCTCTTCAAGAGATGAATGGATACAGGATATATGGTACATCTACACAATGGAGTGTCATTAAGAGATACGAAGCTAATAACAATCGAGAAAAGAAAACTTTACTGGCTCTTTATCTGACATATGGATCATATCTGTAAGACACAAAATACCTTATTCTTCAGAAATAATGTAATGCAATTAAATATGCTATATATTTGAATTAATGCTTAAAATAATGGCACAGTAATTATCAAAAATTACATGAAAAATACTAAACGCTCGAATCGTTGATGAAATACAAATACAAATGACAAGGTTGTATAGTGTTGCTGGAATAAAAACCATGATATATGTTTGTTGGGTCTAAAATTTAATATAACTACTAAAGAAATTAATGTAAAACTGAAAACTGAAATTATTTGTGATTCAATAGTACCACTGAAGGAATATATACCTGAAGAAATCTGTCTATTCCGGTTATAACTCCATGAATGTCTTTAACATCTCGCTGTTCACAATGTCCATGAATTGGAAAAATAAATTATATAGGCACTAGTCCTTTATTTAACCATCAAAAGAGCAAAATTATATTATTGGCATGGATATTTGTGAAACTAGATATCATTGTGCCAGGTGAAAATTCAGAAGTATGAAGACAATTATCTAAATCTTATGAAAGTGGGAAACTGCTGTTTGTTTGACTTTGAAGCCTCTTCTATTGAAGGAAAGTCAGATGTCATGTTATAAACACAGTCATAGTTTTCACATGGTTCACATGGCCATAGAGAGGATCCTACTATTCCTGTTTTGCTAAATGGCCATGTTGTCAAAATGCCTTCTAATTCTTATTACTTTTGTCAATACATTACGCTTTTATGAGCTGTGGTCAGAGAAATCTATAGGTGTACTGAGCAGAAATTACTGTAGATCTTTTTAACTGGTATAAGTGCTAAGACGGTGAGAAGAAGAAAGCTGAGCATAAGGCTGGGGAAACATTGCAGAAAAGGAGAAGGCAGGACTTGAGGAGCGAGAGGATGCAATCGTGACATCTAGACATGACACAGTTATTGGACCTATGGTCTCACTTCAGCTACAGTCATATGAACAAGTCCTGTACACAATTAAGACAATGAAATAGGGAAGATCCCAGCAGGCAGTGTGCAGTGGACCAATGGATTAGTAAGAAAATAAAACAGGAAAACATAAAGAACATGAAGCTGGAAAGGGAATGTATATCCAGAGAGAGTAGAACCAAGTTAAGAATCTGTGTGATAAAGGTACATTGTATACATGTTTGAAGAATAAATAAAATTCTAAAATAAAAAAGTTCTAGGTTTGGGGATATAGGTCATTGGTAGAGTCCTTGCTTAGCAAGCACAAGGCCCTGGGTTGGGTCCCCAGCTGCAAAAAAAAAAAAAAAAAAAAAAAAAAGAAATAAAATAAAATAAAATAAAAAAGTTCTGAAAATATATTAAGAATTTTAATATCCTCTGGAAGTCATTTTTTCCCTCAAAGTAGAATAGAGTATCCTAACGTTTTGTAAGTTGCAGAAAGTCAGTGAAAAAACGTAGTTACATTGGTTCAGTGCATGCTGTGTGCATTATGGAAATTTCAAACTGGAGCTCATTAATCTGTACAGTTATCTTATATCACCAGTTCAAGGAAAATTAAACGAAACACTGTGTAATGATCCACCAAAACCAAACTGCACACTAGAGATTTAAATGCAAACCCAAAAAATGCCCTGTTCTTAACCTCAACAATTTTACTTTTTGAAACTCTGAATACATATGAATATAAAAGTTCTAACCTGATACACAGCATATATCATGGTGTCTCTGTGATTTATATTGTAAGACTTTCATGGTTGCATATTGCCATCAATTATGTCATTCAGTTCTAAAATCCTAGAACAGCAAGTGCTAAAATCCATGGGATTTGGTCCTCTCAGCCAGGGATTGCACTCTGTACATCATTACTATATATTAATTAGCTAAAGTCTGAAAGGCAACTTGATGCATCACAAAATACATTGATTCATTGCTATGGTTAAGATAAGGGTTTCTTTTCAGAAGAGATATAAATTTCTCATTACAAAATTTGCTTTCTCTTCTGGTGTTTTGTGGGCTATTGATGAGCTTAAACCTCTTCCTTCCCAACCTAGCACTTACAATAGATTATTTTTCACTGTCGATCCTAGACAAACTGAAGATAGGAAAAACACTGAAAATAGTATGGGCTTTGTTCTCTGTCCCAAAAGATCGTTTTTGACTTCTTCTTCATCATCTTCACCACCACCACCACCACCACCACCACAAACACCACCACCACCACAAACACCACCACCACCACAAAAACCACCACCACCATGCCCACCATCATCAACATCATCATCACCATCATCATCTAATTTACCTGAAATTGAATTTGGAATTTTGTTACAAAAAAGAATGAAATGAGGAGTATTGTGTTTGAAGCAGAGATATTGATCAATACAACGTACTGTACATTTATTTTAATGTTAAAAGGACATTGCCAAATTTGCTTCAGATGATTGTTTGAAATGCTATTGTTTTATACAACAGGGTTTGAGAGACCCTTAGTGAGAGAATGGTCTTTTACAGCAAGGCTTTCATTATCAGACTTTGATTTAACCCATCTACCAACGAAGTGAAAATGTCCCAGTATAGAGGGCCGCAATAACATTCGCCACCACTAGATGGTGCTGGCTTCCACTGCACCCCACGTGGAAGGCCAGGATAGCCTCCACCATTACAAGATGGCACCAGCCTTTGCCAAGCCAGCTGGCTCCCTCTCAGGAAGTTAACTGTGCACATGTGCAAGAGTGCCGTTGTGCCAGGTCTCTGCCCACTCCGGGGCGTGCCTTATGAGATCATGGGTAAACAACCAATTAGGTGTGTATGTGCCGCACTAGGTTGTATATAAGAGTGCCATGTTGGCGTGGCAACCTCTTCCTCTTTTAAAATTATAATAAAGTTGGTCACAGTAAGGATTTCTTTCTTTTTTTTTTTTCTGGTTCTTTTTTTCGGAGCTGGCGACCGAACCCAGGGCCTTGCGCTTCCTAGGCAAGCGCTCTACCACTGAGCTAAATCCCCAACCCACAGTAAGGATTTCTATACCTGCGTGTTTCTTGTCGAGGGTAAGTCGCGTGAGGGACATTTGGTGCCGAGAACCCAGGACAAAAAAGCTACATCATCGCTGGTGCCAAGAGGAGCCTCCGTTTCAAGGAAGAAGTCCAGAAGCTGTGAGTGGGGGTAAGACTCTGAGAGACTATATTTAGCCTTGATCTGTTCCAGCTCAGTGCTCTGCTGGACCCGGCAGGAGCCGCTATGGTTCTCTGGCAGCCCTCTGGTTGTTTCTATTGACTTTTGAGTTTCTACTTACTGCCCAACGGTAGCGTGAGAATTTCCCAGCTGTAACAGCAAAGCGGAGAGTGTTGGGGGAAGGGCGAGGCGGCAGAGTGTCAGAAACAGAGGGTAGTGAAAGGTTGCAATGAGAAAAGGATCCTGACTGACCTCAAGCACCAGGACCTTCCAATTCGGAAGCAAAAGATTGGGGAAAGAACGCCCCGAGTGAGGAGAAGGGAGGAGATAAAAGGAACACAGCATTTTAGGGGAAAATTATTGTCTTTGTGCCTGTTAGAAGTGGGCTTAAGCTCTGGCGCTGGCTCTGGGGATGCCGCAGCATCCCTGCACTGACAGGACAGCTTTACCGAGTCATACTGATCAGATTTGATAGAAGCAGACCACCTGAAAATTTATTCAGGAGAATCAAGCAAAAGGACATCTCAGTGCCCGTGCACAGCCTGATGGAGTTAATGTAATTGGGTTGTGAGTAAATATATTCAGGGCTATGTTTCACTTCCATACCATTGGCGAATGTCAGTCGTGCTGCTCAGATAATATATCTCAGTATCTTACATGAATTGGGTTTCAACACATTGGTGGACTAGTCCAGGAATTGAGACAATCCATTGCCCATATCGACTCCACTCGAGTGGATAGTCACCGTGAACACCATCTGGTCTTTTCCCTCTTTGTCTCTTGTTTGTCTCTGGTGCACCAGGATGTCCCCATGTCTGTCAGTGTATGTCTGTGTTTTTTATTTCTCGTGTTTAAATGTTTTATGTTTCATGTTCAAAAGAAAAAATGGTAAAAACTTTATCTGCCGGTCGTTCACACATTGACTTGGTTTTAACTTATTTCAAAAGGGAACAAATGAATAAAAAACAGTTTCAATCAGGTCTTTGGAGCCCTGTGCCTGGAGCCAGGTGTCTAGATTAGCTGGAGAAGCTGCCCAGAGGCTAAGGGTCTACATGAGCTGATCTTAAAGGTGCCAACAGCTTCTCAGCTTCTTAGATACAAGTGTTGACAGCTGTTTCTCTTAGAGAGATCCCTGACTTATTATTTGACTCAACAGGTGACAAGGTGCTTCTCTTAAAATCATAGCTAAAAAGGTAAAAATGGTGTTTGGTCTAAATATTAAAGAGCTGTGTAGCCACTTCAATTTTCTTTCTCATTGGTTTTAAATGTATAAATATGCTCTACTTGCCTTGGTTATGGAATATTGGCTTTCAAGTTATTGGATATGGTTAAAAAGGTATAATATTGGTAACAGAAGGTTGACATAAAGCTGGTAATCTGGATGAAGTCATTCTAGATAACATGTGACATGGGCCAACCTAGGGAAACAGGTCTAAATTGAAATAATATTTTTATGGAATACTTATCCTAGAAACCAGGCTTCTAAAAGAATTTAGGACATTGTATCTTTGTTGAGGTATTGGAGACCGCACCATCGTGCGTTCATATATAAGAATTGGCAGTCAAACTATGTATCTGTATTTTGATGCTAATTTCCACTGCCCTAAGGACAGCTGCCTAGTCACATACTCAGAACTCTGGTGACCTTGTGGTTGTGGTCCGGTGTTACAAAGAGAACTTAAAGATTGTGATTTACGATTGCCAGTGTTACATTGACTAACTCAACTTATTTTTAATTAAGGAAAAATCAAACAGCTAGAGATTGCTACAAGATTTACGAAGGATTGATGAGGTTTTGGAAGTTATTAGAACATTACAGTCAGTTTACTTACTCCAACTGCCATTTCAAGAGAGATTTAGAGGATTGATTTTGAGTTTTCATTTCGTGAGCTTGCTTACAGTTTTAGAGAGCCCATAGAGTGATATCATTAAAAGTGGCTAATAGCCTTATATTATGTAATTTTGTTGCTTCTTCAGTGTAAGAAGTTAGAACTTAAATCTTTCAATGTATATGGAAATTTTTACTACAAAGCTTTGCTCTCAAAATGAGCTTTAATATTTGGGGAGTAGCAATTACACTACTCCAGATAAGAATATTTGAAGCTAATTTTAAGCTTATAAGGATATGATAATTGGCTAAGTACCTCACCCTACCAGAGGACTTAGGTCTTTGTTATACACATTGGAGATAAAGATTCAGCTGTGTTAGTACAGAGTTGTGGATTGGAGTCATAGAAGTATTTTGAAAAGAAACCTGGTAAAACATATCTTATTCCAAACAACAGTTAATTGGTTATTACAAAATACTGATATTTGGCCTATTACATATACAATTTTTTCCAGACAAAATTGATAATTTTACTCTTTACATGCTTTTGTACTTCCTGTATATTTGTGCATACAACCCATAGGAAATGCGCTTACTGTATATAGGTGGTTCATCTAATGAAAAGGCTACATGTATGATTGGATCACTTGTTTATTCTCTTGAGTTTCTATTGCTTCAACACAGATTATTAAATTCCGCAGTTTAGCCACTGTTTTTAAATCAAACTTTCAATTCACATACTGATAGCCAATGGGTGGCTTGTGGTTTACAATTGATTTCAATTACTTAATGCTTTATTAGAGACAGGTTTTCTACTTAAAATCAGTGAGTGATTTCAGTGTAAATTGTCTGACAACTCACTGTCCTTTCAGTGCTCTGACTCAGACACCTAAACAAAATGTAGACGCAGCTCTTTAAAAATGGTAATGGAGATGATAACACACCCTCTCGAAAAGAGGAAGACTAAATTTGCTTACTTTCAATTCCCAGCCTCACCCTGCCTGCTCAGGGATTTCTAGTAAGACTGAATCTAGACGATATTTACAATATTCGACATTTCTAATTATTGCTTATGTTTAGGTAAATAAAGTTTGTGAGGTGCTAGAGAAATGGATTAGTTGTTAAAAGCACTATGTACTGTTACTTTATAGGACATTTAAGACATCAAATTGGATTGACTGGGCTCTTTAGCAAGAGAGGACAAGATACCAGACAGATTGTAGTCCTTACATAGGAACAATTAGTCAAAAAATCTCATTCTTTATATATCCAAAACAATAACGCTGGAGACACTAATTTGGTATACAAGTCAATTCATAAATACAAGTGCTTAGTGTCCTCAATTTAATCCTCGAGGACTTACCTTAATAAATAATATCTTTACTATATCTTAATAAATAAAAAGGGGGAGTTATCCCTGTATGCTAAATAATGCTCCTTTTATTTCACTTTTAAAATTTTGGATGCCAAAGTTCATGGCATCCTACAACTAGGCATACTTCTGCCGAGGTGAAATTGAGAGATCCACTTATTGACATGATCCTGTCCAGATATTTTATATGGGGAAGAGGGAATGTTTGTGCTTTTTCTACAGGATGCCACAAGAGTGTGCCAGCTGCCTGATTGGTTGCTGAGGCTTCCTGATCCTGGTTGCATAAAGATTCAGCTCTCCTGGTTCGGGTCCCTGGAGTCATTCCTCTGCCCGGAGAGGAAGATAGAAGATTCCTCTTCATCCTTTGTCATAACAGAGATTTTGCCATTGCTGCAGTCAGTGTTACCACTGTGTGTGTCCCGTCCCACTATGGCCTGCTCTCTGACCCTCTGTACATTGCTGCTTGCTGGGGAAGACTGGACTCCAGCCATTCCTGCCCCTCTTCATTTCCCTGGTGACTCTTGCTGCCTTAACTGGTCATTTTACAGACTGTATATTTACAGGAATGCTACCTGCATAAAGCTACAGTGGACTGGGGAACTCTGTCCTGATTATACAGATCTCAGAAATGGTTTCATTGTCTGCTGGTTGTTCCAGAGAAAAATGACTGATCCTGAAACGTCCTGGAAAAGACCTTGACACTTTCGCTGATATTGTAGCAGCCATTACTGCTGCAGTGTCTGGAGTTATCCTCCCCCAATCTACTGTTGGACAAGTACAGTGGGTGAACTTTCTGGAGTAGTTACTAACAATTGGGAATTCTAAATTTTATTATAGGAGTGGCTGAGGAGGACCAAATGAGGTGCCCACTACTTATCGGGAGTGGCTCTGTCTGGTGCAGCCCTATGCTGTGGATCAGTGTTCAACCTTGGTTGGTTTGCAAACTCCGATCTCAAAAGAAACCTGACAAGGCACTTATCACTCAAGCACTTGTGGCCATTGCACAAGTGGCCTTCCCTGGAATTTGGTTATCTTGCTCAGGACTCTCTCTGTATTTGCATTCTCTGCTCCTGCACCCCATGGATCTGTGGATCCATTGCACTGGGATGAGAGAGACTCATTGATCCTTTGATCAGCCCTTCCACAACGCTGAGGTTTCCTCATTGCATGCAATAGGGTGATCATGACTGCTATAAAATTATATAAATTCTAAGGGTGGGATGTAGAGAGCCGCAATAACATTCGCTACCACTAGATGGCGCTGGATTCCACTGTGCCTCACATGGAAGGCCAGGATAGCCTCCGCCATTACAAGATGGCACCAGCCTTCGCCGCACCAGCTGGCTCACATTCAGGAAGTTAACTGTGCTAGTGTGCAAGAGTGCCTTTGTGCCAGGTCTTTGCCCACTCCGGGGCGTGCCTTATGAGATCATGGGTAAACAACCAATCAGGTGTGAATGCGCCGCACTAGGGTGTATGTAAGCGCGCCATGTTGGAGCGGTGGGCCCTTCCTCTTTTAAGACAATAATAAAGTTTTGTCACAGTAAGGATTTCTATACCCTCGTATTTCTTGCCGGCGGGAAGTCGCGTGCGGGACATCCCAGAAATAAAATAGTGCCTCTCCAGAAACAGCTTTTATCCAATGATTCACATATACTTCCATTTCTTAATTGTCATGTTGATATGGGCTTAGGATACAATATATTCTGATTTATTAATGCCATTTTAGTATTATTTGGGTTAATTTTGAAAATTTCAAAGGAACATACCTATTCCATGATTGTATCCCATACAACTTTTAATTTGATCTTGAAGAGTTTCATGAAAACTGAAGTATCGAAAATGTATATCTTCCAATTCAAAACTTGTAACATCCATCATGTGAAATGGCCACTGAACTTCAGTGGTTTGATGTCTCTGAAAGCATTTAAAGACTCTCCTCTGCAATATTGCAACTCTACAGAACCTTCACTCCCATAGTGGCAGTTCTAGATTGACTGTAAACAAATAATTTTCTGTGCCTTGCAAAGTGTTTTACATATGTTCATTAACTTTTGATATGAAACTAGTAAGGACTTTGAGAAATGGGGCAGACAGGACCTAGACAGTATGTTTTTAAAATTCTTTTCTTAAAATTAGACTTTTTCATGCAATATATTTGAATTATGATTTCCCTTACCTCTATCCACCCCCCCTTCTTCTATACCTCTCCTGTCATCTGTATCTACATTCTTCTGACTCTCAGTAGAAAACAAACAGTCATCTAAGGGATAAAAATAAAATGAAAGTTAATGAACTGGAGTTGAACAGAACAAGCAGATAGAAAAGAGCCAATTCAGACTACAGGAATCAGATACAGACACAGAGACCCAGACTTCCATTCACACACTCAGGAATTCCATGGAAACTTAAAACAAGGGAAAAATATATACAGAAAACATACAGAGTAAAAATTAATAGATAAATAAACAAATAACAAAAGGAAACAGACATTCTGATGAAAAAGTCCTGACCCATTATGAGACAAGGATCCTCCAAAAATGATGTTTAGTTCCCTTAGTGCTTTATACGCAGTCTACCCTTAAAATTAGTTTGTGTACCCAGTGAGACTCCCTTGGAGAAAACTAAGTTTTCATTTTAAAATGATTATCCTTTTGGGATAAATTCCAGTTTAGAGATAAGGTGATATGCAGGTCTTGACTTCTTTCAAGGGCTAATTAATAGGTAAGGAGATCTGTGAGATGCTGTCCTCTGAATATGATATAGTTGTGGCACTCAGGAACTCATAATATTTACATCTATCGGAACAGACTCTATATAATATTGACCCTGCCTATTCAAAGGAACTAAGCACAGTGCTGGAGAATAGAAAATGATGTAGCCACGGCTCGCCTTACCAGTTGTTACATGTATAGCATCATGCCCATGTTCAAAGAAGAGGCTCAGTTTAAATACAGGGGGTCATGAAGCAAAAACATAAAAAGCATGGACGTGCTATGGGGATTGGGTCTAAAGAGGGTATATTGATTGGGGCAGATAGGAGATTGGGAGTGTAGAGAGCTTCCAATCATGTGTTGTGCATGTATGGAATTGTCAAAGAAAACTTGCTTTCTTAAAACTTCCAAATGTAACCACTAAGAACACTTTGACAGACATTCTTTCAAATCTGATATATTTGTTTTTAAATTTGGGTCTCATTGTGTAGCTCAAATTGACCTAGATCACCCGTTCTGTCTACTGCCTCCCAGGCTCTTGTATGAGGTTTACTCTACATTGACAAAATTATAGAATATGTGTAAGTCTTCGGTTTATGAAGTTTGCTTACATAATGCAATATTCTGTCATTTGTTTTTCATTTTACAATATATCTTGAATACATGTGCATGGGGAATTTTCCATGGAATATCATACATTTAATAAATGGTAGAATATTTTTGTTTAAATAATAACCTAATGGTGACATTCAGACTATATTCATTTTCATTAACTAAAGTTTGCAACAGAAAATCAGAAAATCTTGAACACTGACTCAGGCACTGTACTCAGTGGTGATTATTTACAATATATTTTGTATAAATTACAAAACACTTTGTAGGAATGATGTCAAGACAGTTAAGTAATTTAATACTTGTATAAAACCTGCCAAATTTCCATCTCAGAAGACTAAAATAAATACAGATTGCCATCAATTTTATATGAAAGAACCCATAGTATACCTTTCAAAATTAAATGAGACATATTTTAAAATGGTATCAGTCTCTGACTTTTGTCAGTTGTTGAATTAGGGGAAGGAATGACTTAGTTGAAGCAGAGGGCAACCTCTATAGGAAGACCAGCAGTCTCAACTAATCCAGACCGCTGATATCTCCCAGACACTGAACCACCAACCAGGCAGCATACACAAGCTGGTTTGATGCCCTGACACATGTATAACAGATGACTGCCTGGCCTGGGATAATCATTGAGAGACTTGAGGCCACAGCGATTATGGTGCCTGGCAGGATCTGAGCAACATCCTCTTGGATTCAGGGAAGGAATAGTTGGAATGGGATGAGGAACTGAGGGAGGGGACCAGGAGAGTGTACAATGGAAGGAATATAAATAAATAAAATAATTTATAAAATAGTTTCACTCATAAATTCAAATGCTAAATTCTTTTTAATATCTACATTGCCATTCAGTTGTGAAATTTAGCGTTTTATGCTTACTGAACTGTGTAAGCATTAATCTTTCATTTTCTCTTCATAATATTTGTGAATTGTCTCCTTTCTTATTACATTGCATCAATTGTGTTTGCATATGTAGAAGGCTTACTATTTATAATTTGTGCAGAAAATACATTCATGAATCATTTTATTTTAATGATCTGTTATGTGTGATCATCTATGTATAGATTTGTGCACATGAACACAGGCACCTGGGGAGACCAGAAGATGTCAGATCCCCTTGAGCTGCTTTTACAGCTGGTTTCAAATGGCTTCATGGATGTTGGAAACTGAACGTGTTTGCTCTTAAGAGCAGCAAGTGCTCTTAACCACTAAGCTAATACTACAATACTTATCCCATAATAAAATCAACCTGTTTTAATTTTCTCATTTATTTCAGGGTATGTTTGAACTTGAGAAATCTTGCCAACCTTTAGGTGCTATTACTGCATTTAAGCATTAATTTTCCTGCTTTCTTTTCTTTATCATCATAAGATGTGTTGGATTAAATGTTAATATTATGCAGTAAATCCTCCAAATATTTATTTTTAGAACCTTGGGTCAGTGTCAGTGTCTTTCCTGTGCAATGATTATATTAATTTTATAGTTTGCAGTTCTCTCTTTCTTTACACAATCCATCTCATGTGTTTTTGTTTTCATATAGAATGAAGGAAAAGCCTTTTAGTTTTACTTCGAATAGTTAATGGACTAAGTAAATGTGTTGAATTTCCTATTTTAAGGCCAATACATTACTTCTTTAAAATGTTCCTATATTTTTTATTTATTTCCTTTCTTATTATTATTGTTCTCATTTGTCTCATAATTAATATTCTGTTAAGCTTTTATGTGTTCTGGTCATGTAGTGAATATATAAGTCTTCCAAACATATATGTGTAGGTATCAAATTTAGGTTCTTGGTTTTTCATGGAATGAAATATTATCTGCTAAACCACCTCACTAGAACTCACTATAACACTTTAAGGTGACATATAGCTCCAGGCTTCTTTTATATATACAATGTTTTCATCATTTGGCTTTTGATAAACATTTTTGATTATTCTAAAATATTTTAATTTTCATGTCCAATTGGCACCTCTAATATGATTATTTTAATATTTATTTAAAAATGTAATCTTAATTATTATGCATTTGATACCTAGCTTATATGAAATTATCTTAGATACAATTTAATACATGCAATTAGTTACCAAAAGCATGAAGCTTGGTACATAATTGTGTTCATTAATACTATGCATATGCATAAAACAGAAAATATTTCATTGTCACAATCCTGATGGCAATTTTACACAGTATGACAGCTACCAACTATCTGTGACTTTTAATCACTTAAAAGGAGTTAGTATTATATTGTTAAATGATATTTACCCAACATCAAGTAAATAGATATTATTTTGCTTCAATTAATTAAATGTGCTATAGCAGGAAAATTTTAATTTCTTTTTTTTTTTTTGGTTAAGACTAAATTTAACTTTTAAATCCTCCTACCTATCAGAAAGTCAATATTCTTTTACAGGTAGATGTGCCAGGCAAAGTTCAAATTTCTAGTATAAGCTGTAATGACAATAATCATTCTTGTCAGTATCAAGCGATTGTTCACATCATGCCAGTAAAACACAATGATTAACATGGCAGGAAATCATAAGGGCAGTGCAGTGGCATAAATAGCTTGGGGATATCCAACAGCTCTCTAATTTTGCTTAAGTACTGTTCAATGAACATGGATGGTACTGGTAATTTAGACACGTATATAAGACTTTTGAAGCTGTGGTTATGGGAAAGAATGTACAGCCTCTTACTTACTTAAGTCAGTATTATTCCTAACAAAAATGAAAGCCATGTGTCCTTATATACAGAATTAATTACAGTCTCTGCAATAAAGATCACAGTAAAAATCCCAGCCATTTAAAATGCAGGTTAGAAATTTCACGTCCAGTCTCAATGGTTCTATCTACAAAATATCACTTGATTCAAGGCTAAGGAACATTACAGAAGAGTTGGCAAGAAGATTGTAAGAGATTAAAGTTTACTATGAAATGGTGTATCCAAGTAACACCAGAAATTACACTTATAACGTCTCAATAACATGACTGCCTAAACTACAGCTGAGGAAGACACGGAATGGGGAAGAATGGAAGTTTAGTTTTCTTTCTGTTTCTATTCCTTCTTCTTCTTCTTCTTCTTCTTCTTCTTCTTCTTCTTCTTCTTCTTCTTCTTCTTCTTCTTCTTCTTCTTCTTCTTCTTCTTCTTCTTCTTCTTCTTTTTCTCCTCCTCCTCCTCCTCCTCCTTATCCTCTTCTTCTTCCTCCTCCTCGTCCTCTTCTTCTTCCTCCTCCTCCTCGTCCTCTTCTTCTTCTTCTTCCTCCTCTTTCTCCTCCTTCTCTCCCTCTCCCCTCCTCTATCATTGTTGAATATTTCCTGTTTTCATTTCGAATGTTATTCCCTTTTCAAGGTTTACAATTCGTAAGCCCTTAACCCTTCCCCCCTACCTTCTGTAAGGGAGTTCACATCTCCACCCACGGCCTCCACACACCTCCCCACATTCCCCTACACTGGGGGTCCAACCTTGTCAGAAAAATTTGTTTCTCATTCAATTTTTTCTCATCAAGACCATCCTTTGCTACATGCAGTTTGAACCATGGGTCAGTCCATGTATTGTCTTTCTGTTGTGGTTTGGTCCCAAGAAGCTCTGATTGGTTGGCATTGTTATTATTATGGGGTTGCAAATCCCTTCAGCTCTTTCAATCCTTTCCCTAATTCCTCCAACTGGTGTCTGATTCTTGGTTCAGTGGTTTGCTGATGGCCTTTGCCTCTGTATTTGACATATTCTGGCTATGACTCTCAGGAGGGATCAATATCCAGTTATTGTCTGCCTGCACTTCTTAGCTTCATCCATCTTATCTAGTTTTGGTGTCTATATATGGATGGGCTACATGTGGGATAGGCACTGGAGGGCAGGTCCTTCAGTCTCTGTTATAAACTATGCCTCCTTATCCCCTTCCATGGGTATTTTGGTTCCTCTTTTAAAGAAGGGGTAAAGCATCTGCATTTGGTCATTCTTCTTGAGTTTCATGTGGTCTGTGTATTGCATGATGGGTAATTCAAGATTTTTGGATAATATCTATTTATCAATGAATTCATACTAAGTGTGTTTTACTGTGATTGAGTAACCTCACTCAGGATGTTATTATATAGTTCACTCCATTTGCCTATGAATTTCATGAAGTCATTGTTTCATAGCTGAGTAATATTCTACAGTATAGTTGTAACACATTTCTGTATCCATTCCACAGTTGAATGGCATCTGGGTTCTTTCCAGCATCTGGCTATTTTAAATAAGGCTGATTTGAACATAGTCGAATATAGTTCACTGTTGTATGTTGGACAGTTGTATGTATCTTTTGGGTATATGCCCAAGAGAGGTATAGCTGGGTCCTCAGGTCATGGAATGTCCAATTTTCTGAGGAACCTTCAAAAGGGTTGTACTAGTCTGCAATCCAACCAAAAATGTTGGAGTGTTCCTCTTTCTCCACATCCTCACCTGCATCTGCTGTCACCTGAGATTTATATCTTAGCCATTCTGACTGCAGTGAGGTGGAATCTCAGATTTGTTTTCATTTGAATTTTCCCGATGACTAATGATGTTGAACATTTATTTATTTGTTTTGTGGACATTTGATAACCTTCAGCTGAGAATGTTTTGTAACTCTCTAAACCCAATTTTTAAAAGGGTATTTTTGCTTTCTAGACTCTAACTTCCTACGTTCTTTGTATATTTTGGATAATACCCACTATTAGATATAGGATTAGTAAAAATCTTTTCCCAATCTATTTCTTGCAGCTTTGTCCTAATGACGGTGTCTGTTGAATTACAGAAGCTTTGCTGTTTTATGAGGTCCTATTTGTCAATTCTTGATCTTAGAGCATAAGTCATTGGTCTTTTGCTCAGGAAATTTTCTCCGGTGCCCATGTGTTCAAGATTCTTCCCCACCTATTCTTCTATTAGTTTGAGTGTATCTGGTTTGATGTGTAGGTCCTTGATTCATTTGGACTTAAGCTTTGTACATGGTCATAAAAATCGGATAATTTGCATTCTTCTACATGCTGACTTCCTGTTGAAGCAGCACTATTTTTGGAAAATGCTATGTTTCTTCCTTTGGATAGTTTTATCTCCTTTACCAAATATCAAAGGATAAATGTGTGGGTTCATTTCTGGGTCTTCAATTCTATTCCACTGGTCTATCCATCTGTCTCCTTACCAATACCTTGCAGTTTTTATCACTATTGCTCTGTAATACTGCTTGAGTTCAGGGGTGATGATTCCCCGAGAAGTTCTTTTATTGTTGAGGATAGCTTTAGCTATCCTGGCTTTTTCTTATTCCGAATGAATTTGCAAATTGATCTTTCTATCTCAATTAAAGAATTGAGTAGGAATTTTGATGGAGATTGTATTGAATGTGTACATTGCTTTTGGCAAAATGGTCATCTTTACTATATTAATCCTGTCAATCCATGAGCATGGAAGCTCTTTCTATCTTCTGAGATATTCCTCAAATTCTTTCTTCAGATACTTGAACTTCTTGTCATACAGATCATTCACTTACTTGGTTAAACTCACACTAAGGTATTTTATATTATTTGGGACTATTAAGAAGTGTGTGATTTCATTATTTTCTTTCTCAGCCTGTTTATCCAGTGAGAAGAGGAAGGCTCCTGGTATGTTTGAGCTAATTTTTACCCTGACATTGGCAGAAGTTATTTATCAGGTTAAGAAGTTCTCTGGTGGATCTTTTGGGGTCACTTAAGTATCTACTATCATATCATCTGCAAATAGTGATATTTTGATATCTTCCCTTCCAATTTGTATCCCGATGACTCCCTATTGCTGTGTGGTTTCTCTGATTATGACATTGAGTCCTGTTTTGAATAAGTATGGAGAGAGTTGGACAGCTTTGTCTAGTGC
Source organism: Rattus norvegicus (assembly GCF_021556685.1). Taxonomy (NCBI): domain Eukaryota; kingdom Metazoa; phylum Chordata; class Mammalia; order Rodentia; family Muridae; genus Rattus; species Rattus norvegicus. Next base: position 43,283,483 of record NC_141555.1, on the reverse strand, counting down.
CTGATTTTAGTGAGATTGCTTCAAGTTTTGTTCCATTTAGTTTGATGTTACCTACAGTTTTGCTGTATATTTCTCACACTATGTTTTGATATGAGCCTTCGATTTGTGATTTTTCCAGGACTTTTATCCAAAACGGTTGTTGTATTTTGTCAAATGCTTTCTCACATTCTAATGAAATGACCATGTGCTCCTTATCTTTGAGTTTGTTTACATGATGGATTACATTTATGAATTTTCCTACATTAAACCATCCTTTCATCCCTGGGTTCAGGTCTACTTGATCATGATGGATGATTTTTTGATGTGTTCTTAGATTTGGTTTGCAAAAATTTTATTGAGTATTTTTTCTTCAATATTCATAAAGGAAATTGTTCTGAAGTTCTCTTTCAGTGCTGAGTTTTTGTGTAGGTTAGGTATAAGAGTAATTGTGGATTCATATAAGGAATGCGGTAGTGCGACATCTGTTTCAATTTTGAGGAATAGTTTGCATAATATTATATGAGGTCTTCTAAGAAGGTGTGGTAGAATTGTGCACTGAACCCTTCTCGACCTGGGCTCTGTTTGTTTTCTAGAATTTTAATATCTGCCTCTATTTCTTTAGGAATTATGGGGTTGTTTAGATAGTTTATTTGTTCCTGATTTAACTTTGCTACCTGGTATCTGTATACAAAATTGTCCATTTCCTTCAGATTTTGCAGTTTTTTTGAATATAGGCTTTTATAGTAGAAAATGATGGTTTTTTTTAAATTTTTTCAGATTCCGTTGTTATGTCTCACTTTTCCCTTTTTTTTTTTTTTGTTAATTTGGATACAGTCTGTTTGAACTCTGGTAAGTTTGGCTTAGAGTTTATCTATCATATGTTTTTTTGTCAACGAAACAGCTCCTGGTTTTGTTGATTATTTGTATCGTCCTTTTCATTTATACTTCATTGATTTCAGCTCTGAGTTTGATAATTTGCTGCTTTCTACCTCCCTTGTGTTTAATTAGTTCTTTTTGTTCTAGAGCTTTTTCATATATTATCAAGCTCCTGACATAATGCTCTCTCCTATTTTTTTTTTTGCAAGCACTCAGAGGTATAAGTTTTCCTCTTAGCTCTGCTTTCATTGTGTCACATATGTTTCGGACTGTTGTGTCTTCATTTTCATTAAGTTCTAAGAAGTCTTTAATTTCTTTCTTTATTTCTTCCTTGACCAAGTTGTCATTGAGTATAGCATTGTTCAAATTCCATGTATACGTAAGCTTTCTGTCATTATTGCTATTGTTGAAGACCAGTCTTAGTGAGTGGTGATCTGATAGAATGCATGGGATTATTTCTATCTTCCTGTATCTGTTAAGGTCTGTTGACAGACCGATTAAATGGTCAATTTTGAAAAAGGTTCCCAGAGGTTATGAGAAGAATGTATATCCTTAATCCTTAGGATGGAATGTTCTATAAATATCGGTTAAATCCATTTGGTTCATAACTTCTATTACTCTCTATACATCTCTGTTTACTTTCTGTTTCCAAGATCTCTCCAGTGATGAGGGTGGGGTGTTGAAATCTCCTACTATTATCATGTGACGTGCAATGTGTGCTTTTAGCTTTAGTAATGTTTCTTTTATGAAACCTCAGGATTTCTCGTTAATCATTTTTATTGCACACATTCAAATGTAAATATAACATTTTGGTTCTTGAGTTAATATTCTGGAAATTTAACTGGGAGAGGCAAGGCCTCACTTTCTAACTAGAGAGCTACCTATAAAAATACAGAAACTACTAATGAAAAAGAAGTTGCTTTAAAAATATTTCAAATTATAATTGTAGTCATTTTCTGTGTTGGCTTGGGAAGGTTGTTTTATGTTTTTGTTTGTTTGTTTTAATTTAATATGGAGACATATTTACAGGACATCAAAATAAGTGTGAAATGCATCACAATAAAATCCTATGCATCCCAGCATTTTTCTACAAGAGCAGAGTCCACTGAATGGTCAAATATTGCAACAGCACTCCTGCTTCATAATTATCAGAGCTTTAAGTCATCCCTATGTTCTCTACACATAGATTTTTATAACATTTGGATGAATGGATCAGATCTAATCTAATAGATCTAATAAGCTATTATACGTAAATATGTCCCCGGCCCCCATGAGAAAACCATGTATTGTTTTTCTTTTTTTTGTTTTTCTTGCTGTTTGGGAGCTGTGTTTTTCATTAATCCAAATAGAAAATTAATCTAGTGATAAATTAGTGACTATAATGAAAATTATGTATTATGGTGAAAAATTCCCTAAAATAGAGTGTACACAAAGGTAAATCTAAAATATTTGTGGGTAGACATGCATACACACTCATGACCCATGTAGCTGACAAGCATTCCACACCTGATCAACTTAAGTGATTTGGGAAATTAAATTATTCACACAGAAGCAAACCATGGGTAATACATTTTTTCTTAGCCGTGTTTATAAGGGACCTAATGGTGAAGCAGGATATTAACAAATACTGTTATCCTTCATTGTTGTATATACTAACATTTTAATTCATGTACAATCTATAAGTGCTCTTTTTCTATTGTGTTTCTCTGTTTCTTTGTCTGTGCATGAATATATAGGCATACAAGTGTGTGTGTGTGTGTGTGTGTGTGTGTGTGTGTGTGTGTGCTTGTGGGTGTGTGTCTTATATGGAATTTATGAACATAGGTATCATGATTATTTATTTAAAATTTGGAAATACTGATACCCACATTTGATTTGTGGATCAACCTTGTGCTGATCTACTCAAATACCTCTGACATTTCACTATATCAAGTGAATAGAGAGAGAGCCTAAGAGGCTGGTGTTATCTCCTCCGCTTCTCTTGTCAGGAAAAAGTGGTGTATCTTTTGGCAACAAAACCCAAATTTCAGCAAAGACATATAAATTCCACAAAACATGAAAGGACATCTCATTTGAAGGGAAAAGTTATCAGACTGGGAGAAAAATGACTTTGTCACATTCCAATATTTGAGGGACATGAGACTGAACTTCAGAACATATAATGGGAAGGGACAGGCAGAATCACCAAGGAACCAAAGTAAGCTAAACACTGGAGTTTCTCATCAAACGAGAGCACAGATATTGGTAAGGATGGTAAACATAATAAGAACTTTGCAGTTCATACTAAGTCTCCATATAAGGCAACAATGTGAACAAGATGAAAAGTAGTCAGCACCACAGTGCTAACAGCTACTTTAGCAGTTACATTGTGAAAAACAGAGTGTAACTATAGACAGAAGAGAAGGATGATATTTCAAAACAGACAAGTTTGTGCTGGAACTGAACAGTTTTCCATGTAAGTAACAAAGCAAGCACACAGCATGTTCCATATGTAAAAGTGAGCAAAGAGGAATGAACTCTATGAACACTATGTGTACAGAAATACAGGTAGTTTGGTGGAATTCTAAGATGTTGAGATGAAATGAAAGGAAGGAATTTATATCAAGCCAGACGCCATGTCTTGCTCTTCGAATACGCACATTCAAGAGACTGACGGAGAGAAATTAGGAATTTTATGTTAGCCTTGACTACATATCAATACACTACATCTTTTATTCTTTTTTCTTTATTTAAATAAATAGTCTGATTGATAGAATATCATGAACATTAATAAGAAAACAGAAATTTAATGCCTACACAGTGATACTGCTAAAAAAAAAAAATGTCCTATAACGAAACAGGAACTATTAAGTTACAAATACCAGCTGTCATATTGAATGTTGTGGCATGAATGGTTATGGTGTTGTTTGGTTGATCCTTCTTCACTTTCATGTCTCACCTTACACATCTTAAAAAGCTTCTCTGATGACCTCGTTACTGTGCAAATATCGAGATGTGCCTTGCCTTTAATTCTATTTTTTAAAACCAGTAATCATTTATTTATCAAATGATAATTTTATTTTACTTTATCTTCAAAAATGATGAGTCTTGAGGAAATGATACCTTTATTGTTTGGGTTTGAATATTTATAAAAGCAATCAGAGAATAATCTGGGCCCAAAACACACAACAGGGTGGTTGGAGATACTATACATGTGGCAACACAAAAGCATAGAAATGAGTAGGTTGATCTGTTTTTCTGCATAACATTGATGACTCGTTAATGATAAGAATGAGTAAAAAATTTAGATACAGTCAAGGTTTTCCTTTCCTTAATTTGAATGATTGCATATATAGCATGTGAAACTGAACTCAGACCCATGGTAAACCTTCTGCCTGAGCTTCATTAGTGCCAAGACTACAAGTTTGCACCATCTTTGTAAATATTTGGACTCTTGGCTCAATGCTTAGCACACTTTGGAAAATCCCATTGTGTTAAGAGAGAAAGTATTAGATATGAAAATCTGTGAGAATAAATCACTTCTGAACTTTGATTTTTGTGACTACAGAGAAAGATTTTGACTCTGATATAACTGAGTGTCTAAAAGTCTTAAAAAATTAATATCTCTCATCTGCAAGAATCCTTCTAATGGCTTACAGCTCTGTCTTCCAGGAGATGAGTGTCAATTGTGTCAATTGCTCTTTGTGGCAAAAAAAGGGCTTGTCTGTCAAATGTTTTGGAATTGCCAGAACTTTGAGGCTCCTGGAGAATGTTTCCTCCTGTTCATCCTCACTCTGGTCTCATAGCCTTTGCTATCTACACTAGTCCATCTCTACACACCCCCATGAACTTCTTTCTGGCGAACTTATGTATCCTGGAAATTGGTTACACTGACTCTATTATACCGAAGATATGGAGAGCCTTGTAAGTGAGATCTGTGAAATCTCTCAGTAGGGATGTACCACACAGATTTTTTTTTTTTTACAATTTTTGGTATGAGTGAGTGCTGCCTATTAGCAACCGTGGTCTTTGGCCTCTGTATGTCGCTGTTTCACTATGCAACCCAAGTGAGTTGAGAGGTATATGCCCATTTATCAATTGTTTCATGGGAAATAGGTTGCCTTGTAGGTTTTGGACAAAACTACTTGAAGCCCAAATCTAACCCCCACAAGGAGTTGATAAATTCTTGGTCAACTTCCATACCACAGTGATATCCATGCTGAACCTCACCATCTATAACTTAAGGAACAAAGAAGTCAAGGCAGCACTGATAAGAACTCTGGGTCTGAAGAAAGTTCTGATAATAGATAGGTAATTAAGAATCCCAAAGTGCTATTTCAAAAAGGTGCAAAGTCTGTGAATGAGAGAAAACAAAACCACTGTGCTCTTTCTTGCTGTCTTGAAACAAACTTTAAGAAATATAACTTTATTTTTGTGTGTTCTCTTTCTTCACTGTCATGCTTAATTGCAAACAATTGTAAAGTATGCTTGCTACCAAATTACTTTAGTAGATTAGTACAGTACTTAAACGTTTTCATCTGGGCAGAGTTTAAACCACATGCTATTGTCTCAGGGGCCTTGAAAATTCTCTGTATCCATTCTTAGCTCTTTGGAAATTTTCCAGAATTTGTTTGTAAATGATCAAAGTTCGTTATGCTACAATTCCATATTCCTCAGTACAAGTAAATTCATTGTATTGGACTGGAACTCCTAAGTAGTTCTCAGGACAGTGACTGTTTAGGCTCTGCTTTGTGTACCATTTGGTCAGTCCATACTTCAGTTCTGGGCGCCCAGGTCCTATGATTTTGGAACAGGAGTAGTCTTTCCTCCACTTTTTGATTTCTAATAGGGCAGTGGAAATGAATTTTAGCCAGTTTATTCTCACTATCAATATCATAGTTTTAGATGAACACACACACACACACACACACACACACACACAAACAAACACAGAGAGACATACACACAGACAGGAACACACATTCACACACAAACACACACACACACAAACAAACACAGAGAGACATACACACAGACAGGAACACACATTCACACACAAACACACACACAGACACGTACACACACACAGGAACACACATTCACACACAAACACACACACACATACATGCACACATTATACAGGAATTGAACTGGATTTACAAGTGACAGAATACAAATATAAATGTCAGCTAGTGTCAGATAATTATATTCAGGTTGCTTTTCAACAAGAAAATAAAATAAAATTAGAATCTTGAGTCTTTATGAGTATAATGAAACCAAAAACAATTCCGTTTTAGTGTGCTGAAAATATGGAAGAAATAAAAAATTACCATGACACTAAAACTACAGTAATGTTTTAGGCATGAGTCACCCAAACAGAAAGACAATAATTATATTCTTCTCAGACTCATTTTTCTGAGTCCATTTACATGCAGTAAGGACCATTCAAGTCAAAATGTTAGTAAAATAATGACCGAGATGCTGAAAACAAAGCCTAAAGATTTAAAGAGACACACAGACTTTCCATAGGCTTTAGGTGATTCTCTTATAACTTCTATTATTTTAATAGGAAATACAAAAGAAAAATACATTAAAACATTTTAACTACAAAAGGAAAATAAATTAAAATAATTTCTTTGCTCCATGATTGGGTGTTGTTACGATGACAGGCATCCTCCTAATGTTTAACTGCGTTACGCAAAGCAAGAAACACTTTTTGGTATCTGGGTCAAGTTCGTACAATCACAATCTAAAAGAGAAAATCCAATGGGCACATCCAAACTTAGACACATTCCAGCAAAGTAATTATTTATCTTCAAATGTGTGGTCACAGAAGATAAAAATAGTAATGAATTATCACAGAACAGAATGACGTAAGATATGTAATAACTAAATGTCAACTGGATTTCTGGATTGGATACGGGTATAGAAGGTGTACAGTTTTAGAAACTTTGTTGTTGTGATTTGGTCCACCTACTGTGTTACTTTTAACATTTTTTTCAATTTTTAGATTATTTGAGAATTAGTCATTAGATTGATTAAAGTATATAAAAATCAGGAATTAGGTTACAATATAAAACCATACTGTTTCCTATCAATTAAATCTGATTTCCTGTTTGAATTCTCCTTTATTTTTTGTATTTATTTATTTATTTTATTAATTTACTTATGTCTCAAATGTTGTCCTCCTTTTTGTTTTACCCCACCGAGTCCCTTACCCCTTTCTGCTTTCTTGTTTCAAAAAGTCAAAACAATAGTAGATATAAGGCATGTTTAGTCCCTGAATAGTTGTTCATTTGGCCATGCATTTGAAAATCTACCACATTGATAGTGCAGACATCAGGAAATAGATTCAAAAATGCTCTTCAAAAATTAAATATTCTCCAGTTATCAGCTATCTGCTATCAGCTTGACAAAAGTGGAAGGATCCAACAACAAAAATATCCTTGTAATGTACGTAGAGAAAATTGATCAGACAAGAAGGAAAACAGATAGCAACCTTCCTGGATTCAACACAAGAGAGCCTACGTTCCTGTAGTGTATTCTGTATGAGTTTATAGAGTTTATGGGCTAATACCTGGAAATGAACTCCTACAAAAACCAACAACAAACTAAACCACAAACTGCAATATTTATAAAAGCCAAACAAATATGTGGAAAGTATTATTTTCAGCTCTATATGAGAATATTAATGTTTATAAATATGTATATCAATAAAATTTTAATTTCATTCCTGCAAATATTTATTGCAATTTTTTAAATAAATAGATTTTATGTGACTCATGTCATCATTAACTTTTAGTGACTTTGACTGCATTATAGATCAATAAAGTGTTTATTTCACTGTGATCATCACTATGAATATTCATGAAAATCAAATTATGTCAACCAGGAACTGCTCTTCTGTTTTTATACTTTTGTTGTAAATATGTAAGAGGTTTCCCTGCTTGTTCACGTGTGCAACACATCCATGCCTAGTGTCCAGGAGGTGGAAGAGGGTATGAGATTCCGTGATGCTGAAATTACAGCCATTTGTGAGCTGTCACTCGGGAGCTAGGGATCAGCCCTGGGTACTCTGGAAGAACAGATAATGCTATTAATCACGAAATCATTTCTTCATCTTCAGCAAACGCCTTTTTTATGTAAATATAGTGCCTAAGCTGTCCTGTCTTCTGCATAGACCACTGTTTTCTCAAATGTGATATTTTTTTTTACAATATCTTTTTTTTTTATTAACTTGAGTATTTCTTATATACATTTCGAGTGTTATTCCCTTTTCCGGTATCTGGGCAAACATCCACCTCCCCCCTCCCTTCCTTATGGTTGTTCCCCTCCCAACCCTCCCCCCATTGCTGCCCTCCCCCCACCAGTCTAGTTCACTGCGGGTTCAGTCTTAGCAGGACCCAGGGCTTCCCCTTCCACTGGTGCTCTTACTAGGATATTCATTGCTACCTATGAGGTCTGAGTCTAGGGTCAATCCATGTATAGTTTTAGGTAGTGGCTTAGTCCCTGGAAGCTCTGGTTGCTTGGCATTGTTGTACATATGGGTTCTTGGGCCCCTTCAAGCTCTTCCAGTTCTTTCTCTGATTCCATCAACGGGGGTCCTATTCTCAGTTCAGTGGTTTGCTGCTGGCATTCGCCTCTGTATTTGCTGTATTCTGGCTGTGTCTCTCAGGAGCGATCTACATCCGGCTCCTGTCGGTCTGCACTTCTTTGCTTCATCCATCTTGTCTAATTGGGTGGCTGTATATGTATGGGCCACATGTGGGGCAGACTCTGAATGGGTGTTCCTTCAGTCTCTGTTTTAATCTTTGCCTCTCTCTTCCCTGCCAAGGTTATTCTTGTTCCCCTTTTAGAGAAGGAGTGAAGCATTCACATTTTGATCATCCGTCTTGAGTTTCATTTGTTCTAGGGATCTAGGGTAATTCAAGCCTTTGGGCTAATAGCCACTTATCAATGAGTGCATACCATGTATGCACTGTGATTGGGTTAGGTAACTCAGGATGATGTTTTCCAGTTCCAAACATTTGCCTACGAATTTCATAAAGCCGTTGTTTTTGATAGCTGAGTAATATTCCATTGTGTAGATGTACCACATTTTTTGTATCCATTCCTCTGTTGAAGGGCATCTGGGTTCTTTCCATCTTCTGGCTATTATAAATAAGGCTGCAAAGAACATAGGGGAGCACGTGTCTTTTTTATATATTGGGGCATCTTTTGGGTATATGCCCAAGAAAGGTATAGCTGGATCCTCAGGCAGTTCAATATCCAATTTTCTGAGGATCCTCCAGACTCATTTCCAGAATGGTTGTACCAGTTTGCAATCCCACCAACAATGGAGGAGTGTTCCTCTTCCTCCACATCCTCGCCAGCATCTGTTGTCACCTGAGTTTTTGATCTTAGCCATTCTCATTGATGTGAGGTGAAATCTCAGGGTTGTTTTGATTTGCATCAAATGTGATAATTTAATGTTAAAAACACACCCACCTGCTTCTTTCCTTCATATATATATATATATATATATATATATATATATATATATGTATATGTAAATGTATATGAATATGTATATGTAAATGTGTATGAATATATATATATATATATATATATATATATGTATATTCACACAGACACACACACTCACACACACACACACTCACACACACACACAGACACATGCACAACTGCTCTTACCTTCAAGTTTACTTACTTATTAAATCACACACACAGAACTGCTTCTTACTTTCAAGTTTACTTAGTTACACACACACACACACACACACACACACACACACACATTTGCTTCTTACCTTCAAGTAGACTTAGTAATTTTCATAGTTATTTGTTTGTTTATTCACTTTAAATGCTACACACTGCCTCCCTCCAGTTCACCCCTCTCACAATCCATCCCCCAGTCCTTTCTCCTCTGAGCAGGAGGGGACCCCATGGGTATTTCCTCACCTTGCATATCTACTCTCTGTGATCACATCCTCTGCTTCTGAGGCCAGATACAGCTGGCTAGATGGATAGGGGTGGGGAGGTGGAGGTCATATCCAAAAATAGGCAGAGTGCTTGGGTAAGAGATGCCCATGAATCAATGGGTGTTTCCTTAGCTGAGAATCAGAGTCTCAGTGATAAGGACCTGAAGAAGCCATCTCCTATAACCATAGAGCAACCCAGTGGATTGATAGAGAAACCAACTTTTGATCCAAAATTTATTCTTACCACTAGAAATGAAAGGGCAGTGCATAGAGCAGAGAGAGTGGAATGATTAGCCAATGATTAGTGCAGATTGAGAACCACTCCATGGATGAACACCAATCACTGACACTGTTAATGACACTCTGTTTTGCTTGCAGAAAGGAATCTAGCATGACTGCCCTCTTGGAGACTCCACTAAGATGCTAACTCAGACAGAGGAAGACATCAACCATCCAAACCACGGGTGGAGCTTGGGGACTCTGATTGAAGAAAAGAATGAAAAGGATTATGGCTTCTAAGGGCATAGGCACTCCACAGGCTTTGTCTTCATATGGGTATTGAACAACTAGAATTGGGATTTCCCAAAACATGATGTCGATAGATGGGACATTTGTGTCTTTAAAATTCATTTATTTATTAACTCACTTTACATCCAAATATCGGTGCTCCATCTTCAGGGTAGGCCAATACCTATTGTCGGGGGAATCCGTAAAAAGACCAAGCTACACATTTCCTACCTATATCCTGGGGGCTCAGGTTCAGTCCAAGTTCTCTATTTGGCAAACACCAAGAGTCACCGTGAGTTGACTCTACTGGTCTGCCTGTGGAGTCCCTCATATCATCTGGGCCTCAATTCTTCACTTGTTTTTTTTAAAGACACCCCAAGCTCCAGCTAATGTTTGGTGGTGAATTATTACACTTGTTTCTCTCAGCTGTTGGGTAGAGTCATTCAGAGGACAGTTAGGCTAGGTTTCTCTCTGCAAGCATGATAGAGTATCTTTACTAGTGGCTAGGATCAGTGCTTGCCCATGGGGTAGGTCTCAATCTGTGCTAACAATTGGTTGGACATTCCTTCCATGTCTGCTCTATCTATCTTTGTCTCTGAAGGTCTTGTAGGCTGTGTTGATTTTAGATTGAAGGTTTTGTGGGTGGATTTTTGTCCTTGTCACATAATTGGGAGTCATGCCTGGCTACAGAAGTGGCCAATTAAGGATCTTTATCCCCACTGCTAGAGTCACCCCAATAGACACCCTGGAGATTCACCTTTCCCATGTCTCTGGCACTTCCTAGAGATGTCAACCCCACACTTTTGATTTCCATTCCCTTTACCCTGGTTTCACTATACCTAATTCTTCCAAACCCACTATACTTAATTCCACCTACCTACTCCCTTCTCCTCCTCTCCTCCCATTCAGATTCCTCACTCCCTCCATCTTCCTCAATATCTATTCTGCTAAATGCATTTTAAAGTCAATATATAGGAAAAAAAACTCTGAGTAAGTATAGGAAGTATTTCATAAGTAATTGTGGTTGTGTTTAGGAAAGATACGAACATATTAAATATTATAGGCCTCAAAATTACTACATATATTGTTAGTAGAGACACTGTCTTAATTACGTTCAACATGAAGGAATACCATTTATATATACTATTAAGTTATACAAGGCAATCTGTTAAAATTGTTACACACATCGCACAACTTTATTACTTTGAAAGCTCTCTTTATTGCAAATATTTACACAATGAAAGGTACAAAGGTTTAAACTCATGTGAGTGTAGTTTGTTGTAAAGTTAAAGTTTATATATACAGGTTGACGATAACAATAATCACAGTTTCACAGGAGATAAATACATCAGGGAGTTCTCTATTAATTACCTGTCTTCTTTCCTTTATTCCTGATGAAGACTCATCTCATTTTCAGCCCCTGCTGTGAGGGATGGATCAGAAAATTCCTGAGTGTCTACATCACAGAATACATTGATAGAAAAGATAAAAGACAACATCTCTAAAGAATATATGCAATCAAAACTTTCTCGTAGATCTTGAAATGAAATGCAAAGAACAAACCCACATCTTTGCTATACTGATGTCTGGTAATTGCTGTATAAAATAAGGATTTTGGAGTTTATCATTTGAAGTAGGTACACAATATTTTCACTGTTCTGTTCACTCCATAGCTGTGCCCCCTTTGTTGCCAAAATCATTGCAAAAACTTGAATTGGAAAACAGAATTTTTGAATACATATTCAGGAATATATATAAAGTCCCATATAAAGAATTTACAATAAGAAAACGTAATAAAATAATCACTCAATTAAAGATCTGAAGTGAAAACACTAGCCTTTGGGAAACAGAGAAAACCTAAGAAATTGAATCATATATCACAGGAATGGTCCATTGGAAAAAATATTATCCAGAAGAATCTCATCCACTCCACGTTCCTAGAACATTTCTACCCATGCCAAGTCCTGACTAACTTTCTCCATTCAGAGCATGTAACCACTAAGGAAGCAAATGATGTCTCTAGCTGTAGAGAGATGGAGTACATAAAGGTTTCCACTGTGTAACAGGAGACACTCCTGGAATATGCACCCTTGAATCTGGTCAATGTAAGGAAAGCTGTTCAACAGGTGGGCCATGGCAGTCCTCAGTAACGTCATCATTAGGCCCTCCATGAAAAATCTCTTGTCTCCTGGAGAGCCCTAGCTACTTCTGTGATGTCACAAGTGTTATCGTGTCTTCAACTGCACCTCGGATATTCCTTCAGTACCTCTAGAGTATACTAATTGATCTGTAATTTATAGTAAACAGCCATTTGGGAGGGAGAACAAAGAGGATGAAGATATCAGGGATGGGGAGAAGAAGCTGGCCTTCTGTCTTGGTATAAAAAAGGAAGAAATACATGGCCCTTGGGAATACTGTTTGATTTCTGGGTAGGGGTTGAGTGGTTCCACTGAAGAGATAGCCTTGATCTGAGCATTCCACATAAGGGAATTGGGAGATGTCATACTATTAGAAGCATCTGGACTTCCCTCGTTGTAATGGTTCCTGAAAGACCGAGAGTTAAATCATTAATTACTTTATTCCAAAAAACCAGGGGTTAGAATGGGCACAGTTGTTTTCCTGAGAGCTCATGGCTTTTACTATTTTTGCCCTGAAGGAAAAGGTGCTAAGGAGGAAGGCAAAGACAAGTATTGTGTCCGCAGCTCAATGTAAACTCCTCCATGATTTGGATTCCTATAGTGCAGTTTGTGTCTGACACTGACATCTGGGAGAGAGAAGTGTTTCTAGTTGAGACTTCACCATCTTAGTCTTTCCACTAGGATTACTCTGATTACCATTCCCTGACAGTGACCCTTTAGATTTCTGAGTCAATGTGTATAATTAGCTGACAGATTTCTTTTCTTTAATTTCTTTCATTTTTTAAAAAAAATTAGCAAATTTTATTGCTTTTTAATTGGATATTTCTATATTTGCATTTCAACTTTTATTATATTTCCCAGTTTCCTGTCCATAAGAACCCTAACTGTCCCCTACCCCTCTTCTATAACCTCCCTTAGTGCACCTTGATATTCTCTTGAACTGAGAGTTAAACCTACGTTCTACCAGGAACTTCTCCTTCCATTGGTTCCCAACAAGGCCATCCTCTGCTTCATATGCAGTTGGAGCCATAGGTCTGTCCATGTACAGTCTTTGAATATTGGTCTAGTACCAGAATGCTCTGGTTCATTGGCATTGTTGTTCTTATAGGGTTGGAAGCCCCTACAGCTCTTGTACTCTTTCTCAAAATCTACCAACAAGAGATTCGTTTTCAGTTCACTGGTTTGCCACTAGCATTCACTTATGTATTTGACAGATTCTAGCTGTGTCTCTCAGGAAACACCTATAACTGGTTCCTGGCAGCATGCACTTCTTAGCTTCTTCAATCTTATCTGGTTTTCGTGGCGCATTATATATATATTTTCTATGAGGATTTAATGCTCAGAATGGGATTTCTTCAGTTTCTGATCTAAATTCATAAATATTTTTGTTCCCCCTTTTAAAAATGGGTGAAGCATGCACATTTTCGATGTTCTTCTTGGGCTTCAATTGGTCTGTAGTCTGCATATTCGGTAATTTGAGCTTTTGTGGCAATATCTATTTTAGGTGATTTCATACAATGTATGATTTTCTGTGGTTGTGTTACCTCAGTTAGTATTATATTTTCTACTTCAATCCTTTTGTCTATGAATTTCTTGAAATCATTACTTTTGATACCAGAATAGTACACCATTGTGTAGATGAACTACATTTCTTTATCCATTCCTCTCATGAATGCCATTAGGGTTCCTTCTAGCTCCTGGTATCATGAATAAGGCTGCTATGAACATAGTTGAGCATGTGTTTTCAAAAGAAGTATTAAAGAATATAGCCATACCTGAACAGATTTCTGTCACAGGTTTTTGTTAGTGTTCTCACTCTGTGTAATTTCACTATAGGGTCAAGCAATATTGTTAGTATATCTGAGTCATTCATCACATTAAATCATCCACTTACCTTCAGCATGTTCAAAATAACAACATCCATATGGTAACCTGTACCAACTTTTAATTTAATTTCCTTTTCTGCCCTATTACTATTTGATGCCATTTTCTAGTGCTAACCATGGATTTGTAAATAAACATGCTTATGTAGTCCACTCATAATCACTTGTAAATATTCTTCAACAACTTTCACTCAATATGAAAGTTCAGGTCTTTTACACTTTTTGTTTACAATTGCATGAAGCACTTCCCTGCATGAAGTCTTCTACAACTCTGCTTTGTCTTCCATAAGTGTTCTTCCTCTGCTGCCTGTCACATAAACAGCTTTCAGTTTTAGGTCTGATTAGAACTAGCACTTTGTAACAACTTTGTTTTTCTTGTCTAAAGTTTCAATGGAACAAACTGTTAGTAGATAATTTATTGGTGGAAAACATATCATTTTATTATCTCATATAAAGAGCAATTATAAAATGGTTGATGTGTAGCAGAGGCGAGCCTAGAACACGTGATCCTCCTGCCTGTGCCTCCTTCAGCATATCTCCCCTGAGAGAAACAGCAAAAATACAACAATTACATTGGCGAATGCCCGCAGCAAACCACTGAACTGAGAACGGGACCCCCGTTGAAGGAACCAGAATAAGGACTGAAAGAGCTTGAAGGGGTTCAAGACCCCATATGAACAACAATGCCAAACAACCAGAGCTTCCAGGAACTAAACCACTACCCAAAGACTACACATGGACTGACGCCGGGCTCCAACCCGGGAGAAGGAAGCTGGTCTTCTGTCCTGGTATAAAAGAAAAGAAGAAATATGTGTTTGTTGGAAAAACACCCTGTGCAGATGGCTTTTGTTCTTTTGCTCTATGGGTTAACCGAGCTCATGGAGAAGTTGCTGAATATCCTAAAGACCTTTGGACAGATGGTAAAGTTTCTAAGTACACCTTTTTTAGATTTCGATGATCCTGGGGATTGTATGGCTGATGGTAAATGTTTCACAGGAAGAGTGCTAGAAACAGATTGATTTTTAGATGCTTTAGAAGATGTGGAATTGTTCTGATATACTTGAGGTAATGGCACAAGGTCTAAATGATTTTTTTTGATGCGTGCTTTCCCTCAAACCTTTGCAAATATAAAAAAAAATATATTTTTGAAAATTAATTTGCACAATGTCAAATCACTTTGAGAATGGAGAAGATTTTCTGGAGCCCTTAGAGACGGGTTAAGAAATTACCTGAAACACTGGGGCAGACGGTGAACATGTCCTTTTGGTAGAAGGAGGAGTTACTTGAGCATCTTGGGTCAATATGGAATGTCCATCATGCCCTTGTAAGGATTGGCAACTTTCCACATTTCCTTTGTCATTTATGGCAAATTCTATGGCTTTTTGGACAGATGTACAATGTGTGGAACACACCTGAGGAGGAGTTGTAGCTTTTGGTACTCTTTGGCAGCACATGATCCCTTTTGGCAAAGGGGGGAAGGTTGAAACTGTCTTCCTTATAGGACAACTTCTCAAGACTCCATCAGAAGGATCAAATCTTAAACCTTTGTTTATAGAAACTGTGTGCCTGTGGTACGTTTTGGTAGAGGGAAAATGTCGACTATTTCTCCCCAGAGTGGACATGTGAAATAAATCTACTTGGGTAGCTGGGGATAGTTGTAAGCATGCTGTTCAGATGCAGTAGATCCTAAGATATCCTTCTCAGATGAGGAAGGTCTTAATGTACTGTGTATATGTGTGGATATCCTGACTGTGACGTCAGAATGGGGGTTAGGTATTAGAGCTACCTCTGAAGATGTGACCTCTCCTAGAGCATCATGGATATATGTGAGAGTTCTCAGAGCCTCGTGAGCAGATAAGGATGTTTCTAGATATTATTGTGTAATTGTGGAAATTCAATGAAAAATTTCTTCTAATGGAGAAGTGGAAACAGACTTTCATGTAGAAGTGTCAGGTTCCCTAAGCTGCTTGATAGGCAAAACAGGTTCCAAGGCCCCTTCAGAAGATGAAGTAAAATCCAGAGCCTTTAAGGAATTTGTCAGAAGTTCTGGGTCTGCTTGTGGGTATAAAGAAAGACTGGCAACCATTTGTGCATATTTGGAAGAGTGTGTAGCATATTCTGTATTTGGGGAAGTTTGTTTATATTGAGGAGATAAGGAAGTTCCCATAGCCTCCTGTGAAGTTTGTGGAGGTCATATGCATTCTTTTGCAAAAATGGAATCCAAAGAGTCTGTTTCATTAGATGTAGAGGATGCTACAGACACTGGTGTTTGCATATCATGTTCTCCCACTCCTCTTTCACATATGGTTGGATCCATAACCTTCTCTACAAATAGAGTATGTCCTAAAATATCTTTTGTACATGTGTCATATCCACAAGACATTTCTAAAGATGTGGCTGTGGGTAGAACTCCTTTTGTAGATGTTTGTTTTCCCACAGTCTTCTTATGAGATAGAGTACTATTCATAGAATCCTGTTCAGTTTTGGGAAATTCTAGCATCAGGCTTCTTATGAGATAAAGTACCTTTCATTGAATCCTGTTCAGTTTTGGGAAATTCTAGCATCTCTGATGTATATGCGGAAAATTTTTGAGACTCTCCTTTCAGGACAGAATGAACTAGAGTCCCGTGAGGAGGTAGGGGATGTTTTATCTTCTGTGTGCATTGTATTAATATGGAGTCTGCATGGCTCATTGACTGCGTGTTGTGAGAAATTGGGCTCTTTTGGGTCTGATGACAAGTCAGGAGGGTCCTTTTCAGTGGTAGAGGATATTTGAATAATTGTCTGTTGTATAGGAACATTGGAATTACTGGGGGAGATGGTGAGGGTGCTAGACAACATTTTTATGTGCAGAATGCACAAGAGTCCCTTGGGTGAACTCAGTATTTTTTTCCACATCTTGCATGGCTGTGGAACTCTCAAGAACCCCTTCTGAAACTGGCAGTGGGCGAGATTTAATGGTGTACATTGAGAAAGTTTTGTCTCTGCTTGGGCTGGTATGTGTGTTTTGAGGTTCACTTGGGGATTCGTGACTGTATTTTGTCACCCTTGGAACATAAGTGGTGATTTAAGCCCATTTTAAATAGTGGAGGTCTGTGAAGGTCCGCTTGGTTTTATAGGGAAGTTCTGAAATCCCCTTTGTCAGCAGAATCAGGTGTCAAACTCATTTTTCACGAAGCAGATTGCATAATGCACTGTGGTGGAGATGGCAGATTTCATAACGCACTGTGGTGGAGATGGCAGATTGCATAAGGCACTTTGGTGGAGATGGGGGACATCTATGACAGACTTTGTGTGTGGACAAAGCTCTCTGTCAAGCTTTGGCAGCTGGCTAAGGTATTAAAGTCTCTTGTGGAGAGGGGTCTGGACTTAATTCATTTGTGTAATAGGAGAAATCACTGAGATTACCTTTAAGAGAAGAAGTTTTGCATTGCTATTTGTCTGATGTGGCCTGTTGAACCTCCACTTGAACAGAGGTGTCTTCTCCAACACACTTTGGAGGAGAATTGGAAAGATTGGAGACCTGCAGGATAGGGAATGAACATTTGAAACTCCTTTGAAAACTCTGTGGGACAGAGAGCTGATCACACAGAAGAGTAAGCAAAACTGAGACCTCAGGGAAGCAGAGATTGTCACTTCTGCCCACCTGTGCCCACATCCCTAGCCAAAGAGTAAACTAGAGAGTGCCTCTGGACACATGTATATAAGAGCAGTCAAGCTGCAGGAGCCCTGCAGTCCAAACTGCACCTGGATCTGAATTGGTCCAAAATGCATCCTACACACAAATCTTGTGTGTGGTGGGAAAGACTTAGACCATCAGAGGGGCAGAAATCCCTGAGAACTCTGCTCACATTCCTGACACAAGAAAAAACCACCTAGCTCCATCTGGGACTACAGTGTATAGGGACCTAGGAGCTGTAGGGGCAGGACATTTCTGCTTGCAGCTCCCATGGAAAGCGGAAAGCAGGCCGGGGAGGAGTGACTTCAGGCCTGAGACCAGAGGTGAAACCAACTTTTCTGCTCATAATGTCCTGCCTGATGGACTCAGAACATGCAAAGTCAGAATTTCCATTGGGACCAAGCGCTTCCAGTTTCTAGTTTGTACCTGATCCTCACTGATCCTGGCCCAGAACTCCCTGCTCCTAGATGCTGTGGGAGAGAGAACTGATCACCCAGGAGTGTAGGCTATACTGAGACTACAGGGCAGGATATACGGACACTTTTGCCCACGATTGCCCACATCTCTGGCCCTAGACAAACTGCATAGTGCACTGGAAACAGGAATATAGGAAGAGTAAAGCAGCAGGACCACCATGTTCCAGACTGTGCCTAGATCTGAACTTAACTGATCAAACACCTCCCTGCACCCAAATGCTGAGGGTGGGGGAAACTATAACTTCAGAGGAACAGACACTCCTGGGAATCCAGAGG
Organism: Rattus norvegicus; assembly: GCF_021556685.1. Taxonomy (NCBI): domain Eukaryota; kingdom Metazoa; phylum Chordata; class Mammalia; order Rodentia; family Muridae; genus Rattus; species Rattus norvegicus. The sequence goes on along the minus strand of NC_141555.1, from coordinate 43,264,709 downwards.
AGTCTATTCTCTGCCAAGATTCCTGACTCAACAGGAAAACAACTTGTGCCATCTGTACCCCCCCCCCCCCCGCACAGAGGAACCAAGGAGAAGTAGGTGCAGGTTCTGCTAGTTCCTACCCACAAGGACAGCTGAAAGTCAGTGAACAGGAGCAACTACATGCCTGAGAGCAGAATACTCTGTTCCCATAACTGGCATCTACATACATAAAAGAAATCTTACTGAATGTGAAAGCACACATTGCACCTCACATAATAAGAGTAGGAGATTGCAACGCCCCACTCTCATCCATAGACAGGTCATGGAAACTGAAATTAAACAGAGACATAGACAGACTAAGAGAAGTTATGAACCAAATGGACTTTACAGATAATTATAGAAGATTCTATCCTAAAGCAAAATGATATACATTATTCTCATGGCACTTTCCCCAAAATTGGCCATATAATTGGTCATAAAACAGGCCTCAACAGACACAGAAAGATAGAAATAATCACATGCATCATACCAGTCCACCACGGAATAACGGTGGTCTTCAATGACAAAATGGAAATAATGTACACATGTACATGGAAGTTAACAATGCTCTACTCAATGATAACCTAACCAAGGAAGAAATAAAGAAAGAAATTAAAGACTTCTTAGAATTTAATGAAAATAAAGGTACAACATACCCAAACTTATGGGACAAAATGAAAGCTGTACTAAGAGGAAAAAACAGAGCACTGAATGCCTGCAGAAAGAAACAGGAGAGAGCATATGTCAGCATCTTGATAGGACACCTAAAAGGTCTAGAACAAAAAGAAGGAAATACATCCAGGAAGAGTGAAAGGCAAGAAATAATCAAACTCAGAGGTTAAATCAGCCAAGTTGAATCAAATACGACCATAGAAAGAATCAACAGAACCAAAAGTTGATTCTTTGAAAAAATCAAGAAGATAGATAATCCCTTGGGCAGACTAAGGAGAGGACACAGAGAGTGTGTCGACATTAACAAAATCAGAAATGAAAAGGGAGACAAAACTACAGATTCAGAGGAAATTCAAAAAATCATCAGATCTTACTACAAAAGCCTATATTCAACAAAACTTAAAAATCTGCAGAAAATGGACAATTTCCTAGACAGATACCAAGTTCCAAGGTTAAATCGGGAACAGATAAACCATTTTAACAACCCTATAACTCCTAAATAAATAGAAGCAGTCATTAAAGGTCTCCCAACCAAAAGAGTCCGGGTCAAGATGTGTTTAGTGAAGAATTCCTTATTAATAATAGCCAGAAGCTGGAAAGAATCCAAATGCCCTTCAACAGAAGAATGGATGCAGAAAGTGTGGTACATCTACACAATGGAATATTACTCAGCTATCAAAAACAATGACTTTATGAAGTTCATAATCAAATGGATGGACTGGAAAATATCATCCTGAGTGAGGTAAACCAATCACAGAAAAACACACATGGTATGCACTCATTGATAAGTGTCTATTAGCCCAAATTCTTGAATTACCCTAGATGCACAGAACACATGAAACTCAAGAAGGATGATCAAAATGCAAATTGCTCACTCCTTCTTTAAAAGGGGAACAAGAATACCCTTGGGAGGTAATCGGGAGGCAAAGATTAGAACAGAGGCAGAAGGAACGTCCATTCAGAGCCTGCCCCACATGTGGCCCATACATATACAGCTACCAAATTAGATAAGATGGAAGAAGCAAAGAGGTGCATGCCAACAGGAACCAGATGTAGATCTGTCCTTAGAGACACAGCCAGAATACAGCAATTTTGTAGGCGAATGCCAGTAGCAAACCACTGAAGGAAACAGAGAACATACTGGAAGAACTTGAAGGGGCTCGGGACCCCATATGTTCAACAGTGCCAAGCAACCAGAGCTTCCAGGGACTAAGCCACTACCTAAAGACTATACATGGACTGACCCTGGACTCTGACCTCATAGGTAGCAATGAATATCCTAGTAAGATCACCAGTGGAAGGGGAAGCCCTGGGTCCTGCTAAGACTGAACCCCCAGTGAACTAGACTGGTGGGGGGAGGGCGGCAATGGGGGGAGGGTTGGGAGGGGAACACCCATAAGGAAGGGGAGGGTGAGGTTTTAGGTTGATGTTGGCCTGGAAACCAGGAAGGGGAATGACAGTCAAAATGTAAATAAGAAATACTCAAGTTAATAAAGATAAAAAAATTAATGAGGACAGATAAACACATACTAGTTTTCACTTCTTCATAATTTCAAGAAGAACCTGAAAGAGAATTTATAATGTTCCAGAGACAAATACGGGAATTTAAATTAGTCGGAATAAATATGTTGTTAAAATTTTCTGCCCTCTGTTATTTAATAATTCTGACTATTCGTGCTATGAATGAAAACACGGTTGTGTAATGTCTACCAATCCCCAAAGCCTGAATCATTGTGAAAACTGTCGTATTTCTCCCTAATATGGTTCTTTGGTCACCATCCTTTTCATTGCCCATCTAAATTCTCTGTTTCTCAAGTAGATCAGAGGACTACGTGAGGGTATCTCGCTCATGTAGAAGACCAAGGAACTTTCTGTCCTTACATGTATTTGCTCTTGGGAGCATGTAAGTAAAACTTTCAGTTCCAAGAACAAAACATGGCCATCCAATGGGACCCCCATGAACCAAAATCTTTCTTTCTGCAATCAGTGACCTTTAGCACACTGGTAACAACGCAGACAATAATATAAAGGATTAATCCTGGAATAATAATAATAATAATAATAATAATAATAATAATAATAATAATAATAATAATGGAATAATGCCCTGGAGGGATCATTGACTAAGGAAATAAATTTTGAGCCGTGTTTTTCATGGGATATTGTATCCATGAAATCAAATTACCTCACACATAAAAATTACTCACGCTGTCAAGGCTTCACAGAGAGAGGTGAGAACTAGAGTGAGGATGTTTAGCTTATGCATGACTAACACACACACTCACACACAAACACACACACACACACCACACCCACACACATGCACACACACACACAAACAAACACACACAATCAAAGACATAACACACATACACACATCTCTGAGGTCTGATTCTTAGAGTGTCCAGGTGCACACCAGGTGTGTAAGGATGAAGTGGACCCAGGAACATGTCGGTCAGCAGAATCTTGGTCTGCCTGCAAGTGAGTTAGGAGTTCCTCCAAGGAATTCAGTGTCGCAGCTCTTTTAGAAGGTATTTGGGTATGGCTGTGTGCATATATTTTACTCAGGGTGGACAAGGTCTACACAAATCTTTCAGAGCAGGAAGAGGTTTTCGGGTGCATTTACATTGATGGAGGCCTCATTTGGTTGACCTTCTTTAATCTCTGTCCCAGCCTCGGTCTGTTGTTCAGGGATTTCCATTTGACATCCTCAGAAACCGACTCCACTTAATGTGCCCCATCCCCACCCCTGAGGTCTTGCTTGCTCGATTTCAAGGGATTGCTGGTTCGGACTCTGCATTCTACATCATATTAAATCCTCAGGAAGGTGGTCCTCTAGATGACATGAATTAAGCAGTTCAGTGAGTTTCTGCATTAACCTGTATGTTCTCTAATTGTGGCCGGTTCTCTCTGCACTGCACTCCTCAGTCGCCCTCATGCATTTGTGGATTGTAGATAGAATAAGATTTATATCACAGCTGATACCATCCTTTGGTAAACACGCACCACGTTTGTGTCTCTAGGTCACAGTTCCCTCTCGGTTTTTTTGTTTTTTTGTTTTTGTTTTTCATTAGTATTTATAGTTTCATCCATTTTCGCTTAAGCTTCATGATGTCATACCGCTACCAAGGATGTCAAATCCTGCCCCCATGATATGATGTCCCCGACCCAATGATGTCATGCCCCACCCCACCCCATGATGACTTGCCCCACCTCAATCTCACACCCCCCGTCCTTGTAATGTCATTTCCCCGGTCCCTTCCTGGCCAGAATGGTTGTACCTATTCATCAGGTAACATTCTGAATGCTCCCCTGTCACCACACTCCTCCAGGCTTCCACCATTTTCAGTCCCTCCTTCTATCCTCTCTCCTTCTTCTCTGAGAAAGTGGAGGACCCCTCTGGGTGCAACCCTTCCCCTAACACATCAAATCTCTGCAGGACTAGATTAATCGTCTCCCACCAGGTCCTGAAAACGCAACCCGGGTAGAAGAACAGGATCCACAGACAGGCAACGGATTTAGTGAACCCAGGTGAGGACCATTGTGCTCCTCTGCCTCTCTCAGTCCTTCCCTCAGCTCTTCACTGTGACTCACTGAGCTCCATCCGGTATTTGGCCGTGCGCCTCTGTTTCTGTGTTAGTCGGCTGCTCGGTGTGGCCGTGCAGAGGACAATAATGCTACCCTCTTGTCTGCAGACCCAAGAAAGTACCATTAATAATGTCAGTGTTTGCCGTCTGCCCATAGAATAAGGATCACATCCGGCCACTTATCCTGTCGCTATTCCCTCATTTCCTCTTCCATCTCTGTCCCTGTGTTTCTTACACAGAGGGCAATTTCTGGGTCAAAATTTTGGGGATGGGTTTCTGTCCTTATCCTTCCACCTTAGGTCTTCCGTGGCTACGGAAAGTGACCATTTCAGTATCCGTATCCCCACTTCTACGAATCTCAACTAAAGTCACCCTCATGGATGCCGGTGTAGCCTCACCCATCACAGATTACAGGCAAATCATAGATATATCACCCACCCTGGACAGTCACTGATTTCTCTTTATTCTCTTGGCCCTCTGTCCCTCTTGCTCGTCTCTCCCAAGAAATGATTCTCAAATCTCATTTCCCGTCACATCCCCTCAGCCACCCAATCCTTTCCTTCCATCTGCCTCCTCTCATTATTTTATTCCTCCTTCTGAGTGAAAATCAAGAATTTTCTTAGGTCTGACTTCATGTTTAACCTCTTTGTTTCCGTAGATCGTAGTGTATGAATTCTTTACTTTATGGCTTCTACCCTCTTTTAAGTGACTATGTACATGTTATTTTGGGTCTCAGTTACCTCATTCAGAACAATACTTTCTCATTCCATATACTTCACCGCATCTTCACAATGTCCTTATTTTTCATAGCTGCGTAGTACTCCGTAGTGTAAATGAACCACATTTTCTGTAGCCATTCTTTGGTTGAGGATCATCTGGGTTATTTCTATTTCCTTCTCATTATTATGAAAGCAGTTAGGAACCTTATGTAGCACATGTCCTGCTGTATGGCAGAGGTCTTTTCAGATATAAGGCCAAGAGCAGTATAGCTGGGTCTTTAAGAAGAATATTCCCCATTTTCTCAGAATCCACTAAATAGATATCCAAAGTCATTATTCGGATTTGATCTTCCCCCAGCAAATATTATTTGAATCCTGATATTTATCTGCTTCCTTAAAGGAGTTTTCCCCTGACTAGACCTCTATCATGGATTAAGGAGATCGCATATGAACCTTTTGTCCATTTTAACTGTTCAGTAAATGCTAGAGACTATGACGGGAGCCAGAGGGGAAAGTTGATACTGGAGGATTGAGGGTTGGGATAGGTAGAGAGGCAGAAGAGGGTAAGAGAGGTATAATATTATTACTATATAATAATTTAATATACTAACAAAATATATTAATATTAATTATATTATATCATGATATTAATATATAATAATTTGATATGTTAATACAATTTATCTGTATTTATTATACCAATATAATTTAATATATTAATATGATATATTGATATTTATTATATATTATCATAATATTGATGTATAACAATTTAATGTTAATATACTATATGAATATTAATATATTATCATAATGTTAGTACATAAAATTTAATATATTAATTTATTATAATATTTTTATATGTATATACACACACACATATATATATATATATATATATATATATATGTATATATTGCATGATATGTAACTTCCACAAATTTAACTCCAAGTGGAGCTCGCAAGATAATGGGAAATGCTGAGGGTAGAATTTTTTTTTTCAGTTCAGATTGCTTATATGGTGGATCACTTTGATGGGTTTTCATAGATTGGTCAACTCTTGCAGCCTCAGGAGGAAGCCTATATGATGGCACTGAATGGCGGTTTTGATATGCCCTTGGATATTATTTTTGAGCATTTTACCTAGTATTTTTTCCACCAATGTTCTTAAGGGAAATTGGTCTGAAATTCTTTCTTTGTTGAGTCGTTTGGGATTTAGGTGTCAGGGCAACAGTTGTGTCATGGAATCGGTTTGGCAATTTTCCTCCTGTTTCTGTTTTTTGGAGTAGACTGAGAATTCTTTCAAAATCTAGTAGGAGTCCACACTCAAACAATCTGGCCCTCGGGCTCTTTCAGTGGGGAAACTTAATTAATGTTTGTGTCTCTTTAGGTGTTGTAGATGTATTTACATAGTTTATCTAATCTGAATTTACATGTGGTCAGTGTAATCAGTCTACAAAATCATCCACTCCATTCAGAGTTTCTAATTTTGGAGACAGCAGGTTTTTGAAGTGAACTTAACGATACTGTGACTTTCATCAGTGTCCATTGATACGACTCCCTGTACTTTTCTGACTTTGTTATTTGGATGCTGTCTCTCCACCTATTACATTATCTGTCTAAGGGTTTGTCTGTCTGGTTGATTTTCCCACAAAACCAGTTCTTCTTTTTGTTGATCTTTGTATTCTCTTTGTTTCTGATGGATCACTTTCACCCCGAGTCTGATCATTTCTTGCTGTCTCCTCCTTTAATATGTATTTGCTTCTTTTTATTATAGAGATTTAGGGTGTGCTGGGAGGTTGCTAGTTTGGGGGGTCTCCGGTTTCTTTATGAAAGTACCCTGTGCTGCATATGCTTGTTCCTATTAGCACTGCTTTCCTTATGTCCCTTAAGTTTGGAGAAGCTGTGCCTTCATTTTCATTTAATTCTAGGAATGCTTTTTTTTTTTTTCATGTCTTTTCAGGACTGGTGGTTCTTCAGTTGCGAGCTACTGAATTTCAATGAGTTTATATACTTTTTCTTATTTTTGAAGTCCAGTTTTAATCCATGGTAATCTAAGAAGATCCAATTGTTAGCGCAGTCTTTCTGTATCTGTTGTGGCTTGTTTAGAGTGGGAGAACATGGTCAGTTTAGGATAAGGTTCCATGAGGTACTGAAAAGAGAGCGTGTAGTTTTGTGTTCGTGTGAACTATTCTGTAGATATCAGTGAGGTCAATTTAATTGAACCCTGTATAAGTTACATCATTTATTTTTTTAAATTTCTGTCTCAATGGCCTGCCCTTTGTGAGAGAGGGGGAGTGATATTCTCCACTATTAATATGTGAGGTTTGATGTGATATTTAAGCTTCAGCAATATTTCTCTCACCAATGTTGCTGCTTTTGTCTTTGGAATATAGACATCCGGAATTGAGATGCCATTTTGGTGGATTTTTCCTCTGATGCATATGAAGTGTCCTTCCCATCACTTTTCATTGCTTTTGGTTGAAAGTCTGATTTGCTGGATGTAAGGATGGCTACACCATCTTGTTTCTTGTGTCCATTTGCTTGGAAAACCTTTTTTAACCCCTTAGTCTGAAGTTGTGTCTATCTCGGTTGCTAGATTGTCTTTCTTGAGTGCAACGGAAGGATGGATCCTGTTTTTAAATCCATTGTGTTAGCCTGTGTCCTTTTGCTGTTGTGTAGAGGCCATTTATGCTTAAAGGTATTAATGAGATGTGATATTTACTTCATGCTATTTTGATGTTACGGGAGCAGTGGTTTTTTTTTGCTTGCATGTGTTTTGGTTTTTGTTTTTTCGATCGGGATGTTTGAATGTGTTTGTGAGTATTAGATCTGTTCTGTAGGGTGCATGGATTTTTGGTTTGCATGTTTTTGTTTTTGTTTTTTTGGGAGCTGTTAGAGTATGCATGTGAATATGAGATCCCTTCTGTAGGTAATGCTGTGCAATTATTAATTTCTAGTGGGAGGCAGGGATAGTTCAATTTCTGAAAATCCATCAATATTATCCACTATATAATGAAACTGAAAGAAAAAAAATCACATGATAATCTCATTAGATGCTGAAAAAGCTTGCAAAAATATTCCAACCCCCCTTCATGTTAAAAGCATGAGAGCGATCAAGGATACCAGTCCTAGGCAGAAACATAATAGAAGCAAAGTACAGCAAGTCGGTCCCCAACATCAACCTAAATGGAAAGAAATGTAAAGTGATTCCATTAATGTCAAGGAAAATGTAAGGCTGCCTACTCTCCCTATTAAGTATAGTATTTGAAATTCTATCCAGAGTAAAAGCATGGTTCAAATTTGGTTCTGACATGGAGTATGGCAAAGGCCTGTGAAGGAGGAATGGCACAGAGCTTTAGACTCCTGGGGTATGGCCCACTCCTCAGCACAGCCTCGTTGGACCTCGGTAAATCATGAACTCAATGAGGACTTCATGCAGAGTGTCGCTCAGTTATTGCACTCATATCTCTCTTAATATAAGAAGTGTATGAAAATCCTCATGGAGCTTCCCACCACTCAGAAGGAAGTGCCATTGGCATTTGGAATAACATAGGTCCAGGTCTTTTAGCAATTGCCTCTGGGGCAGATCAGTGCTTCCATCATTGCCCGAGGAAATGTAGAATGGACAGCGACGACCACCACTCTTTTTTTTTAAAGATTTATCCATTTATTAAATATAAGTACACTGTAGCTGTCTTCAGATACACCAGAAGAGGGCATCAGATCTCTTTACAGATGGTTGTGAGCCACCTGTGTGTTTGCTGGGAATTGAACTAAGGACCTCTGGAAGAGTAGTCGGGTGCTCTTAAACGCTGAGCCATCTCTCCAGCCCGACGACCACCACTCTTAAAAAGCATTTGGAAAAATAAAATTGTTCGTGAAGCTGGGTAAGATCTTTTCCCTACTTACTCTGATGTAAAAAACAATTTATTGAACAATTTGAAGTTCGGAAAGGCTGGGACCTTTTAAGGTCAGGGAACAAGACAATGGCGGCATAGGCTAATGGTGTGACTGTCACAAAGGCTGGACTGTTGATGACTGATTTATGACCCAGATTTTACCCTCAGCTTCCTGATAGGATTTAATAAGGTTTGCCAATCACAGATGTCCATTCTGATCATTTAAAGCAGAAATGACATTTTTATACAGATGTTTATATTTCTATTTCTCTAAAGATTCTTATAAGAGTACTTTTAAAGATAAATAATACAATATTTAACCATTTCTCTGTAAATTCAAATTGCTTACTTATGAAGTTACGCTGGCCTTGGGAGTAATTTGTTTGCTTTAGGTGTACCATGTAATATTTGTTCTAATATATTATTGGGTATCAGTTTTTTTCAGCACTAAGCAAGAGAAGAAAACTAGAACATGATCACATTTTTGTAATACAATATTCAATGAATTAATGGTCTATAGGGAAAATACTGCCTGTTGGGATACAGAGAAAACCTAGAAAATTGAACTGTATGTCACAGAAATGAACTTGTGAATATAAATATTTTCTCGAAGAATCCCCTATACTCCATGTTCCTAAATCTTTTCTACCCATGCTGAGCCCCTGACTAACTTGCACCATTCAGATCATGTAACCACTAATGAAGAAAAGAGAAGTCTCTAGATTTAGAGAGAAGGAGTACAAAAAAGGTTTCCACTGTGACACAAGAGACTCTCCTGGAAGAGGCACTCTTGAAACTGGTCAATGTAAGAAAAGCTGTTCAGCAGGTAGGACATGGCAGTTCTCAGTGACATCATTAGGTCCTGCCTGAAAAATCTCTTGTATCATGGAGAGCCCTAGTTTCTTCTATGATGTCACAAGTGTTGTCTTGACAGCAACTTCCGCCAGATAGTCCTTCCATATATCTCTGGTTTACTAATTGGCCTCTAATTCAGAATAAAGAGCCATTTGGGAGGGTGAACAAATAGGATGAAGAGATTAGTGATGAGGAGAATGAAGCTGGCCTTCTGTCTTGGTATAAAACAAAAGAAGAAATACGTGGTTCCTGGCAAATCACCCTGGGCAGATGGCATTAGTTCTTTTGTTCTCTAGGTTCACCAAGTTCTTGGAGAAGTTGCTGAACATCCTAAAGACCTTTGGGCTGATGGTAAAGTTTTTAGATACCCCTTTTCATATTGTGATGGTCCTGGGGTTTGTAAGGCTGATGGTAAATGTTTCCCAGAAGAGTGCTAGAGACAGATTGATTTTTAGATGATTTAGATCACATGGAAGTGTTCATATTTGGAAGAGTGTGTCGCATCTTCTGTAGTTGGGGAAGATGGCTGATATTGAGGAGATAAGGAAGTTTCTATCGCCTCCTCTGAAGTTTGCCAAGGTCGAATGCATTCTTTTGCACTAATGGAATCCAAGGAATCCCTTTCCTCAGATGTTGAGGATGGTACAGACACTGGTGTTTGCATATCTTGTTCCCCCACTCCTGGTTCACATATGGTTGGATCCATAATCTTCTCTACAGATGGAATATGTCCTAGAACATCTTTTGTACATGTGTCCCATCCACAAGCCATTTTTAAAATTGTGGCTGTGGGTAGAACTGCTTTTGTAGATGTTTCTTGTCCAACAGTCTATGAGATAGAGTACTACTCAGAGAAACCTGCTCAGTTTTGGGACATTCTAGCATCTCTGACGTATATGTGGATATTTTTGGAGACTCTCCTTTCTGGACAGAACGACCGAGAGTACCCTGAGGAGTTAGGGGATACTTTTTCTTCTCTGCACATTGTATAAATATGGAGTTGCATGGCTCATTGCCTGTGTGTTATGATAAACTTGGCTCTTTTGGGGCTGATGACAAGACAGAATGGTTCTTTTCTGTTGTAGAGGATATTTGGATAATTTTCTGTTGTATGGGGACATTTGAAGAACTGGGGGAGATGGTTAGTGTGCTAGATCATATTTTTTATGTGCAGAAGGCACAAGAGTTCCTTGGGTGGACTCAGAATTTTCTACCATATCTTCTGTGGGTGTAGAACTCTCAAGATCCCCTTCTGAAACTGGCAATTGGCTTTGATTTAATGGTGCACATGCAGAAAGTTCTGTCTCTGCTTGGGCTGGTATGTGTGTTGTGAGGTTCATTTGTGGATTTTTGTCTACATTTTGTCCCCCTTGGACAAGAAGTGATGATTTAAGCCCATTTTAATAGTGTAGGATTTTGAAGGTCCTCTTGGTTTAATAGGGAAGTTCTGAAATCCCCTTTGTCAGCAGAATCAGGTGTCAAACTCATTTTTCACGAAGCAGATTGCATACTTAACATTGTTGGAGATGGGGGACACTTTTGGCTGTCTTTGTGTGTGGACATAGTGCTTTGCCCTGCTTTGGCAGCTGACGACAGTATTAAAGTCTCGTGTGGAGAGGGGGCAGGAGCTAATCCATCTGTGGAATAGGAGAAATCACTGAGATTACCTTTAAGTGAAGAAGTTTTGCATCCCTATTCTTCTGATGGGGCATGTTGTAACTCCCCTTGACCAGAGCAGTCTTCTCCAACACACTTTGGAGGAGAATTGGACAGACTGGAGACCTGTAGGATACAGAATGAACATTTGAAACTCCTTTGAAAACTCTGTGGGACAGACAGCTGATCACCCAGAAGAGTGGGCAATACTGAGACTTCAGGGAAGGATCGACTGCCACTTCTGCCCATATGTGTCCACATCCCTACCCCAAGAGGAAACTGCATATTGCCTCTGGACACATCAATATAGGAGCAGTAAAGCTGCAGGATGCCTGCAGTCCAAACTGCGCCTGGATCTGAACTGGTCCAAACAGCATCCTACACTAAAACCTCGTGTGGGGTGGGGAAGTCTTAGCCATCACTGGGGCAGAAACCGCTGAGAACTCTGCTCACATTTCTGACTCAAGAAAAAAACACCTATCTCCATATGGGCCTCCTGTGCATGGGAACCTAGGAGCACTAGGGGCAAGACATTTCTGGTTGCAGCTCTCATGGAAAGGTGAAAATAAGCCCAAGGAATGATTTCAGGCCTGAGACAATAGGTGAATCAAACTTTTCTGCTGGATGTGACCTGTCTGGAGGACTCAGGACACACAAAGGCAGAACTCCTCTGGGATCAGACACTATCAGTTTCTAGCTGCCTCCTGAACCTCTCTATTCTCGACCTAGAGCTCCCTGCTCCTAGATGCTCTGGGAGAGAGAGCTGATCACCCTGGACTGTGGACAATACCAAGTGCACAAGGCACAGAGACTGGCACTTCTGCCCACAATTGCCCACATCTCTGGTCCAAGACAAAACTGCATAGTGCCTTTGGACAAAGGAATATAGGAAGAGTCAAAGTGCAGGAGCACCATTATCCTGACTGTGCCTGGATCTGAACAGATCTGGTCAAACAGCTCCCTACACAAAAATAGGGAGGGTAGGGGAACTAGACTTTCAGAGAAGCCGACACTCCTCGGAAACCAGAGGAGACTACTCTCTGCCCAGATTCCTTACTCAAGAGAAAAACACCTTGTGCCTTCTGTGCCCCCTTCCCCCAGAGAGGGACCTAGGAGAAGTATGAGAATTTCATTCTGGTTCCCGCCCACAGGGACAGATGAAAGTCAATGGACAGGAGCAACTACATGCATGAGAGCAGAATACTCTGTTACCATAACTGGGTAAAAGAAAACAGGAAAAGAGTTCTACAGCAGTCCTGACACATGAGCTTACAGGATTGTCAAGCCACTGTCAGAAAGAGCAAGACAAGCTAACTCCAGAGACAACTTGATGGCTAGTCAGGAACACAAGCAACAGAAATCAAGACTACTTGGGCTCAACAGAACCCAATTCTCCCATCAAAACAAACACTGTATATCTAAACACACCAGAAAAGGAACCTCTAGATTTAAGGTCACATTTTATCATGACGATGGAGGATGTTAAAAAGGACATAAATAACTCCCTTGAGAAAATACAGGACAACAGAAAATACAGAATTAAACAAGTAGAATCCCTGAAAGAGGGAACTCAAAATACCTTAAAGAATTACTGGAAAAACAGCAAAACAGAAGAAGGAATAAACAAAACCATCCTGGAGATAAAAAGGAAATAGAAACAATAAAGAAAGCACAAGGAAGACAACCCTGAAATTGGAAAACCTAAGAAAGAGACCAGGAGTCACAGATGTGAGAATCACCAACAGCATAAAAGAGATAGAAGACATAATCTAAGGAGCAGAAGATTCCATAGAAAACATTGACACAACTGTCAAAAATAATGTAAAAGGGAAAAGCAGCTAGCCCAAAACATACAGGATATCCAGGACACAATGAGAAGATCAAACCTAAGCTTAACAGGTATAGAAGTGAGTGAAGACTGCCAACATCAAGGGACAGTAATATCTTCATAAAATTTTAGAATGAATCTCCCCTAATCAAAGAAAGAGATGCCCATAAACATACACAGAGCCTTCAGAACTCCAAATAGAGTGGATCAGAAAAGGATATCCTTCCATCACTTAATAGTCAAAACACCAAATCCGAAAAACAAATAAAAATATTAAAAACAGTAAGGGAAAAGGTCAAGTAACATATAAAGGCAAACCTATCAGAATTACACCAGAATTATCACCAGAGACTATGAAAACAGAACGTCCTGGACAGATTTCATATAGACACTAAGAGAACAAAAATGCCAGCCCAGGCTACTATATCCTGTACAACACTCAATTAACATAGAAACCAAGATATTTCATGACAAAACCTAATTTACACAATATCTTTCAACATATCCAGTCCTACAAAGGACACTAACGGGCAAACCCCAAAACAAGGAGGCAAGTAAAATCATAGATAAAGCAAGAAATTAATCTTTTCACAACAAAACAAAGAGAAGAGAAGCACACAAACATAAACTAACCTCCAATTATTAAAATAACAGAAAGTGACCATCACTATTCCTTAATATCTCTCAACATCAATGGACTCATTCCCCACTAAAAAGACACACAGGATATGTAATGAGGACCCAGCATTTTGTACTACAGTAAACACACTTCAAAGACAAAGACAGACACTACCTCAGAATAAAAGGCTGGAAAAAAAAACTTTCCAAGCAAATGGTCTGAAGAAGCAAGCTGGAGTAGCCATTCTAATATAATATAAAATTGATTTTCAAGCAAAAGTCATCAAAAAGCATAAGTAAGGACACTTTATATTCATCAAAGGAGAAATACACCAAGATGAACTCAAAATCATAAATATCTATGCTCCAAATACAAGGGCACCTACATTCATAAAAGAAATCTTACTAAAGCTCAAAGAACACATGGCATGGCAAATAATAAGAGTACGAAATTTCAACACTCCATTCTCACCACTGGACAGATTACAGAAAGAGAAATTAAACAGAGACATACACAGACTAACAGAAGGTATAAACCAAATGTACTTAATAGATATTTAGAGAACATTCTATCCAAAACAAAAGGATATACATTCTTCTCACCACCTCATGGCCCTTTCTCCAACAATGATCATATAATCAGTCAAAACGCAAGCCTCAAAGGATACAGAAAGTAATAATCCAACGCATCCTATCAGACCACCATGGACTAAGGCTGTTCTTCAATAACAATTAGGAAAGAACACCCACAGATACATGGAAGCTGAACAATGCTCTACTCAATGATAACTTGGTCAAGGAAGAAATTAAAGACTTCTTAGAATTTAATGAAAATGAAGGTACAATATACCCAAACCTTTGGTACACAATGAAAGCTGTGGTAAAAGGAAAACCCATAACTCTGAGTGCCTACAGAAAGAAAAAGAAGAGAGCATACATCAGCAGTTTGACAGTACGCCTAAAAGCTCTAGAACAAAAAGTCACAAATATGCGCAGGAGTAGTAGAAGTCAGGAAATAACCAAACTCAGAGCTGAAATAAACTAAGTAGAAAAAAGGGGACCATACAAAGAATGAACAGGACCAAAAGCTGGTTCTTTGAGAAAATCAACAGGATATATTAACCCATAGTCAGACTAACCAGAGGGCACACAGAGTGTGTCCAAACTAACAAAATCAGAAATGGAAAGGGAGACACAACAGCCGAATTAGGGCAAATTAAAAAGTCATCAGATCATCCTAAAAAAGCCAATATTCAACAAAACTTGAAAATCTGGAGAAAAGGGAAAATTTACTAGATGAATGCCAGGTACCAAATCTAAATCTGGAACAGAAAAACCATTTAAACAGCCAATAACTGCTAAAGAAATACAAGCATTCATTAAAAGCCTCCCAACCAAAAAACATCCATGATCAGATGGGTTTATTGGAGAAATCTATCCAAAATTCATAGAAAATTTCATACCAATACTCTGCAAACTATTCTTCAAAATTGAAACAGATGGAGCACTACCTAATTCCTTTTATGAAGACACAATTTCTCTTATAACTAAACCACACAAAGACCCAACACAAAAAGAGAACTTCAGACCAATTTCCCTTATGAATAACGATGAAAAAATACTCGATAAAAGTCTTGCAAACCGAGTCCCAGAACATATCAAATACTCATATATCATGTTCAAGTAGGTTTTATCCCAGGCATGTAGGAATGGTTTTGTATACAGAAACCATCAACATAATCCATTATATAATCACGCTCAAAGATAAAAACCCAATGATCCTTTCATTAGATGCTGATAAAGCATTTGACAAAATTCAACACACCTTCCTGATAAAAGTACTGGAAAGTATAGGAATTTAAGGACCATTCCTAAACATATGGAGCAAACCCATAGATAACTTTAAACTAAATGGTGAGAAACATGAAGCAATCCCACTAAATCAGGGACAAGACAAGGCTGCCCACTCTCTCACAATTTATTCAATATAGTTCTAGACGTCTTACCCAGAGAAAGCAGACAATAAAAGGAGGTCAAAGGGATATAGATTAAAAGGAAGAAGTCAAAAAATTACTGTTTGTAGATGATATGATAGTATACCTAGTGACCTCAAAAGTACCACCACAGAATTACTAAGCCTGATAAACAATTTCAGCAAAGTGGCTGGGTAAAAAAATAACTCTGCACAAAAGTTAAACAAGCAGAGAAAGAAACTAGGGATATGACACCATTTACAATATACACAAATAATATAAAATATCTCGGGGTTACTTTATCAAGCAAGTAAAATATCTGTATGAGACGAACCTCAAATCTCTGAAGAAACTGAAGAAGATTCCAGAAGATGCAAAGATCTAGCATACTCATGGACTGGCAGGATTAATACATTAAAAATTGCCATTATACCAAAAGCGATCTACAGATTCTTTCCAAACCCCATCAAAATTCCAATCCAATTCTTCATAGAGTTAGACAGAACAATTCATAAATTCATCTGGGATAACAAAAAACTCAGAATAGCTAAAACTATCCTCAACAATAAAAGGACAATAAAAGGGAATCACTGTCCCTGAACTCAAGCAGTATTACAGAGCAACAGTGTTAAAAACTGTATGGCATTGAGACAGAGGCAGGAAAATAAGCCAGTGGAATAGAATTGAAGACCCAGAAATGAACCCATACACCTATGGTCACTTAATTTTTTGAAAAGAGCCAAAACCATCCAATGGGAAAAAGATAGCATTTTCAGCATGTGGTGCCGGTTCAACTCTGGGTCAATATGTAGAAGAATGCAGATCCACCCCTTTTACTACCCTGTACAAAGCTTAAATCCAACTGGATCAAGGACCTCCACTTCAAACCAGATACACTCAAACTAATAGAAGAAAAAGTAGGGCAAAATCACAAACACATGGGCACTGAAGAAAATTTCTTGAGCCAAACATCAAAGGCTCATATTCTAAGATCAAGAATCAACAAATGCGATCTCATAAAACAGCAAAGCTTATGTAAGGCAGAGGACACTGTTGTTAGGACAAAATGGCAACCACCAGACTGGAAAAAGATCTTTACCAATCCTACAACTGATAGAGAGCTTATATCCAAAATATACAAAAAACACATGAAGTTAGGCTGCAGGGAGACAAATAACCCTATTGAAAAATGAGGTCTAGAGCAAAACAGAGAATTCAGACGTGAAGAATATCGAACGGCAGAGAAATACATAAAGATATATTCAACATCTATAGTCATAAGGGAAATGCAAATCAAAACAACCTTGAGATTTCACCTCACACCAGTCAGAAAGGCTAACATCAAAAACTCATGTGACAGCAAGCTCGGTCCACATGCTGGTGAGGATGTGGAGAAAGAGGAACACCCCTCCATTGTTGGTGGGATTGCAGACTGTACAACCATTCTGGATATCATTCTGGAGGTTCCTCAGAAAATTGGACATTGAGTAATCTGAAGTCCCAGCTACTCCTCGCTTGGGCATATACCCAAAAGATGCCCAAACATATAACAAAGACACGTGCTCCACTATGTTCATAGCAGCCTTATTTATAATACCCAGAAGCTGGAAAGAACCCAGATGCTCTTCAACAGAGGAATGGATACAGAATATATGGTACATCTGCACAATTTAGAGTCATTAAGAGATATCAAATTAATAACGATGGAGAAAACAAAACATTACTGGCTCTTTATCTGACATATGGATAATATGTATAAGACACAAAATACCTTATTCATCAGAAATAAAGTAATGCAATTAAATATGCTACATATTTGAATAAATGCTTAAAATAATGGCACAGTATTTATCAAAAATTACATGAAAAATACTAAGCCCACAAATCGTTGGTGAAGTAGAAATACAAAAGACACTTTGTATAGTGTTGCTGGAACAAAGAACCCTGGTATTTGTTCGTTGCATCTAAAATTTAATATAGCTACTATAGAAATTAATATAAACCTGAAATTATTTGTGATTCAATAGTACCACTAAAGGAATATGTACCTGAAGGAATCTGTCTATTCCTGTTATAATTCCATGAATATCTTTACCTTTTCACTGTTCACAATATCCATGTTACAAAATTGGAAAAATAATTTATATAGTCACTAGCCATTTATTTAACCATCAAAAAAGCAAAACTATATCATTGGCATGGATATTGATGAAACTAGATATCATTGTGCCAGTTGAAAATTCAGAAGTGTGAAGACAATTATCTAAATCTTATGAAAGTGGACAACTGCTGTTTGTTTGACTGTGAAACCTCTTCTATAGAAGGAAAGTCAGATGTCACGTTATAAACATGGTCACAGTTTTCCGATGGTTCACACTGCCATAGAGAGGATCCAACTATTCCTGTTTTGCTAAATGGCCATGTTGTCAAACTGCCTTCCAATTCTTATGGTTTTTGTCCATACATTACTGCTTTTGTGAGCTGTGGTCAGAGAAATGTATAGGTGTACTGTGCAGCAATTACTGTAGATCTGTGTAACAGATATAAGTGCTAAGACAGTGAGAAGAAAGCTGAGCATAAGGATGCGGAAACATTGCAGAAAAAGAGTAGACAGAACTTGAGGAGCGAGAGGATGCAATCATGACATCTAGACATGACCCAGATTTTGGAACTATGGACTCACTGTATCTACAGTCGTATGCACAAGTCCTGTACACAATTAAGACAATGAATTAGGGAAGATCCCAGCAGGAAGTACTGTGTGAACCAATCGATTATAAAGAAAATAAAACAGGAAAATATAAAGAACATGAAGCTGGAAAGGAAATGTGTAAAGAGAGTAGAACCAAGTTAAGGATCGGTGTGATCAAGGTACATTGTATACATTTGTGAAGACGAAATAAAAATTCCAGTATAATAAAAAAAGTTCTGAAAATATATTAAGGATTTTTATATCCTATGGAAGTCATTTTCTCCCTAAAAGTAGAAAAGAGTATCCTAACTTTTGTAAGTTGCAGAAAAGTCAGTGAAAAAACGTAGTTACATTAGTTCACTGCATGCTGTCTGCATTATGGAAATATCAAACTGAGGCTCATTAATCTGTACAGTTAACCTGTTCAAATAAGATAAAATGAAACACTGTGTACTGATCCACCAAAATCAAACTGCACACTAGCGATTAAAATACAAACGGAAAAGTGCAATATTCTTAACCTCAACCATTTTACTCTTTGAAACAGTGAATACATATGAATATAGAAGTTCTAACCTGATACACAGCATCTAGTATGGGGTCTTTGTGACTTATACGGCAAGCATTTTAGGGTTGCACATTGCCATTAATTATGTCATTCAGTTTTAAAATCCTAGGACAACAAGTTCTAAAATCCATGGGCTTTGGTCCTGACAGCCAGGGATTGCACTCTGTACATGATCACTTTATATTATTTAGCTAAACTCTGAAAGGCAATTTGCTGCCTCACAAAATTAAATTGATTCATTGCTATGGTTATGATAAGGGTTTCTTGTGAGAATAGATATAAATTTCTCATGACAAAATTTGCTTTCTCTTCTAGTGTTTTGTGGGCTATTGATGAGCTTACAGCTCTTTCTTCCCAAACTAGCACTTACAATAGATTATTTTGTAAAGATCGTTTTTGACTTCTTCTTCATCATCTTCACCACCACCACAACCACCACCACCAACAACAACACCACCACTACCACCATCATCAACATCATCATCACCATCCTCATCTAATTTACCTGATATTGAATTTGGAATTTTGTTAAACCAAAGAATGTAATGAGAAATTTTCTGCGTGAAGAAGAGATATTGATGAACAATATCTCCTGTACAGTCATTTCAATGTTTTAAAAACATTGCCAAACTTGCTTCAGATGATTGATTGAAATGCTAGTGCCCTTATGCATCAGGGTTTGAGAGTCTCTTAGTGAGAGAATGGTCTTTTACAGCAAGGCCTTCTTTATCAGACTTTGATTTAACCCATCTACCAACAAAATTAAATTGTCCCAGAAATATTATAGTGCCTCTCCAGAAACATCTTTTATCCAATAATGCACATCTACTTCTCTTTCTTAATTGTCATGATGATATGGGCTTAGGATACAATATATCCTGATTTATTAATGGTATTTTAGTATTATTTGGACTAATTATGAAAATTTCAAAGGAACACAACTACTCCATTATTTTATCCCCTAAAATTTTAATTTGATCTTGAAGAGTTTGATGAAAACTGAAATATTGAAAATGTATAACTTCCCATTCAAAACTTGTAACATCCATCATGTGAAACTCCCACTGAACCCCAATGGATTAATGTCTCTTAAAGCATGTAAAGACTCTCCTACTGCATTATTGCAACTCTACAGAAGCTTCACTCCCATAGTAGCAGTTCCATATTGGCTGTAAACAAATCACTTTCTATGCGTTGGGAAGTGTTTAAATCATTTTCATTAAGTTTTGATATGAAACCAGTTAGGATTTTGAGAAAAGGGAGCAGACACGCCCTAGAAAGTTTGTTTTTAAAATTCTTTTCTTAAAATTAGACTTTTTCATGAAATATTTTTGGATTATGGTTCCACATCCCTCTATTTCTCCCCTTTGTCTATACCACTCCTGCCATCTGTATCTACAATCCTTCTGACTCTCACTAGTAAACAAGCATTCATCTAATAAAATAAAATTCTTAATAATAACATGTGATAAAAATAACATAAAAGTTAATGAATTTAGTAGAACAAAACAAGCAGATGGAAAAGAGACAAAAAAAAGCCACAAGAATCAGATACAGATACAGAGACCCAGACTTCCATTCACACACTCAGGGATTCCATGGAAACATAAAACCAGGAAAAATATAAACACAAAACATACAGAGTAACAATTAATAAATAAACAAATAACAAAAGGAAGAAGAAATTATGAAGAAAAAGTCCTGACCCATTATGAAACAAGGATCCTCCAAAGATAATGTTTAGTTACCTCAATGCTTTATACGCAGTGTACCCTTAAAATTAGTTTGTGTACACAGTCAGATTCCCTTGGAGAAATGTAAGTTTTCATTCTCAAATGAATACCCATTGGAGATAACTTCTGGTTCAGAAATTAGGTGATGTTCATGGCTTGGCTTCTTTCAAGGGCAAATTAATAGGAAAGGAGATCTGTGGGGTGCTGCCTTCTGAGCATCATGCAGTTGTGACACTCAAGAAGTCACAATCTATCTGAAAAGAACCTATATAATATTGATCCTGCCTATTCAAAGTAACTAAAAACAGTGCTGGAGAATAGAAAATGATGTAGCCACCGAAGTCTTACTTGGGTTAAATGTATAGCTTCATGCCCATGTTCACTGAAATGGCTCAGATTAAACCAGGGTTCATGAAGCAAAATATAAAGATATGCACGTGCTATCAGGATTCAGTCCAAAGAGAGCATGTTGGGTGGGGAGGATAGGAGATTAAGAGTGTAGAGGGCTTACATACATGGGTTGTGCATGTATGGAATTGTCAAAGAATAACTTGCTTTCTTAAAACTTCTAAATGTAACCACCAAGAAAGTTTGGGAGATATTCTCTCAAGTCTGCTCTATTTGTTTTAAAAATTGGGTTAAATTGTGTAGCTCAAATTACCATAGAATTGCCAGTGTTTTGTCTCCTGCCTCCCCTGCTCTTGTAGCAGGTTTACTCAACATTGACAAAATTTTAGAATATATATAAATCTTCTGTTTTTGAAGTTTAATTACATACTGCATTATTCTGCCATTTGTTTTTCAATTAACACTATATCTTGAATCCATGTCCATGGGAAATTTCTTCATGGAATATCATGCATTTAAAAAATGGTAATATACTCATTTGTTTAAATAATCATCTAATTGTGCCATTCAGATTATTTTTTTTTCATTAACTAAAGTTCACTACAGAAAATCAGCATGGACACTGACTCAGGGACTGTACTCAATGGTGATTATTTACATTATTTTTTTTTTATAAATTACAAAACACATTGTTGGAGTGATGTCAAGGCTGTTAACTAATGTAATACTTTTATAAATACTGACAAATTTCCATCTCAGAAGACTATAATAAATATATGTTGCCATCAATTTTATATGAGAACCCATACTATGCCATTCAAAATTAAATGGTACATATATTTTAAAAAGGTATCAGTCTCTGACTTCTGTCAGTTTTTTATTAGGGGAAGGATTGAAGAAGTTGAAGGGGAGGGCAACTTCTAAAGGAAGACTAGCAGTCGCAACTAATCCGGACCGCGGAGATCTCCCAGACACTGAGCCACCAACCAGGCAGGACACATAAGATGATCGGAGTCCCTGACACATGTATAGCAGAGGACTGCCTGGTCTTGTTAATCCTTGAGTGATTTGAGGCCCCAGGGATTATGGTGCCTGGCAGGGTCTGGGGAGCATCCTCCTCGAGTCAGGGAAGGAAGAGGTGGAATGGGATGAGGAACTGTGGGAGGGGACATGGCACAATGGCAGGAGTGTAAATAAATAAAATAATTTTTAAAATAGTTTCAGTCTTAAATTCAAATGCAAGTTACTTCCTAACATCTACATTGTAATTCAATTGTGAAGTTTAGCGTTTTTTATTACTGAACTGTGTAAGCATTAATCCTTAATTTACTCTTCATACTATCTGCGATTTTCTCCATTCTTATTACTTTGCATCAATTGTGTTTGCATATGTAGAAGGCTTACTATTCATAATTTGTGCAGAAAATACATTCATGAATCTTTTTTTTATTTTAATGATCAGTTATGTGTGAATGTCTATGTATAGATTTGTGCACATGAACACAGGCACCTGGGGAGATCAGAAGATGTCAGACCCCCTGGAGCTGCTTTTACAGCTGGTTGCAAGTGGCTTCATTGATGTTGGAAAGTGAACGTGTTTGCTCTAAAGAGCAGTAAGTGCTCTTAACCACTACGCTAATGCTACAGCACTTATTCCATAATACAATCAACCTATTTATCATTTTCTCATGTATTTCAGGGTATCTTGAATTTGAGATATCTTCCCACATTCTAGGTGCAGAGACTACATTGAGGCATTAATTTTTCCAGTTTTCTTTCCTTTATCATAGTAAGACGTGTTGGATTAAATATATTAATATTATCTTTCAAAGTAAATCTTTCAAATTTTTACTTATCGAACCTTGGGTAAGTATTTGTTTCTTTCCTCTGCAATGACTATATTAATTTTACAGTTTGCAGGTCTCTCTTTCTTTACACAATCCATCTCATGTGTTTTTGCTTTCATATAGAATGAAGTAAAAGCCTTTTAGATTTCTTTGAATAGTCAATGTACTAAAAAAATGTGTTGATTTTCCTATTTTAAGGCCAATACATTATTTCTTTAAAATGTTCCTAGAGTTTTGTTTTTTTTTCTTTTTCTTATTATTATTGTTCTCATTAGTCTCATTATTAATATTTGGTGTAAGCTTTTATGTGTTCTGGTCATGAAGTGAATATAGAAATCTTGCAAACATATATGTAGGTATCAAATTTAGGTAATTGGTTTTTCATGGTATGAAATATTATCTGCTCAACCCTCTCACTGCAACACACTATAACACTTTAAGGTGACATATAGCTACAGGCTCTCTTTATATATACAATGTTTTCATCATTTGGCTTTTAATAAATATTTTTGATTATTCTAATATATTTTATTTTTCATGTCTACTTGGTAACTCTAGTATGCTATTTTAATATTTAATTAATAATTTAATCATAATTATTATGCATTTGATACCTAGATAATATTAAATTATCTTAGATACAATTGAATACATGCAATTAATTACCTACAGCATGAAACTTGATACATAATTTTGTTCATTATTACTAGGCATTTGCATAAAACAGAGAATATTTCATTGTCACAATCCTGATGCCAATTTTACACAGTATCCCAGCTAACAACTATCTGTAACTTTTAATCACTTAAAAGGAGTTAGGATTATATTTTTAAATGATATTTACCCAACATCAAGTAAATAGATTTTATTTTGCTTCAATTAATTAAACATGGTATATCAGGAAAATTGTAATTTCCTTTTTTTAGTTAAGACTAAATTTAACTTTTACATTCTCCTGCCTATCATAAAGTCAATATTCTTTTACAGGAAAATGTGCCAGGCACAGGTCGAATTTCTAGTATAACCTGTTATTACAATCATCAGTTTTGTCACTTTCAAGGGATTGTTCACATCATGCCTGTAAAACACAATGATCAACATGGCAGAATAACCATAAGGGCAGTGCAATGGCATAAATAGCTTGGTGATAGCCAACAGCTCTATAATTTTGCTTAAGTCCTGTTCAATGAACATGGATGGTACTGGTAATTTAGCCACATATATAAGGCTATTGCAGCTGTGACTATGGGGGAGTATATACAGTCCCTTACTTACTTAAGCCAGTATCATACCTAACAACAATCAAAGCCATGTGCCTTATATACAGAATTAATTACAGTCTGTGGAACAAAAATCACAGTAAATCTCCCAGCCATTGAAAATGCAGGATAGAAATTCCAAGCCCAGTCTCAATGGCTGTTTCTACAAAATGTCACTTGATTCAAGGCAGAGGAACATTACAGAAGAGGAGGCAAGAAGGTTGTAAGAGACTAAAATTTACTATGAGATGGTGTCTCAAAGTAACACCAGAAATTACACTTATAACAACTCACTAACACAACTGCCTCAACAACAGCTGATGAAGAGAGGGAATGGAGAAGAATGGACTTTTAGTTCTCTTTCTGTTTCACCTCCTCCTCCTCTTCCTCCTCCTCCTCCTCCTCCTCCTCCCTCTCCTTCTTCTTCTTCTCTCTCTCTGTCTCTGTCTCTGTCTCTGTCTCTGTCTGTCTGTCTCTCTCTCTCTCTCTCTCTCTCTCTCTCTCTCTCATTGTTGGAGATTTCCTGTTTACATTTCGAATGTTATTCCCTGTCCAGGTTTTCAGGCCATAAGCCCCTTAACCCTTCCCCCTACTCTTCTGTAAGGGAGTTCACATCTCCACCCATGGCCTTCCCACACCTCTCCACATTCCCCTACACTTGGGGTCCAACCTTCATAGAAACAAGAGTTTCTCATTACATTTTTCCCAGCAAGGCCATCCTTTGCTACATATGCAGTTGGAACCATCGGTCTATCCATGTATAGTCTTTCTGTTGTTGTTTCGTCCCTGGAAGCTCTGTTTGGTTGGCAATGTTATTATTATGGGGTTCCAAATCCCTTCAGCTCTTTCAATCCCTTCTCTAATTCCTCCAACAGGGTTCAGGTTCTCGGTTCAGTGGTTTGCTGTTTGCATTTGCCTCTGTATTTGACATATTCTGGCTTTGTCTCTCAGGAGGGATCAATATCCACTCATAGTCAGCCTGCACTTCTTAGCTTCATCCATCTTATCAAGTTTTGGTGTCTGTACATGTATGGGCTACATGTGAGCCAGGCTCTGAATGGCAGGTCCTTCAGTCGCTGTTATAAACTTTGCCTCCTTATACCCTCCCATTGGTATTTTGGTTCCCCTTTTAAAGAAAGAATGAAGCATCTGCATTTTGGTGATCCTTCTTGAGCTTCAGGTGGTCTGTGTATGGCATAATGGGTAATTCAAACTTTTTGGCTAATATCTGCTTATCGATGAATGCACATCCAGTGTGTTTTTCTTTGATTGAGTAACCTCACTCAGAATGATATTTTTTATTTCCTTCTATATGGTTAGAATTTCATGAAGTCATTGTTTTTAAAGCTAAGTAATATTCCATTTTGTAGATGTACCACATTTTTGTATCCATTCCTCTGTTGAAGGGCATCTGGGTTCTTTCCAGCTTCTAACTATTTTAAGTAAGGCTGCTATGAACAAAAGCAAATATATTTCTCGGTTGTATGTTGGACCATCTTTTGGGTAAATGCCCAAGAGAGGTATAGCTGGGTCCTCGGCTCATGGATTGTCCAATTTTCTGAGGAATCTTCAGTCTGATTTTATGAAGGGTTGTACAAGTATACAATCCCACCAACAATGGAGGAGTGTTCCTTTCTTTCCACATCCTCGTCAGCATCTGCTGTCACCTGAGATTTATATCTTAGCCATTCTGACTGGGGTGAGGTGGATTTCAGGTTTGTTTTGATTTCAATATCCCTGATGACTAAGGATGTTGGACATTTATTTAGGTGTTGTTTGCCCATTTGATAACCTTCAGCCGAGAATGTTTTGTAACACTGTACCCCATTTTTAATAGGGTATTTTTGCTTTCGAGAGTCTAACTTCTTAAGTTCTTTGTAAATTTTGGATATTAACTACTATCAGATATAGGATTGGTAAAAATCTTTTCCCAATCTGTTGGTTACAGTTTTGTCCAAATGACGGTTTCTTTTGCCTTAAGGAACTTTGCTGTTTTATGAGGTCCTATTTGTCAATTCTTGTTCTTAAAGCATAAGTCATTGGTGTTTTTTTCAGGAAATTTTCTACAGTGTCCATGTGTTCAAGACTCTTTCTGACCTTTTCTTCTATTTGTTTGAGGGTACCTTGTTTGATATGTAGGTCCTTGATTCACTTGCACTTTACCTTAGTACATGATCATAAAAACGGTATAGTTTGCATTCTTCTACATGCCGACTTCCAGTTGAATCAGCACTATTTTTGGGAAATGCTATGTTTCATCCTTTGAATGGTTTTATCTCCTTTGCCAAATATCAAATGATAGGTGTGTGGGTTCATTTCTGGGTCTTCAATTCTATTCCACTGGTCTATCCACCTATCTCTGTACCAATACCATGCAGTTTTTATCACTATTGCTCTGTAATACTGCTTGAGTTAAGGGGCAATGATTCCCCCAGAAGTTCTTTTATTGTTGAGGATAGTTTTAGCTATCCTGGCTTTTTCTTATTCCAAATGAATTTGCAAATTGCTATTTCTATCTTTATTAAAGAAGTCAGTAGGAATTTTGATGGATATTGCATTGAATGTGTAGATTCCTTTTGGGAAAATGGTCATCTTTACTATATTAATCCTGTCAATCCATGAGCATGGAATCTCCTTCTATCATCTGAGATCTTCCTCAATTTCTTTCTTCAGAACCTTGAACTTCTTGTCATACAGATCATTCACTGGCTTGGTTAAACTTACACCAAGATATTTTATATTATTTGGGACTATTGTGCAGTTTGTGATTTCATTTTTTTTCCATTCTCAGCCATTTTATCAATTGAGGAGAGGAAGGCTCCTGGTATGTTTGAGTTAATTTTATACCCTGACACTTTGCTGAAGTTATTTATCAGGTTAAGAAGATTCTGGTGGAACTTTTGGGGTCACTTAAGTATATACTATCATATCATCTGCCAATAGAGATATTTTGGTATCTTACCTTCCAATTTGTATCACTTTGACCCCCTTTTGCTGTCTGGTTTCTCTGGCTATGACATGGAGTCCTGTTTTGAATAAGTAGGGAGAGAGTGGCCAGCCTTGTCTAGTCCCTGATTTTAGTGGGATTGCTTCAAATTTCTTTCCATTTAGTTTGATGTTAGCTACATGTTTGCTGTATATTTCTTACACTATGTTTTGAGATGAGCCTTCAATTCATGATATTTCCATGACTTTTATCCACACGGGGTGTTGTAGTTTGTCAAATGCTTTCTCACCATCTAATGAAATGACCTTGTGCTCCTTATCTTTGAGTTTGTTTACATGATGGATTATGAATTTTTCTTATTGAACAATCCTTCCATGCCTGTGTTCAAGTCTACTTGATCATTATGTAGTAATTTTTTGATGTGTTCTTAGATTCGGTTTGCAAGAATTTTATTGAGTATTTTTTCATCAATATTCATACGGGAATTTTTTCTGAATTTCTCTTTATGTTCTTAGTCTTTGTTTTGTTTAGGTATAAGAGTAATTGTGGATTCATATAAGGAATGTGGTAGTGCACCAGTTCTTTCAATTTTGTGGAATAGTTTCCATAATTTTAGTATGAGGTCTTCTAAGAAGGTCTGATAGAATTCTGCAATAAACCCATCTCGACCTGGGCTCAGTTTGGTTGGGAAAATTTTAATATCTGTTTTTATTTCTTTAGGAGTTATAGGGTTGTTTAGACAGTTTATTTCTTCCTGATTTAACCTTGCTTCCTGGTATCTGTCTACGAAATTATTCATATCCTCCAGATTTTGCAGTTTTGTTGAATATAGGATTTTATAGTAGAATCTGATGATTTTTTTTATTATTTTCAGATTCTGTTGTTATGTCTCCTTATTCATTTCTGATTTTGTTAATTTGGGTACAGTCTCTTTGACTTCTGGTTAGTATTGCTAGGGGTTTATCTATCTTATGGTTTTTCCCAAAGAAAAAGCTCCTGATTTTGTTGATTCTTTGTATTGTCCTTTTCATTTCTACTTTGTTGAAATCAGCTCTGAGTTTGATATTTTCCTTCTTTCCACCCCGCTTGGGTTTACATATTTCTTTTTATTCGAGAGCTTTTACATGTGCTATCAACATCCTGACATATACTCTCTCCTGTTTCTTTTCGCAAACACTCAGAGCTATAAGTTTTTCTCTTATCTCTGCTTTCATTGTGTCACATATGTTTGGGAATGTTGTATCTTCATTTTCATTAAGTTCTAAGAAGTCTTTAATTTCTTTCTTTATTTCTTCTTTGACCAAATTGTCCTGGAGTAAAGTATTTTGTGGTTAGACTTTCACACATGCTCATGCCCCATGTAGCAGACAAGCATTCCACACCCAATCAACTTAAGTGATTTGGGAAATTAACTTATTCACACAGAAGCAAACTCATGGGTATTACATTTTTTTTTCTTAGCCGTGTTTATAAGTGACCAAATGGTGAAGCAGGATGTAAACAAAAACTGTTATTTTTCATTGTTGTTTATACTAACATTTTAATTCATGTACTAATCTAAGTGCTCTTTTTCTATTGTGTTTCTCTGTGTCTCTCTCTCTGCATGAATATATAGGCACACATGTGTATGTGGCATACAAGTGTGTGTGTGTGTGTTTGTGTGTGTATGTAGGTGTGTGTCTTAAAGGGTATTTATGAACATAGGTAACATGTTTATTTATTTACAATTTGGAAATACTGAAACCAACATTTGATTTGTGGATCAACCATGTGCTGACCTACTCACATACCTCTGACATTTCATTATATCAAGCGAATAGAGAGAGAGCCTAAGAGGCTGGTGATATCACCTACTCTACTCTTTTTTTTTTCTTTTCTTTTTTTTCGGAGCTGGGGATCGAACCCAGGGCCTTGCCCTTGCTAGGCAAGTGCTCTACAACTGAGCTAAATTCCCAAGCCCTCCTACCCTATTCTTGTCAAGAAAAAGTGGTTTATCTTTTTGCAAGAAAACCCAAACTTCAACAAAGACATATACACTCCACAAAACAGGAAAGGACATCTCATTTGAAGGGAAAAGTTATCAGATTGGGAGAAAAATGACTTTGCCACATTATTTTGAGGGACATGAGAGTGAACTTCAGAAGATATAATGGGAAGGGACAGGCAGAATCCCCAAGGAACCAAAGTAAGCTAAACACTGGAGCTTCTCATTACACCAGAGCTCAGAGATTGGTAAGGATGGTAAACATAATGATAAGAACTTTGCAGCCATACTCAGTCTCCATATAAGGCAACATTGTGAACAAGATGAAAAGTAGTCACCACCACAGTGCTAACAGCTACATTATCAGTTACATTGTGAAAAACAGAGTGCAACTATACACAGAAGAGAAGGATGATATCTGAAAACAGACAAGTTTGTGCTGGAACTGAACAGTTTTCTATGTCAGGAACCAAGCATGCACACAGCAGATGCCATATGCAAAAGTGAGCAAAGAGGAATGAAATGTATAGATACTATATGTATAGAAATACATGTAGTTTGGTGGAATTCTAAGATGTTGAGATGAAAGAATAGGAAGGAATTTTTATCAAACCAGGCACCATGTCTTGCTCTTAGAATACTCACATTCATGATACTGAGGGAGAGAAATTAGGAATTTCAGGTTAGCGTGGACTACATTTGAAGACAATATGTCTTTTATTCCTTTTTATTTATTTAAATCAATAGTCCGATTTAGAGAATATCATGAACAATATTAAAAAAAACAGAAAATTTATGCCTATGCAGTGATAAACTGCTAAGAGAACATGTTCTATAAAGAGACAGGAACTATTATGTTAGAAATACCAGCTGTCATATTGACGGTTGTGGAATGAAGGGGTTTGGTGTTGTTTGGTTGATCTTTCTTCACTTTCATAGCTCATTTACACATCTTAAAAAGCTTCTCTGATGACCTCATTATGATGCAGACATTGAGATGTGCCTTGCCTATAATTGTATGTATTAAAACCAGTATTCGTTTATTAATCAAATGATTATTTGATTTTACTTAATCTTCAAAAATAATGAGTCTTGAAAAACGATAACTTTATTGTGTGGGTTTGAATATTCATAATAGGAATCAGAGAATAATCGGGGCAAAACACACAGACAGGTTGGTTGGAGTGACTATACCTGTGGCAACACAAACGCATAAAAATTACTGGGATGATCTGTTTTTCTGCATAACATTGATAACTAGTTAATGATAAGAATGAGTAAAAAATTGAGATATAGTCAAGGTTTTCTTTCCCTTAATTTGAATGATTGCTTATGCAGCATGTGAAACTAAACTCAGACCCATGGTTAATCTTCTGCCTGAGCTTCATTAGTGCCAGGACTACAAGTTTGCACCATCTTTGTAAATATTTGGACACTTAGCTCAATGCTTAGCACACTTTGGAAAATCCCCTGGTGTTAAGAGAAAAAGTATTAGATATGAAAATCTGTGAGAATAAATCACTTCTAAGCTTTGATTTTTGTGACCTCAGAGAAAGACTTTGACTCTGATGTAACTGAGTGTCTAAAAGTGTTAAAAAATCAATATCTCTCTTCTGCAAGAATCCTTCTAATGGCTTACTGCTCTGTCTTCCAGGAGATGAGTGTCAATTCTGTAAATTGCTCTTTGTGGCAGGAAAAGGGTTTGTCTGTCAAATGCTTTGCAATTGCCAAGACCTTTGAGGTTCCCGGAGAATGCTTCCTCCTCTTCACCCTCATTCTTCTCTCATAGCCTTTGCTATCTACACTAGTGCATCTGTACACACCCCCATGTACTTCGTTCTGGTGAACTTATATATCCAGGAAATTGGTTACACTGGCTCTGTCATACCCAAGATATGGAGAGCCTCGTAAGTGAGATATGAGGAATCTCTCAGGAGGGTTGTGACACACAGATGTTTTTCTTCACACTTTTTGGTATAACTGAGTGCTGCCTATTGACAGTCATGGCTTTTGGCCACTGTATGGCCCCACTTCACTTTGTAACCCAAATGAGTCGTGAGGTATGTGTCCATTTGGCCATTGTTTCACGGGGAATAGGTTGCATTGTAGGGTTGGGAGAAAACTACTTGAAGCCCAAATCTAATCACCCACAAGGTGTTGATAAATTCTTGGTCATCTTCCATACCACAGTGATATCCCTGCTGAACCCCATCATGTATAACTTAAGAACCAAGAAATGAAGGCAGCACTGAGAAGAACTCTGGGTCCAAAGAAAATTCTGATAATAAATATGCAAATAAGGATCCCAAAGTGCTCTTTCAATAAAGTGCAAAATCTGTGAAAGAAAGAAAAGAAAAACACTGTGCTCTTTCTTGCTGTCTTGAAATTTAAGAAACATAACGTTGTTTTAGCGTGTTCTTTATTCAACACCATGTTTAATTGCAAACAATTGTAAAGTATGCTTCCTATTAAATTACTTTAGTAGATCAGTCCAGTACTTAAACGTTTTTATCTGGGTAGAGTTTAAACCACGCTAATGTCTCAGGGTTTTTGAAAATACATTGTACCCATTCTTAGCTATTTGGAATTCTTCCAAAAATTGTTTGTAATTGATCAGAATTCGTTATGGTACAATTCCATATTCCTCAGTACATGAAAATAATTGCATTGGACTGGAACTGCTAAGTAGTTAACAGGATAGTAAATTGTTAATCTCTGCTTTGTGTATCATTTGGACATTCCATACTTCAGTTCTATTCACCCAGGGTCTATGATTTTGGAACAGGAGTAGTCTTTCCTCCACTTTTTGATTTCTAAAGGGTGGGGGAAAAGAATTTCAGCCAGGTGATTCTCAACATCAATATTATAGTTTCAGATAAGCGCACACACTCACAAACACTCACACTCATGCACACACACAGATGCACACACACACACACGCATGAACACACACACACACACGTATGCATGCACACATTATACAGTAATTGAAGTGGGTTTACAAGTGACAGAATAAAAATATAAAAGTCAGCTACTGTCCAATAATTAGATTCAGGTTGCTATTCAAGAAAAAAATAACATGAAATTAGAATCTTGAGTCTTTATGAGTATAATGAAACAAAAAAAATTACATTTAAAAAAAATTACCATGACACTAAAACTACAGTAATGTTTTAGGCATGAATCACCTAAACAGAAAGACAATAATTATATTATCCTCGGACTCATTGTTCTGAGTCTACTTACATGTATAAGGACCATTCAGATCAAAATGTTAGTAAAGAATGACCTCTAAGGATATAGGCACTCCACAGGCTTTGTCTTCATGCGGGTACCGAAAAAATAGAATTGGGGTATTCCCAAAACATGTTACCTATAGATGGGATATGTGCTTCTTTAAAATTCATTTCTATATATACTCACTTTATATCCCAAAATCGGTGCTCCATCTTCATGGGATGTCAACACACATTGCTGGGGGCACCTGTAAAAAGACAAAGGGACACATTTGCTACCTATGTCCTGGGGGCTCAGGTTCAGTCCATGTTCACTCTCTGATTGGTTGTTCAATCTTTGGCAGATCCCAAGAGTCCCCTTGAGTTGACACTATTGGTCTTCCTGTGGAGTCCCTCATATCATCTGGGCCTCAATTCTTCACCAGTTTTTTTTTTTTTTCTCAAAAGACTCTCCAAGCTCTCGCTAATGTTTGGTGGTGAATATTTACACTTGTTTCTCTCAGCTGTTGGGTGGAGTCACTGAGAGAACAGTTATGCTAGATTATGTCTGCAAGCATGATGCTGTATCTTTATTAGTGTCAAAGTTTGGTGCTTGCCCATGGGTTAAGTCTCAATCTGTGCTAACCATTCATTGGACATTCCTTCCATGTCTGCTCTATCTATCTTTGTCTCTGAAGGCCTCGTAGGCTGTATTCATTTTAGATTGAATGTTTTGTGGATTAATTTTTGTCCTTGTCACATCACTGGAAGTCATGCCTGGCTACAGAAGTGGCCAATTAAGGATCTGTATCACCATTGCTAGAGTCACCCAATAGACACCCTGGAGCCTTGCCTTTCCCAGGTCTCTGTAACTTCCTAGAGATGCTCACCCCACACTTGTGATTTCCATTCTCTTTTCCCTGCTTTCCCTATACCTAATTCTTCCAAAGTCTACTTCCTTCCCTCCCTCCCCTCCCATTCAGTTTCCTCCCTCCCTCCATCCTCCTCAATATCTATTCTGCTAAATCCATTTTAAAGTCAATATTTAGGAAAAAAACACTGAGTAAGTATAGGAAGTATTTCATAAGTAATTCTGGTGGATGTTTAGGCAAGATATAAACATATTTAATTTTATAGATGTCAAAATTACTACATATATTTTTAAAAGAGACACTGTTTTATTACTTTCAACATGAAGGAAAAACATTTACATATTCCTTTAAGTTATACAAGAGGATCTATTAAATGAGTTACACACATCACACAACCATAAATTTTAAAGCTCCCTTTATTGGAAGTATTTACACAATGAAAAGTACAAAGGCTTAAACTCATGTGAGTGTACTATGTTTCAAAGTTAAATTTAGATATACAGGTTGATGACAACAGTCATGTAAGACTCAGAGGGGATAAACACATCAGGGAGTCATCAATTAACTTACCTGTCTTCTTTCCTTTATTCCTGATGAAGACTCATCTCATTTTCGGCCCTTACTGTGAGAGATGGATGAGAAAATGCATGAGAATCTACAACCCAGAATCCATCTATAGGAAAGAAGAAAGACAACATCTCCAAATAGTACACACAGTCAAAACTTTCTTGTAGATCTTAACACTTTAAACAAAATGCAAAGAGAAAAGCCATTTCCTAGGATATTACAATATACAGGAAATGGTAGCTGTAGGAAGCATTCTCATGGGATTTTAAACTTCTGCACCTAAGAACATAACTGCCTCCATGAAGGTGAAGATTTATTTCTTTGGCAAGAAAGTCAGTTTGTCTTTTGACGGTTGTGCCATCTGTCCATAACTAGAGCATCAGCCATGCTTTATGAATGTGAACAGATAAACACATACCAGTTTGACTTCTTCAAAGAATTTCAAGAAGAACCTGAAAGAGGATATATGATGTTTCAGAGATGAAATATGGGAATGTAAATTAGCCAGAATAAATATGTCATTAAAATTTCTGCCTTTATTAATAATTTTGACTATTCCTGCTATGAATAAAAAGACGGTTATGTAATGTCTACCAATCCCCAAAGCCTGCAACATTGTGGAAAACAGTCTTCTTTCTCCCTAACTTGGTTTTTGGTCACCATACTTTTCATTGCCCATCTAAATTTTCTGTTTATCAAGTAGATCAGAGGGCTATGTGAGGGTGTCACTCTCATGTAGAAGACCAAGGAACTTTCTGTACTTGCAGGTATTTGCTCATGGGAGCATGCAAATAAATCTTTCAGTTCCAAGAACAGAATCGTGGCCATACAATGGGACCCACATGAAACAAAATTTTTCTTCCTGCAGTCAATGAACATTAGCACACTGGTAACAACGCAGATAACAATATAATGGAATAATCCTGTAATAATAAAATAATAATAATAATAATAATAATAATAATAATAATAATAATAATAATAATAATAATAGAATAATCCCCTCGAGGGATCACGGAATAAGGAAAGTAAATGTTGAGATTTGTTTTTCAAGTGATATTGTATCCAGGAAAGCAATTTTCAATATGACAGACTCCTCACACATGAAAATCACTCAACCTATCATGGCTTCACAGAGAGAGTTGAGAACCAGTGTGGTCTTTTAGGACAAGAGAAAGATTCGCCAACCTTGAAAAAGAAAAGCAATCCAGACAGTCTGTGTGAGGAGGGTTAACTTATGCATGACTAACACACGCACATGCACACACACACCCACACACACACACACACACACACGCACACATGCACACATACACAGATACAGAGACACACAAAGAGACAAAGACAGTTAAACAAACAGAAATACACACAGAGAGACACAGACAGACACAGACAAATACACAGACACAGACACACATACACATACACAAAAACACAGACACACACATGTATGATGTGGTTTGCCTTGAAGTTCTTTCTGAATTTGTAAAATAAAGACAAGAGTGTGAGATTTGGAGAGAGGGAGGAGTCAGGAGCAAGATGGGAGGAGTCAGGAGAGGGGAGGAGTCAGGGGGAAGATAAAGTAAAGAATAGAGGAGAGAGTCGTTGTGGGAGAAGGAGAAGCTGAAGACCTGGCAAATAAAAGGTGCAAGAGATGAGGGGTTTGGGAGCTAGAAATAGGACAGTGTAGAGTGGATCAGCCCAAACTAGACACTAGATTCTTTTCATATTAATTGAGTTGCATTTTCTTCGTACGGGCCAATTCGGGTTGGAGAGAAAATTGCAAGAAAATGGCGCCCAACATATACATTAGCACTCAATTAACCTGAGAAAAAAGTTTCCTTCCCTCTCACCCCCAGAATAGGGCTCTGATAGAGATCTAGGCAGGAGTACTGGTGGATTGGGAGTTGATTGGGTATGAGTGGTCTACCGAGAACTGCAGAGAGGCTCCCTGCCCCAAACCCCAGAGCTATAGTCATGGGCATCATCTAGAATCGAGGAAAGGGATAGGAGAACCTAGAGCACAACTGCCTGTGAGGGAGTTTTCTGGTCGGTGCATTGAACAGGATTCCTGAGATCACCACAAAAACAAGCAAAGCCAGAGACATCCCAAAGATGCTCCTCCCTGGGAACAAAGAATCGAGACGAATGCACGTGTTCTGAGGCAGAGGGAGAAAAAGGTACAAAGGGTTTCAGATCAGGTACTACTTTGATGTAAGAGAGATATATAACTTTTTGCTACTTAAACATGAGAAACACAATGAATATCTTTTGGGCCTTATGGAATGATATTTTGAATGGTCTGATGGTTGTGAATTTTGAGGAAATAGACACTTTATCATTTACCTGTATTGCAATATTCATTCTTCTGATTTACTATATCTTCTCAAAAGACAGGGGCCTAAATAGCAAATTTCTAGTCTTAAAAAGAAATTACCAGTAATGCTAGAACAGAAATTTCTGAAATTTATAGATGACTCTGAACAACAGAGAGATAAGCTTAAGTCTTGGCAACAGGAGCTAGAAGAGACACTAGAAAAGAGAATTCGATGACTCATAGATCAAATTGAACAGCAGGGAGATAGAGATTGAATGTGGAAGTGAAGTCTAGAGGATAACTTAAAAAAAACTAGCAAATCAAAATAAGGCAGAGGCTGCAATATCAAAATTACAACATAAAGAGAATCTAAGATTATGGAAGCAGGGCTTAGAACAGAAGATACAGGTAATTATGTAACAAAATGAACAACAGAAAGAGAAAATTAAGTCTTGGCAATGTAGCCTAGAAGGAACACTAGAATTGAAGACACAAGAAATTATAGATCAGAATAAGAGACAGAAAGATGAAAATGAAGGGTTACACAGGAACAAGAAAGGATGTTAGAACAGAGCATACAACAGCTCACAGGTCATACTGAACAGCAGAGAGAAAGTAATGTGGTTTGGAAGCAAGACTTGGAGAATAACTTTTAAAAATTAATCAATCAAAAGATAATGGATAGCAGATTATTAGAAATACAATATAAAGAAAAATTAAGGGTGGAAGCAAAGCCTTGAACAGAGAATTCAGGAACTCAAGGAACAGGGGGAAAAACAGAAGGAGAGATATGAAACATGGATACAGACTTTAAGAGAGGAATTTAAAATTACAACTAAAGAAAAAACTCAGGTAGAGACAGAAGATAAAATTAGGGAAAGCCAACCTAAGGTTATTAGGAAACAAACTTTATTCTATCCAGTTAGTGTACAACAAATGCCTCCAGACGATGATAATCCACAGGGTTATGAAGCATTTGAATGGCAACCATGGATGTGTTAGAATTGAGAAAATTTAAGGAAAGCCTAACTAATTTTGGAATGCATTCACCATTTGCAAAAAAAAATCTTGATTTCTTGGCCTACTAAAAATAGAGTAATCCCCCAAGGCTGGAAAGATATGGTAAGAGCAATACTAGAGCCTGCTGAAAATTTACAATGGATTTCGTGGTGGAGAGAAGAAGTGAGGGATATAGCACGACAAAATAGAGCCAGGGGCAGAGACATTTCCAAAGATCAACTGCTTGGTGAAGGCCGCTTTGCTGAAGTAGAGGTGCAGGCTGTATATGATGAAGAAACTCTGGCATGGTGTCGATTGTCAGCCTTAAAGGACTGGGACAAAGTCGCAGAAACAGGGAAAAGCCTTGAAATATTCACTCAAGTCATACAATGTCATAAAGAAATCTTCCCTGACTTTTTACAAAGGTTTACCTCAGCTGTGGAAAGGAGTGTATCAGCTTCAGTGGCAAGAAAGGTGATAATTGAGTCTTTAGCCTTTGAAAATGCAAATACCCAATGCAGGGAAATAATCAGACCACTGAAGGCTAGGTCCACATCAATAGATGAGTGGATTAGATATACAGCTGACGTCTGATCTTGTTTTCCTGATACCACTGTGATAGGAGAATCTGCCACTGGACAGCTAGAGATGACCCAAGATTTCAAATGTTTTAATTGTGGTGAGCAGGGTCATCTCAGATATTACTGCAAAAAAAAAAAAGTAATACCAAAAGGGGGAGTATGCCTCCTTGAATGTGTCGAAGATATGGCAATGGTGGACATTTGACTAAGGAATGTAGAGCAATAACAGACAAATGGGGCCGCATCCTGACAAAAAACTCCCAGGGGGGCCTCTCACAGGCCCCATGCCAGGCAGGGAGAATTCTCTTCCTCAGAACAATTAAACAGCACAACCTCAAAAATAGATGTTCTGGGACCAGAGGAGGCTGAGGGAAGTCTTATGGACAATTCCAAAAGCCTCAAAGGGAGCGAATAACGAATATCTTGGCAAACGTCTATAGAGGACCAAAGGCTAAAAATAAAAATACTGGTAAACAATATTAAAATTGAAGGAATGGTTGACACTGGAACAGATGTTACCATCATCTCTCCAAAATCTTGTCCCACTAGTTGGCCACTTCACGGAGTTGATATGCAGTTTCAAGGTGTTGGCACTTTATCCCAAATAAAACAAAGCACCAGGTGGCTTAAATATATAGGATCAGAAGGTCAGGTAGGAAAATTAAGGCCATACGTGGCTGGTATAGCCATTTACTTATGGGTAAGACATCTACTACAGCAGTGGAAGACTCAAATTGATATCCCCTCAGTTTCAGGGTTTGGCCCTGAAATTCATCTGGCTCCAAATAAAATTTTTAAATCACTCAGGGAATGTTATCAAGGACAGTTAGAGTTGGTCCAATCTATCCATAAGCAAGATACATCAGAGGCTGACAATTTAGTGCTACCCCAAGGAGCCACTGCTGTTAAGACACCAACAGCCTTGCCACTAAGGTGGCTGACTGATCAACCCATCTGGTTTGATCAGTGGTCTATGACAAAAGAAAAACTACAGGCATTAGAACAGCTTGTCCAGGAGCAGCTGGAGGTTCAGCATATAGAGTAGTCCACCAGCCCTTGGAATTTTCCAATATTTGTCATTAAAAAAAAAGGTCTGGGAAATGGAGTGTGTTGACAGATCTCAGAACAATTAATAAGATTATTCAGCTGATGGGTTCCCTGCATCCTAGGACACAACTGCCTTCTTTGTTGCCTAAGGAGTGGCCTATTGTAGTGATTGACTTAAAAGGTTGTTTTTTCACTATTCCTCTACATGAAGGCAAGAAGGAATGGTTTGCTTTTTCAGTGCCTATCCTCAATAGAAGTCGCCCCATTAAAAAGATATCATGGCAAGTCCTGCCACAATGAATGCTAAATAACCCTTCCCTGTGTCAATATTTTGTACAAAAGCCATTGGAGATGATTCTCAATCAATTTCCCCAATCTATTATTTATCATTACATGGATGACATTTTATTGTCTGATTCAGATATAAATATCCTGGAAAGAATGTTTGATGAAGTGAAAAAAACCTTACCATGCTAGGATTGCGAATCATCCCTGAGAAAATACAAAGAGGGGATTCTATTAATTATCTAGGGTATAAAATAAGTCTACAAAGAATTAGGCCACAAAAGGTACAAATCAAAATATATCAATTAAGGACACTTAATGGTTTTCAGAAACTACTGGGAGATATTAACTGGTTGAGGCCTGTGATTGGCTTGACCACTCAAGAGTTAAGCAATTTATTTCAAACATTACAAGGCGATAAAGATTTAAATAGCCCAAGGAAACTATCAGCTGAGGCTGAGAAAGAGGTAGCTTTGGTAGAAAGGAAATTGCAGGTCACACATCTAGATCGTAATGATCCAAAGATGGCCTGCGTCTTAGTCATCTTACATTCAACTCATTCTCCTACAGGAATTCTCATGCAGAGGGAAGATTATATCTTAGAATGGATATTTTTAGCACATAAACAGAAAAAGAAACTGACAACCTACATTGAGAATGTCTCTGAATTGATACTTAAAGGAAAATTGAGACTTCGACAATTAGTTGGAATCGATCGGGCTGAAATTGTGGTACCTTTTACTAATGCAGAAATTGCCTCTTTGTGGGTACAAAATGAACGTTGGCAAAGAGCATGCATTAATTTCTTGGGAGAGATTAACCACAGATACCCTAAAAGCAAGCGACTTCAGTTCATAAAAGGAACTAACTGGATCCTCCCTCGTATAATAAAGGCAATTCCAATGTCTGGAGCCCCTACATTTTACACTGATGCCAGTAAGTCAGGAAAGGCAGGATATAAATCAGAAAATGCAAGCAAGATGACTGAGAGTCCCTATAAGTCAGTTCAACATTCTGAATTGTATACAATACTCATGGTGTTGTTAGATATTCAAGAGCCTCTTAATATAGTAACTGACTCTCAATATACAGACAAGGTTGTTTTACACATGCTGAAATTATTCAGGATTATTCTGAATTGACATCACTATTTATTCAGCTACAACAAAAGATCAGAAATAGGAGTTACCCACTATATATAACACACATAAGATCCCATACAGATCTGCCTGGCCCTCTGGCGCAAGGTAATAAGGAAATTGACCAGCTACTGATAGGAAGTGCACTAGAGGCTTCAGAATTCCATAAAAACCACCACATTAACAGCAAAGGTTTTAAGAAAGAATTCTCTATCATTTGGCAACAAGCCAAGGAAATTGTGAGGCAATGACCTACTTGCTTGTTATACAATCAAACTCCATAGCCTACAGGAACTAAGCCTAAGGGCTTAATGAAATTTGGCAAATGGATGTTCTCCATTTTACAGAGTTTGGTAAGTTGAAATACATACACCATACTAAAGATACATATTCAGGATTTCAATGGGCAACTGCCTTAGCGTCAGAAGAGACCGATTCTGTAATTATACATTTGTTAGAAAGTATGGCTACAATGGAAATACCCATACAAATTAAAATGGACAATGTTCCAGCATATATCTCTAACAGGATTAAGTGCTTCTTTGAATAGTATAATACAAAACATGTTACAGGTATACCACACAATCCTACAGGAAAAGTGATTGTGGAGATATCTAATGGAAGTCTAAAGGAGATTCTTAAAAGGCAAAAAAGGGGCAACAAAAACTCCCAGAGATAGGCGACATAGTGCTTTATTAATATTAAATTTTTTAAATGCTGATGAAGAAAACAACACAGCTGCTGAAAGACATTGGATTGTGGAAAAGACTACTGAACTAAACCAGCCCGCTTATATTAAGTATATTCTGACATCAGAATGGAAAATGGGACATGTGTTATGCTGGGGAAGGGTTTATGCCTATGTTTCTACAGGAGAAGAAAAGCTGTGGGTTACTTCCAAGGTGATAAAGATAAGACATGACAAGGGGAGACCTCCTGAAGTCCTTGGAAACACAGAAGAAAAGGGAGACTAAGACAATCAACAAATAGGTGATATATATATATATATATATATATATATATATATATATATATATGTTTTGGTCTCCGTTTATGAACTGGCTGAGACTAAAATATCTATAAACAACCAGTAACATTTTGAGTACGAATTTCTCATAACTTGTTATTACATGCATCCTGTAAAATGGCATGTATTACAAAATTATGTTATGGATTGATTATATGATCAAACTAACCTGAAGAAAGGCAGTCACCTTTCTTTGTTGATCTTTATTAACTAAGATGTGCACCCTGCTTACTCCATGTGAATACACTTACAGAACTATATGATGCTTGTAAAGTTTTGTGTGCTTCAGGATGAAAGAAGAGAAAGACAGCCCTGAAATGATCCACACTCTGGGATGCTGAGATTCCGGGACCTTCCAGTCCAACTTTGTGTTTGATTCTCCCTCAATTACACTGAAGAAGCTTCATTTAAAGGCTTGCTTTCAGAACTTTTCCAGAATGGCCAGCTTACTTATCCAGCCCTTCAGACTCTCATAAGCAAGATGTCAGCTAAGCGTTGAACTTTCTCAGCACAGAATGACTGGCAGGGAAATCCCAGCTAGATCTACTTCTATAAAGCCAACTATTCCTAATTCCCCTTGGGCCCCAGAAGGGAATTCTTTACCCCAATTCAGCTGGAAGCAGATGAGGAAGATCATCATCCCAGTTCCTTATGTTGGGGTGGATGGTTCTGGTTATTCTAAGAACAGTGGATATGTTTTCTTTTAAGGGATACTATACAAATGTAGCTTTGGGCAGGGGGAATTAGAGTATTTAAACTCAGGGATTGCTACCTTTTCTTTCCTCTTTTCTATCCTTATTAGATTAAAAAAAAAGGGGGGGTGATATAGTAACACATAGAAGCTAGAGAAATTGACAAACAGGGATATATTAGCAAACTTACTCTTAAACAAAATTTTACAGCTATATTTTACATTGATATAAATGTTTGTAATTGATACAAAGTTGAAGCTACAATCTTTTCATTGGTATAGAATCCATTTTACCCAAATGCGAGGCTTTCATTGGTATATTTTCTTATTGATTTATAATTGAGATTAATATTGCTACTTTAACATAAGCATTGTGCCTCCACTATGCATCTAAGAATACAAGTCTTAGACCCAGTCCTATAACTGCTATTATACATTATATTTAGTTGATTAACCAGTACCAGCTAAAGACCAGATTGCAAAGTCATGGTTCTGAGTCAGTTTAGATGGGTTTTGGAAATACTTCGATTTGAGAGGGAAAACGGTAGTCTATGCTTAACAGTTCAGAAACGCCTATGTAGATAGGAACTCTTCAAGGGTGTTAGAAGTCCACAGAATAACCTGTTTATGGACATTTCTTCATCTAGATCATTTGATTAGAGACCTGTCTGCCCCTGACAAGACCCCTTAGACTCGAAGAAGAAATAGAACGTCAATTGAGTTGCTCAAATCGTGGTGACACAGCCACTGAGAAAATTGCTTCAATTCATCTACAGACAAAACACCGTCCAGAAAAGGACAAATTATGCAGAATAGTCGACTGATAATCTCTGCCGAGGCAGAGTGATCAGCCCTTCAATATCTGCATTACAAAGGTCTGTCTGATAATCCTGTGCCAGAAGGCAGAAGACTGGTGCTCCAACATATTAAGGAATAGGGGGACTTTCCAGGTGATCAGCAGTCTCTATAAATTGTCTGAGCTTGGAAGCCATGTTTTGTGCTTCCCATATTTTCAGGTAATATTAATCATTTTGGATTTCTGATGTAGTTGGAGACTGGATGTCTCATAGACAACCCAAGCGATTTAGTATTGAGAAAGATGATAAATCTGTTAGGGTGTTTTTCAGGTGACATAGGATCTAGAACCAGGATATAGTCAGGTATAGTTTTTAGTATAGATTACATGGTTAATGAACAAAATTGATGGACTGGGTAATGAGTGTATTGTTGGTTTTATAAATTGCATAATGGTAATAATACTTAGTTCACATATGTATAGAGAGAAGGTTTTTTAACTGTACAAAAAGGGGGAAATGTTGTGGTTTGCCTTGGAGTTCTCTCTGAATTTGTAAAATAAAGGCAAGAGCTTGAGATTTGGGCAGAGGGAGGAGTCGGGAGCAAGAGGAGAGGAGTCAGGAGAGGGGAATGATACAGGAGGGGGAGGAGTCAGGAGGGAGTGGAGTCAGGGGAGGAGAAAGGAAAGAATTGAGTAGAGAGTTGTCATGGGAGATGGAGAAGCTGGAGACCTGGCAAGTAAAAGTTGCAAGGGATGAGGGATTTGGGAGCTAGGAATAGGACAGTGAAGGGTGGATCTGCGCAATCTAGACGCTAGATTGTTTTCATATTAATTGAGTTGCGTTTTCTTTGTACTGGCTAATTTGGGTTGGAGAGGAAACTGTAATAAACTGCAACAATTAAGTACACTGCTGTTACAGTTTTTGCTTTTGTCTCTTTTATCATTTTCTGGGGACAATGATTTACATTAGATGATCTTGTATTCTTTCCACTGCCTCCTCAATTAGATTCTGTGAGTAAAGATGTAGTAGCTGCAGTGCAGTTGTATTTGGATGTTGGTAGCTATAACTATCTTAGGTTAAATAAAAGGAGTGATTCTCAATCATCCTAATGCTGCAACCCTTGCACCATCCTTGACTGGACTATGTTAT
The DNA here is from genome assembly GCF_021556685.1 of Rattus norvegicus. NCBI lineage: Eukaryota > Metazoa > Chordata > Mammalia > Rodentia > Muridae > Rattus > Rattus norvegicus. The sequence goes on along the minus strand of NC_141555.1, from coordinate 43,220,817 downwards.
TTATACTCAGTGGGAGAGGAAGTGGCTAGCACTTCAGACGTTTGATGTATCAAGGTGATTGTATGTCCGTAGGGTATTCTACCCTTTCGCAAGATGGTGGAGGAAATGTAGAATGCAGAAAATGCTCCTAACACTCAAGACACTGGAAACTCCAAGAAGTTTAGGGATCTGGTGGGGTGGGTAGGGTTTATTCACTTTGGGATGTTGAACTGTCCAAGGAATAGAACAGAAGGGGAATAAAATCTGTAGTGTAAAAATACATAAATAAGTAAATAAATAAATAAATAAGTATTTTTAAAAAAGAATATATGAAAGGAGAACTCCAAGAGGGGGAAGCAACTCTGTTGTAAAGTGAATAAATCAATACATACATGCATACATACATACATACATGCATCTATTACTTATTTAGCTAGTTCGTTAAAAAATGAATGAAAAAAGAAAAACATCATCACGTTGGAAGGGAGTGGGATTCCCAGAGTGCAAACTATCCTGAGACCACAATGGAGACCACCATTCTGCTCACATTCCTAGCCCAAGAATTACCTTCCTGGAGCCCACTGGACAAAGGAACCTATGAGCAGTCCAGGACAGGATCTGTCTCGTTTCTGCCTGTGCCAATAGCTGACACTCTGACACAGGTCTCTATCACACACATATCCCACTGGGAAAAAAAAAAAAAACAGTCTCCCGAGTGCCCACAGGCAGACTTTAGGAGTCTCAAGCCACTGTCATAGACAGCAAGACAAGCTAACACCACAGATAAAACGATGGCGAGAGGCAAGGTTAAGAAAGTAACAAGCCGAATCCCAGGACACTTTATATAATCAGAACCAAGTTCCCTCACCAGAGCAAGTCCTGGATGGGGGTCAGCAAACTTTGAAAGCAAGACTTTTATTTAAAATCACAGTTCATGGTGATATTAGAGGACTTTAAGGACCGTAAAGAAATACAGACAACACAGGAAAACAAGTAGAAGCCCATTAAAAGGAAACACAATAATTCCTTAAAGAATTACAGGAAAACACAATGAAACAGGTGAAGGAAATGGACAAAATAATCCAGGCCCTAAAAATGGAAATAGAAACAATAAAAAGGAACAAAGGGAGACAACCCTAGAGATTGAAAACCTAGGGAAGAGATGAAGAGTCAGAAACACAAGCAATACCAAAGAATACTAAGGATTGAAGAGTAAATGTCAGGGTCAGAAGACACCGTAGAAAACATTGAAACAACCATCAAAGATAATGTGAAACACAAAAGGCACCTAACCCCAAACATCCAGTCAATCTGAAGTAAAACGACAGGATCAATCCTAAGGATAGTAAGTATATAAGAGACGGAAGATTATCACGTTAAATAGCCCAAAAATATATTCAGCAAAATTATGGAAGAAAACTTCCAGAACCTAAAGTAAGAAATGGCCCGTAAATACTAAAAAAATATACAGAACTCCAAATAGATTGGAGAAGAAAAGAAAGTCCTCCTCTCACATAATAGTCAAAACACCAAATACAGAAAGCAAAGAACAAATATTAAAAGCAGTAAGAGAAAGGTTAAAGGACAATATAAAGGCAGAACTATCAGAATGGAACCGGACTTCGTGCCAGAGAAAATGAAAGCCAAAGATCCTGTACATATGTGACAAAAAACACTGAGAGAAAGCAAATGCCAAATCAATCTACTGTATTCAGCAAAACTCTCAAAAAGAATAGATGGAAAAACAAAGACATTGCATGAAGAAACAAAATTTACACAATACAGTACTACAATGGACAGTAGATGGAAAACTCGAAGACAAGGTGAGAAAATAAACCCAAAACCTCAGGAAAGTAATTTCGACTAACCCAAAAGAAGATTGCCACTAGAACATAACTCCAGCTCTAACAACAAAAATAATGGGAAACAACAATCATTGCTCCCTAATATCTCTCAACCTTAATGGACTCAATTCCCCAAAGAAAAGACATAGTCTAACAGCAGAAACGATATGTAAAGAGGACCCAACAATTTGCTGAATACAGGAAATATTTCTCGGTGGGAAAGACAGACACGACTTCAGAGTGAATGGATTGAAAACAACTTTCCAATGAAATGGTTCAAAGAAAGAAGTTGCAGTAGTCATTCTAAGATCAAATAATATTAACTATCAACTAAAAGATATCAGTAAATATTAGGAAGGACATTTCATATTCATCAAAGGAAAACACCACCACCATGAATTCTCAGTCCCCCATATCTATGCTCCAAATGCAAGGCATCCTATATTCATAAAAGAAACCTTACTAAAAATGAAAGAACACATTGCATCTCTCACGATAATAGTAAGAGATTTCCACCACACACTCTCATCAATGGACAAATCATGGAAACAGAAACAAAGACATATAGAGAAACTAACAAAAGTCTTGCACCAGGGGTTGTGGATTTAGCTCAGTGGTAGAGCGCTTGCCTAGCATGCGCCAGGCTCTGGGTTTGGTTCCCAGCTCCGAAAAAAAGAAAGTCATGAACCAAATGGATTTAACAAATATTTATAGAACATTTAATCCTAAAACAAACATACACACACACACACACACACACACACACACACACACACACACACATTCTTCTTAGGACCTCATGGTAGCTTCTCCAAATTTCACCCTATATTCAGTCACAAAAGAGGCCTCAACAGATACAAGAAGATTAAAAAATCCCATGCATCTTATCAGATCACCACAGACTAAGGTTGGTCTTAAATAAGAAAAATAATTACAGAAAGCCCACACATACATGGAAGTTGAACAAAATTTTGCTCAATGACAACTTGGTCACGGAAGAAATAATGAAATAAATTAAAGTTTTTTTAGCATTTAATAAAAATGAAGGCACAAAATTATGGTTCACAATCAAAGCAGTGATAAGATGAAATCTAAAAGCTCTGACTGGCTCCAAAAAAAAATCTGGAGAGAGCATATATTAGCAATTGGACAGCACACCTAAAATCTCTAGAACAGAACAAAAGCAAATACAATATAAGGCAGGAAATAATCAAACTCAGGGCTGAAATCAAACAATTAGAAACAAAAAGGACCATACAAAGAATCATCAAAAGCAAGAACTGATTTCTTTCTTTGAAAAATTCAACAAGATAGATAAGCCCTTGGCCAGACTCAGCAGAGGGCACTGAGTAACAAAATCCAAAGAAACAAAATCAGAAACAAAAAGGAGACATAACCACTGATACTGAGGAAATTCAAAAAATCATCAGATCCTACTTCAAAATCCTATATTCAACAAAACTGGAAAATCTGGAGGAAATGGACAACTTTCTACACAAATACAAGTTACCAAAGTTAAATCAGGATAATTTAACCTGTGTAAACAATCCCATAACTCCTAAAGAAATAGAAGCAGTTACTAAACGTCTTCCAATTAAAAAAATGCCCAGGACCAGATGGGTTTAGTGCAGAATAGAAAAAGACTTTCATAGAACCCTAACAGCAATACTGTCTAAACTATTCCACAAAACAGACACAGAAACAGAAAGGAACACTTCCCAAATCCTTCTATATAGCCACAATTATGACTATAAATAAACCATATAAAAATTGCAACAAAGAAAGACAGCTTCTGAAAAAAGATCCCTTATGAATATTGAGGAGAAAATATTCTACAAAGTTCTCACAAACTGAATCCAAGAACACATCAAAACAACCCTTATGGCATGATCCAGTATCTTCATCTCAAGAGTGCAAGGATGGCTAAATACATGGAAACCTAACAAAGAAATCCATTATATGAAAAAAAAAAAAAAAAAAAAAAAACCTCAAAGAATAAAACCCCATGATCATCTCATCAAATGCTGAGAGCATTTGACAATATTCTTCACGACATCATGTCAAAAGTCTAGGAAAGAACTGCAATTCAAGTTCTATAGCTAAACATAGTAAAAGCAATATACAGCAAACATGTAGCCAACATTAAACAAAATGGAAAGTGACTTGAAGCAATCCCACTAAAATCAAGTAATAGGCAAGGCTACACAGTCTCTCGCTACTAATTCAATACACTCCTTGAAGTCCTAGCCAGAGCAATCAGAGCAAAAAAGGAGGTCAGATGGATAGAAATTGGAAATGAAGAAGTCAAAATATCACTATTTTCAGATCACATGATAGCATAACTAAATGACTTGAAAAGTTCAACCAGACAACTACTAAGCCTGATCAACAAATTCAGCAAAATGATTTGAAATAAAATTAACTCAAACAAATCAGTAGCCTTCCTCTATCAAAGGATAAAGAGTCTGAGAAATAAGTTAGAAAAATGCCACCCTTCACAGTAGCCACAAATAATGTAAAAACCACAGTGTGACTCTGAACAAGCAAACAAAGAATCTGTGTTACAAGAATTTCAAATGTCTGAAAGAAGGAAATTTAAGAAGGTCTCAAAAAATGGAAAGATCTCCCATGCAAATGGACTTGGAGGTTTAATATTGAAAAGTGGCTACTTGCCAAAAGCAATCTCCAGATTCAATGAAATCCACATCAAAATTTGACCTCAGCTCTTAATAGAGTCAGAAAGAGCAATTTGCAAATTCATTTGAAAAAACAAATGAGGAGAGCAAAAATTATCCACAACAATAAAAGAACTCCGGGGGGAATAGCCATTCCTGACCTCAAGTCGTAGTTCAGAGCAATGGTGATAAAAATTGTCCGATATCAGTACAAGGACAGGCAGTACGATCAATGGAAAAGTATTGAGAGACAGAAATAAACCCACACTCCTATACTCACTTGGGCTTTAACAAAGAAGTTAAATCCATCCAATGACAAAAAAAAATAGCATTTTCAACAAATGGTTCAACTGGAAGTCAAGAATGCAAATTGAGCCATTCTTATCCCCCTGTACATAGCTCAGATTGTAGTGGATCAAGGAACTGTATTTAAAATCTTGATATACTTGAATTAATAGAAGAGAATATGGGGAAGAGGTTTGAACACGTGGGCACTGGAGAAAATTTTCTGAACAAAACTCCAATGGCTTATGCTTTATGATCAAGAATCGACAAATGGGATCTTATAAAACTGCAAATCTTCTGTAAGGCAAAGGACACTATTGTTTGGACAAAACAACAACCAAGAGATTGGGAAAAGATCTTTACCTATCCTACAACATATAGAGTGCTTATATCCAAAATATACAAAGAACTCAAGAAGTTAGACCACAGGGAGACAAATGACCATATTAAAAATAGGTTTCAGTGCTAAACAAAGAATTCATAGCTGAGGAATGCCTTATGGCTGAGAAAAACCTAAAGAAATGTTCAACATCTTTAGTCATGAGGGAAATGCAAATCAAAACAACCCTTAGATTTAACCTCACACCAGTAAGAATGGCTAAGATCAAAACTCAGGTGACAGCAGATGCTGGCGAGGATGTGGAGAAAGAGGAAACCTCCTCCATTGTTGGTGGGTTTGCAGACTGGTACAACCATTCTGGAAATCAGTCTTGAGGTTCCTCAGAAAGTTGGACATTATACTACTTGAGGACCAAGCTATACCTCTCTTGGGCATGTAACCAAAAGATGCCCCAACATATAACAAAGAAACATGCTCCGCTATGTTCATAGCAGCATTATTTATAATAGTCAAGATGTGGAAAGAAACCAGTTGACCTTCAACAGAACCATGCATACAGAAAATGTCGTACATCTGCACAATGGAATATTATTCAGCTATCAAAAACAAGAACTTTATGACATCCATAGGCAAATGGATGGAACTCAAAAATATCCTGAGTGAGGTAACCCAATCACAGAAAAACACACATGGTATGCACTCATTGATAAGTGGATATTAGCCCAAATGCCTGAATTGGCCTAGACGCACAGAAGACATGAAACTCAATAAGGATGATCAAAATGTGAATACTTCACTCCTTCTTTAAAAGGGGAACAAGAATACCCTTGGCAGGGAATAGGGAGGCAAAATTTAGAACAAATGTAGAAGGAACGTATATTCGGAGCCTGACCCACATGTGTCCCAAAGATACACAGCCACCCAATTAGACAAGATGGATGAAGCAAAGAAGTGCAGGCTGACAGGAACTGGATGTTGAGCTCTCCTGAGAGACACACCAAGAGTACAGCAAATACATAGGCGAATGGCAGCAGCCAACAACTGAACTGAGAACAGGAACGTTTAAGGAATCGGAGGAAGATCTGGAAGAGATTGAAGGAACTGGAGACCTCATATGAACACCAATGCCAACCAAGCAGAGCTTCCAGGGACTAAGCCACTTCCCAAAGACTATACATGATTGACCCTGGACTCTGACCTCATAGGTATCAATGAATAGTCTAGTAAGATCACCAGTGGAATGGGAAGCCCTTGGTCCTGCTAAGACTGAACCCCCAGTATAGGTGATAGTTGGGGGGAGTGTGTAAATGTGGGAGGATGTGGAAGGGAACACCCATATAGAAGGGGAGGGTGAGGCGTTAGGGGGATGTTGGCTCAGAAACTGGGAAGGGGAATAATAATCGAAATGTAAATAAGAAAATATTCATGTTAATAAAGATTAAAAAAAAGATTTAATGCCAGTAATGAAATAGACTTGCTAGCAAGACACAGTAAGCAGGATAAGAGCAAAAACGTATTTCTTCGATGTCATTATATAGGCTTCCAATAGGAAGAATTGCCCACATTGTAGCTGGAATAAATACCTGGATTCAGGGAGTGTTTTTATATTTAAAAAATTCTTACTAGAACTAGATCTTCTCACTTTGAATGAAAGTGGAAGTCCCTCAAAGGTATGCCCATTATTTTGTGGTTTTAGATAATTCCAGTTGTAGTCAAGTACGCAACAAAAAATAGCCATCACGACTCTACTTCTTGTCAACCTGAAGCAACATCATATTTACTTATGCTGTGAATAATTTATAAATGAAAATAATATCCAGATGATAATGGTGGTTTGATAAAATAGAATGATCCTACATACAAATGGAAATGCAATATACATTTTACCAAATCATAGATATACTGATTTGATATAATCATCAATTCTACAATCTCAAACACGTTACATATTTAGAATCATTGGAAATGTATTCTACGGCACATTTATTTAGTATCTCAAATTTGAAACGAATATGTAAACCATTGGTATTGTCTTAATTGGTATTATATTGCATGATAAAGAAATTGATGAAAGAAAACAAAAAAAATCTACTGAAAAACTTTGTTAACAAAATACAAAAAATTAACAAAAATTGAAATTATTGATTTCAATTATTAATCATTTTTCTACAACTTGTTATTGTTATAAAGACAACCATGTGTAAATACCTTCTTCACTACCCTGTCTTATTTCTTCACCCATAAGAAGCACCTCATTAGATAACAATCTAAATTCCTGATGGATTTGCACCCTTTGTCATTCCGCATGGGTTTAGCTATTTTCTTTTTACATTGAGTATGTGGGTAAAGATTTCTCCATCTTTTCCCACATGCATCTGTCTCCGGTTTCTACCTCTTGTCCTGAAAAGTTTTATGGGAGAGAACACAACACTTTTCTAGAAAATGAGAGTCAAAATGACCTAGCTGACTGCATGTTCTATACTCTTGTTAAACTGCATTCTTGTTTCCCCCTGCATCAGTCAAACCAGGATTTTTTTTTTTTTGTATGCTTTGTATTTAAAATGAAATCTGGTGATTTGCATTTAGAGTTAGTCTATTGAAAATGTTTCCCTCCAAGTCTTGGTCATATTGAATGGTCTTTCAATTTTTACCCTACAATATTATGAGGACACAGCATCATCTATTTGAAATCCTAACCAGTTTGAGCACCTTATACATTTCATCATGGACTTTGACCCTGATGTGTGAAGATTTCTTCCAAGAGTTCAACCTGAGGCATTCAACCGGGAACCAAGCAAAGATCTCAACTCAGCAGTTGAGGCCCCTGTGATACCCTGGTCTAAATTTCCTATAGAAATTGCCAACTATTTAGTCACTTCCAGAAGCAATACTGGGTATGGCACCTTCTGTTTGAACTCATAGTGAAGGTAAATTTTTGCTGCTGGTAAAATACATTAAAGTTTTAGTGAGATGTCACCAAATGGCCCTTTACCCAAGTGTATGAGTGTGTTGTAGCCACCATTAATTTGTCTCTTATATTCATTTATTTGTTCTAGTGTTGTCTATCTCTGTCCTCCTGATGATTCTTTTATTTGTCATTGTGAATTGAGAATTATGGATTAAATATAATAAGCAGCTCACTCCTTTGCCATATTATCTTTACTATTTCCTGAAGACCTATAAAGACAAGGAATTGTGTTTAGATTCTATATGTTAGAATGTTTTGTTTTGTTTTGTTTTGTTTTGTTTTTTGACGTCGAATGGTTGAGTGCAGGGACATAAAACCACTGGAAAAGAGGAGAAGTATTGCTGGGTGTCATAAGCACTCCTGGACATTCTCATTAGTATCCTTACATAAATGTGTCCTTAGGTGGATAATGACAGGTTCCTCTCTGGCTTGCACCTGTTTCCTTAAAATTATATCTGTGATAACTTTATAAATAATCTTCACCCAGGATATAACAGGGACCAAACAACTATCCCAAGGTTACACAGAGATTGACCTATGATTCTTGCCATCTATGTAGAAGAGGATGGACTTGTCAGGCATCATTGGGAGGAGAGGTCCTTTGTCCTGTCAAGACTCAATATCTCATAGTAGGGGTATGTCAGGGAATGGAGGTGGGAAGGAGTGGGTGGATAGGTGTATAAGGAGCACCCTCATAGAAACAGGGGAAGAGGGATACGATAGTTGGTTCCAGAAGGTGAAACGGGGAAAGGGAAGAACAATTAAAATTTAAATAAAGATTCATAAATTATATCAGTTTTGCAGTAATCAAGCCTCAAGTGAAAAAACATTAAAAATTCTACACATCTATTAAGATGAGGAAGAACTAACCTATCCTCCTTCTCTTTAGGATTGGTGCCTTCATGCTGTGCCTCAGCCATGCCCAAGTACCCTTTCTTCTTCTTCTCCTGAAGTGTCTCTTGCATACCTACAGTTGATCCAACTATGCTCTTTGTGGCCTGAACACACGAATATGGCTTAAATCTGTGCAGTTCCTGCAATTATTTCCTCCAGTTTGCCTCTGATCTTTTTCATTTAGGAACAAAAGATCTGAGTAAGGAGGCCCTATCCTGAGTTATCATATGTATTTCCTTCAGGACAAGTGACCAATACTACTAGAGAATACAGAAACGTTCTTTCTCTGAGAAAACTCAGACACTCATCTCTATCTTAGAAAATGTTTTTTATGTTCATCAGCACAATGACAATGATTGCCAACAATTACTGGCCGCCCTGTTCATATCAGAAGAGAGGGACTGAAAATTGTTGGAAAATAAAAATGTGGTACTGCATCCATATATGGATCTCTGACTGATAACAAGAATTGTATTGAGAGTCATTTTCCATTCCTCACACCTCCCTTAGGATTCTGACCTTGACCAAGGTACTGTGGTGCTGGTCATCTATTTCCAGACTTTCTGGCTGGGCTCGATGCAGCAGCTCAGAAGACAGAAAACCTTTAAAAAATAAGTGAGTTCACACATGGTACATCAGAAAAACATTCTTTTCTAGTATACTTTTATGGACTTATCATTTAGCTACACCAATAGTTCCAGCGGCCCTGGGCATAGGCAGATGTTCAAAAGTGCTTTTGTCACTCAGTTGGCACCAGATATTTGATGTAAAAACATTAGAGAGATGTGCAGGTATTGGTGAGTCTCAGTGTTTAGTGGTAGCTTAAAATGAGTGGGAAAATAGAGATTTGACTGAGAGCCAGAGGACAAGAGACTTACCAAGGCCAATAGTGGCAATCCTAACAGTAAATCTGGAAGAAATCATGTTTTATGAAACAAACAAGAAAAGGGCCAGAAGACTACCAAACAACCATTGGAGAAAGACAATCATGCTTCATGCAAATAAGGTGTACATTGAAAAAATATGTCCTGTAACTTGAAGTAAAAGGAAAATTGAGTACAACAGTTAGAAGAGTAATGGGGCCCAGGCTACTACACTCCAGGAGTCTGCAGTAAAACTTAAAATTGTGGAAAAACAATTGAGTTCTTACAGGTCACTGGATTGATATTCAGTCCTCAATAATCTCCTAAGATAATTACCTGATCAGAAGATAACATTCAAATTAGCAAAAGGAAAACTCCCTTATTGTCTCTGAAGCAGCAAACATTCCATTAACATTTGCAAGGGGATAATAACTCACCTGTTATTGATCATGTCAGATTGTCTCCACTTCTTCCTGTTCCCTTCTGGCATGAGATCTCTTGCATAAAATGAAAGCAACCATCATCTTTTCTAACAATGAGACACAGTTAGACTTCCAGACACTAACAAAGAAAATATTGTTTCTGTTTACCCAAAGAATATCACCTTTGTGAAAGTCCTGTTCCTTATACAAAAGACAGTTGGACTATCTTTCAGATTTGTAGTAAGAATCCTAGGTGTATTGACAGAAACTATCCTCCCAGGCCTGGTCCTAAAACAAAATCCTATAATTGTTCAACAAACCCATTCATTTGTGCTTATGCAGATTAAATAATCCACAGTCCAGATGCAAAGGGAGAGTTACAGACTATAATCCCCAGCTGACAAATGTGGGCATCCTAATATCCTTCCAGTCTCACTGAAGGATGTTGTCATTTCCTGAGAAGAAACTGGGAACATTAATTATATAAACAATCCGAGATCTGAGGTACTTGTGTTAGAGTGTAGAGGCTACTTACCCTATAGTTCCTATGTCATATACACTCAGAAATCTTAATCCTCCAGGGAAAATATGTAGACAGACTGTCTTGTACTTGAAAGATGTATTCTTCAGGTTCCATTTGGCAGAGGAGGTAAAATTCAATTCTGAATGACAGTTACAGAGGGATGTAAAAATGGGCAAATAATTTAGACCCTATTCAGCCAAGGACTTCAAATTTCTCCAGTCGGGATAGTGGCTGGCCTCAGAAGTTTCCCAGGTTGACACTCTTACAAGATATAGATAATGTTCTCCTCTCTCATGTAACTCAAAATAATTGAAAAAGGGAAACTGAGACACTGGTCCAAGAGTTATAATCACTGAGCTACGGTGAGCTGGAATGTTCACCTTTTTATATGAAGAGGACACCAAGCTTGGCAAAAATCTGGGGAGGGCAAAAGAAACCTGTATCAGAGAATGGTTGCTGTTATCCCACTGGTCCCATCTCCAAAGATTACGAGACAGGTTTGAGATATTCTTGGTGTGGGTGGGGATTGCTCTGCCTGAATACCAGGGTTTTGGAGAAATAGCAAAGCCCCAATAGCCCATAACACATGAGGGTACTAGGACGAATCTGCGTGGAGACAGAAGGTATGGAGTTTGAAACTTGATAGTTTGTTTTGGTTACACCCCAACATTGCAAGGTTCCTCAGAATGTTTTTGTCTGTTTTTCCATGAAACAGATGAAAAGGCACTGTTTGAAGGATTTAAAAAACACTTTATGGCTGTGAAAACACCTTGTAGTGCACCTGTCCATACAACTGGATCCTGTAGCCTCAGAATGGATCACTTGTCTAAAGGCTATGTTAGCTGCCCCTATTCTTTGAAAGAAGCAGAGAAGCTAAATCTGGGTCAGCATTTTATGCTCCTATCATCCCAGAGAGTTGAAGCCTTTCTACAAGGAACACCACAACCTGGCTTCTATTTTTTTTTTCATCTTTATTAACTTGAGTATTTCTTATTTACATTTCAATTGTTATTCCCCTTCCCGGTTTCTGGGCTAACATCCTCCTAACCCTTCCCCCTCTCTTTCGATATTTGTTTTCCCCTCCCCAGCCTACCCCCATTACCAACCTCCCCGCAACAATCCTGTACACTGGGGGTTCAGTCTTGGCAGGACCAAGGGCTTCTTCCCCTTCAACTGGTGCCCTTACTAGGCTATTCATTGCTACCTATGAGGTTGGAGCCCAGGGTCAGTCCATGCATAGTCTTTGGGTAGTGGCTTAGTCCCTGTAAGCACTGGTTGCTTGGCATTGTTGTTCATTTGGGGTCTCATGCCCCTTCAAGCTCTTCCAGTTCTTTCTCTGATTCCTTCAATGGGGGTCCTCTTCTCAGGGCAGTGGTTTGCTGCTGGCATTCGCCTATGTATTTGCTGTATTCTGGCTGTGTCTCTCAGGAGAGATCTACATCCAGTTACGGTCGGCCTGCACTTCTTTGCTGCTTCATTCATCTTATCTAGTTTGGTGGCTGTTTGAGTATGGGCTACATGTGGGGCAGGCTCTGAATGGGTGCTCCTTCTGCCCCTGTTCTAAGCTTTGCCTCTCTATTCCCTTCCAAGTATATTCTTGTGAAGCTGGCTTCTATATGTCCCTTTTGCACACTAACAGATACTATTACTGTACCATCCTAGAGTGTAGTTGGAAAAACACTCTTGACATAAATCCTGTTACCCTGCTGTTTGCTGTAGACCCTCAGATGATCTTCCCTGACTGTCGTGAGGTAACAACAATGGTCCATTTTACGTGGAAAGACCTAATGAACTACTGCCAAACACCGTCCCATGAAAGACACTAATGCAATAATCAACACAGTTGGCAGTATTTTCATTAAACAAGGAGTGAGATACCAAGGAGCTTCAACAGTTACTGTAATTGAAATTATTTTCACTCAAGACTTAGAGCCAAGTACGTAGGCCCAGAGAACACTAATGATTTATCAGACTGACTCAGGAGGTCAAATGTGGAAAAGGGAAGCCTGTCATTTTGTACATGGACAGACGTTATGCTTTTGATACTAAAAATGTCTATGGTATAATATGGATACAAAAATTGTCCTCGTTGCTGAGGAAAGGACATTTAGAACATAGAGAAAGTCATGGCTCTCCAAGAGGATATTTGGATTCCCCTATGATTTGCTAGGTTTCACTGCTATGGATATCAAAGAGATGTCTGCCTTGAGACTAAAGGTAACAAGATCACTAACCTAGATGCCAAACAAGTGTCCTTAAGTCCTTAAGTCCAGTGATCCTACTGAAATTCTGGTGGCATAACTAACACACCACTACCTGAGACTTCACAGTATAAAAATGATGTTAGTATGCAAAAGCATTAGCTGGATACCTTGAAGCCACAGGTTGATACTGAAAAACAGAAGGAAAGATCATTCTTTCAGAAACAATTTGCAGTTTTCTGGTAACTCAGCTTTACCAGACTACTTGACTTGGTTCTACATAACTCTATGAATTGCCAGCACCAATATATGTTATACCTACCTACATTGGACAGCATGGCAGGATATGTTTAAGCCAGATGTCAGGTTTATACTTATATAAATAACAAGACAGGGTTCATTAGAAAGAAGAATCTCATATGACTGGCCAGCACTATGATGAATTATGGGAACCTGACTTTACTGACATATAGACTGCTAGGATAGGAAAAAAGTATGTGATTTTTTTATTGATACTTTTTCTGGGTGAGTAGAGCTTCTCCAAAAGACAGAAACTGGTGAAAGATAAACTAAAAAGTTCTGCTAGGAACTTTTCCCCTAATTTTCCCTCTCACTAGGAATGCTATCATGGAATTGCCCAGCTTTTATAGCTTTTATAGCCAAAACCTCTGAATTAATAGTCAAAGTTTTATAAATAGTGTGCAATCTTTATGGTGCATATATAACTCAGAATTCCTGGCAGGTGGACACAATGAAAAAGACATTAAGAAAAAAATCCTATGGAAACTCCCAGTACATTCCAGGGAAGTATCTCAAGACTGTTATTTTTTTTTATTGGGCCTGCTGCATTCCTTAAAGGAGGGATTCATCCATATAATATTATGTTTAAAATACACCCCACATTGCTTTCAATGTGCAGAGATTAGCAGTTGGAAGAACTGTTCAACCATTTCATTCTTCAAATCTTACTCCTCCAGTTTTCCATAAAATCTATTCTTTGTCCTATCAGAGAATGGCACTGAACCTCTAAATCCACTAACAATATCCCATTGTTCCAGCCAAGTGGTAGTGATGCTGCATGTGTCAGGAAATATGTGAAATATGTGGTCCTGTGTACACAGGAAGGCAAATATTAGAGAACTGATATCTAATAGAACTACAGGACCGAATTCTATAGTTCATGTTGTCCTTTGCTTTACTGATGTCTATTTATCATTTAAAGTAGGCAGAAATTATTCTTACTGTTGCATTAGCTCTATTCCTGGGCCCCTTTGTTGCCACAATCATTGCAAAAAGTGGAATTGGAAATCAGAACTTTTGAGTACACATACAGCAATATATATAAAGTCTACTATCAAGAAATGTAAAATAGGAAAATTAAATACAATATTGATTCAATTAAAGGTTGTTTGACATATAATGGCCTTAGGGAGACAGAGAAAACCTACCACATTAACTGTATATCACACTGTTAGATCTGGGAATAGAATTATTCTCCAGAAGAATTTTCTCCACTACACACTCCTAGATCTTTTCTACACATGCCAAGACCCTGACTAACTTTCTCCATTCAGAGCATGTAACCACTAATGAAGCAAAGAGAAGTCTCTAGCTTTAGAGAGATGTAGTTTCCACTGTGTCACAGGAGACACTCCTGGAAAGGGCACCCTTGAATCTGGTCAAAGTAATGAAAGCTGTTTATCAGGTAGGCCATGACAGTTCTCAGTGGCATTAGGTACTCCCTGAAAAATCTATTGTAACCTGGAGAGCCCAAGCTTCTGTGATGTCACAAGTGTTGTTGTGACAGCAACTATCTCTTAGATATTCCTTCAGTAACTCTAGGGTTTATGAACTGTCCCCTAGTTCAGAGTAAACTGTCATTTGGGAGTGATAACAAGAGGATAAAGACATCACAGATGGGGAGAAGGAAGCTGGACTTCTGTCTTGGTATAAAAAAAGGAGGAAATATATCATCCATGGGAAAGCTCAGTGAGTCCTGGATAGGAGTTGAGGGGGTTTGCTGACGAGATAGCCTTGAACTGAGCCTTCCACATATGGGAATCAGGAGCTGCGAGCCTCCCAGCAGCATCTGGACGTTCCTGCTTGTTATGGTTCCTGGAAGTCAGAGATTTTATATCATTAATATATTCATTCCAAAAACCAGGTGTTGGGGAGGGCAAAGTTGCTTTCCTGAGAGGTCATGGATTTTACTCTTTTTGCCCAGAAGAAAACGGTCCTAAGGAAAAGGAAAAGACCAATATTGTGTCCTCAGCTCAGAGTAAACTCCATGCATTGGATTCCTATGGTGCAGTTTGTGTCTGACACTGGTATCTGCGAGAGAGAAGTGCTACCAAGTTGAGACTTCATCATCAGAGTCTTTTCACTAGTATTACTCTGACTACCATTCCCTGACAGTTACCCTTTATATGTCTGAGTCAATAGGTGAGATTAGCTGACAGTTTTCTTTTCTTTAATTTCTTTCTTTTTTTTATTTTTTTAGCAATTTTTATTTCTTTTACAAACGGATATTTCTATATTTACATTTCAAATGTTATTTCCTTTCCCAGTTTTCTGTCCATAAGAGGCCTAACTGGTACCCTTACCCTTCTTCTATATCCCCTCTTACTGCACATTCATACTCCCTTCAACTGGGAGTCAAACCTACTTTGGACCCGGAATTTCTCCTTCCATTTATGCCCATCGAGGCCATCCTCTGCTACATATACAGTTGGAGCCATAGGTCTATCCATGTACAGTCCTTGAATATTGCCTTAGTAACAGAAAACTCTGGTTCATTCCCATTGCTATTCTTATGGGGATTAAAGCCCCTTCAGATCTTGCAATCCTTTCTCAAAATCTAACAACAAGAGATCCATTTTCAGTTCAGATTGCCACTAGCAGTTACTTCTGTATTTGACATGCTCTAGCTGTGTGTCTCAGGAAGTATCTGTATCCGGATATTGGCAGCCTGCCCTTCTTAGCTTCAGCAATCTTATCTAGTATTGCTGACTGATTATATATATATGGAATGCTCTTAATGGGATTCCTTCAGTTTCTACTCTAAATTCATAGATATTTTTGTTCCCCCTTTTAAAAAGTAGCAAAGCATGAACATCTTGGGTGTCCTTCTTAGCCTTCCAGTTGTCTGTGGTCTGCATCTTGGGTAATTTGATCTTTTGTGCCAATATCCACTTTTGGTGATTTCATACCATGTATGTTTTTCTGTAACTGGGTTACCTCAGTCAGTATTATATTTTCTAGTTCAATCCATTTGTCTATGAATTTCTTGAAATCATTGGTTTTGGTAACTGAATAGTACAAAATTGGGCAGATGTACCACATTCTCTGTATCCATTCCACCGATGAATGCCATTAGGTTTCCTACAAGTTCCTGGTATCATTAATAAGTCTGCTATTGAAGGATTTAAAATAAAAACCTCATAAAAACTACAGAAGAACAGCACATAAGGGGAAAAGACAGAACGGGCCTGAGACATGCCCGGTCAAGCCTAAAAACAAGGTCAAGAGATTGTTCCAGGCACTAGCAGCCACCATCTCCGCTGAGTCATGGGCCATCCGAATGGGCAAACTGGCTGTTCCTCTATAGTTAATACTTACCAAACTCCCTGTTCTTCAAATAAAGATAAGACGCTCTCCTACATCGTGAACACTCCAGCCTACACGTACTGCATGCTGATGAGACATTGTACCCATTTCCCTTGCTGATATATAAATCAACCAATCAAGTATAACCAAGCTGAATCCCATTGCCTTCCCCTATAAAAAGCCTTAAATTGGGGCTCTGGATTTAGCTCAGTGGTAGAGCGCTTACCTAGGAAGCGCAAGGCCCTGGGTTCGGTCCCCAGCTCCGAAAAAAAAGAACCAAAAAAAAAGCCTTAAATTTTGAGTCTTGGGGTCGACTCCCATGTCTCCTGTGTGAGATACGAGCTATCCCAGAGCTCTGATAATAAATGGACTCATGTGCTTTATATCAAGAGCCGATCTCGATCTCTCACATTTCTTGGGGAGTACGATCTTGCAATTGGAGTGGGGTCTCCCATAAGGGTGTCCTGCACTATGAACATAGTTGACCATGTGTCTTTTTTTAAAGATTTATTAATTTATTATGTATAAGTACACTGTAGCTATATTCAGAAGAGGGCATCGGGTCTCTTTACAGATGGTTGTGAGCCACCATGTGGTTGCTGGGAATTGAACTCAGGACCTCTGGAAGAGTAGTCGGGTGCTCTTAACCACTGAGCCATCTCTCCAGCCCGACCATGTGTCTATATTGCATGTTGGAGCATGTTTTGGGTATATACCGTGGCTAGGTAAATCTTGGTCCTCAGGTAGTGCAATTTACAACTTTCTGAGGAATCTCCAGAATGATTTTCAGAGTGATTGAACAAGTTTGTAATTCCACCAAGAAAGAAGAAGCTTTCCTCTTTCTTGACATCTTAATCAACATCTGCTGTCTCCTGAGTTTTTTATTCCAGCTATTCTTACATGTGTGAGGTGGAATCTTAGGGTTGTTTTCATTTACATTTCCTTGATGACATACTTAGTCACCATACTTAGATGAACATTTCTTTAAAAGCTTCTCAGATATTTGATTTTCCTCAATTGAGAATTCTTTCATCATTTCTGGAACCCAATTGGAATAGGGTTATTTGTCTCTCTGAAGTTTAATTTCTTTAGTACTTTGTATTATTGGATTATAGCCCTCTATCAGGTGAAGTATTGGTATAGATCTTTTTTTCTAATCTGTTGGTTGCTGTTTTGTCTTAAGGACAGTGTCCTTTGGCAGGCAGATTTCTATGACATTGAAGAAATGTCAGTTAGTGAAATAGAACAGGGACTGGCTCCTTCCTGACTTCCCTACATGTCCTATACAGTAATTGGGGGAACTAAACAACCATGTACTATCCCTGCAAGGCCTGTCTATCTACAATCATGGTTCTATAGAGACCTATCAGTGATTCTGGTGATCTTCCCAGCAACTGTATGCTGATGGAATTTGCAGTTTTCATCCTGGTTTCTGTAACTACAGCCTAAGGTGTTGTGAAGCCAAAATACACCATGTGCAGCTGTGAATAGGCCTTAGGAGATTGCCTCCTTGGATTTCTGAGGCATTGCTAAGTTAATGAGAGGAAAACAACACCCTTTGCTCATCAGAGCTCTGGGAATTCTGACACTGTTGCTTTATCTTTATGAAGCTAGGTCAAAAGGTCACCTTTCAGATATGTTCTTGAATATCCTTCAGTTTGCTAGCATTGGACTGCAATGAAATATTATGCAGGAGAGGTGTGGAAACATCTTAACTCTTCCATTAGAGATCAGAGAGATGAGCTATTCACAATCAATTGACTGTGTATGTTTCTGTACTTTGGCTTTGACCATGCAGATCTACTGTCTCATACTTCATGGTTCATATGTCCAAATGGGGGGAAAGCACCACTCACAATTGTTCCCCATCCTTCGTCCTATGGGCTTAGATTTTAGTGCAACCCTCCACATCTTATATGCTAAATCGACTGTCCTAAATTTCTTCAACATGCACATCACTATTATCCCTACACTCCGTGTGTATGTGTGTATGTGTGTGTGTATGTGTGTATGTGTGTGTGTGTGTGTGTGTGTGTGTGTGTTTCTGTGCTTAAATGGTTAATTTGATACAAGTTTACAGAAACCTTGTCACTGAAAAAAGTCTATGTAAGAAAACTATAATCTGTGGATGGGGCAGAAACCAAATGCTCTCCCACAACATGACCTTCTTTAAAGAGTAGTATAATCAGAAATAAGAGATTAAATTTGAAAGTAAATTTTGGAGGTAATACCGTGGCATGTCTGCATTATCATTGTGAACTGTGAGATTGTTCTCTTTGTTCTGTGGGCAGACATGAGGGCTCTGAGGCCAAGTTGCATCCTGTGGATCTGAGAATAAACTGAAGGTGACTGTCAACTTGGTCACATGAAGAAAGTGATAGGAGTTAGAAGACAGTATCAGGCCATTGTGACACTGCCGTCCCAATGGAAACATGGAAGTGTTGACAATCACAGAGTGGGAGTCTCATGTCTGAACTTTGACACACAGCTAGGCAAAGTGTAACCTGTCACTTAGCTTCCCGAGTACCATCTACAATGAAGGGTAGGCTCAGATGAAGTACTGTTTAAGGTAGGTGCTGTTCCTTGTGAGCTGCATCTCAGGGTAAGTGGATGACCATTCAGCCTCTTGTGACATGGCAGATCAGAGTACTGAGAGACAGAGGGGCCAAATCAGTGTTTGTTTTTCTAGACCAACATAACTGCATTATCCAGGCTAAGGATTTGCTCATGGAAGTC
Organism: Rattus norvegicus; assembly: GCF_021556685.1. Lineage (NCBI taxonomy): Eukaryota > Metazoa > Chordata > Mammalia > Rodentia > Muridae > Rattus > Rattus norvegicus. Next base: position 43,201,481 of record NC_141555.1, on the reverse strand, counting down.
TAGTGTTTCACGTTGGTATAGGCCAATCTGTGTGAAGTCTCAATAGCACAACTGGCTCCAGGCTTCTTTCTTAGTCAATGGGATTTACAGGCAGTCATTTATACTTTTTCTTCTAGATTCACAATTTATTTTCTGGCTTCATATACACAAGGCATAGTATTCTTTCACTCTCTCTCTCTGTGTATGTGTCTTTCTCCGTCTCTCTGTCTCATCTCTCTTTGTCTGTCTTTCTGCCTCTCTGTCCTATTTTTCAGCTTTCCTACAAAGGTCTTTACTAATGATAACATATTTCATGGCAGTTTCTGCACTCGATTATCTCATAAAAACCAGTGTGATCTGAACTTGCTATCTACTGGAGAACAACAATTAAAAATAGAATTGATGTCCAAATCTACTAGATAAGAATTTAACAACTGAGAAGATGTAGAATATTCAACAACTCCCAACAAGGCTAGGGGCCAAGGATCATGTATGGAAGGAAAATTTTCAGAAATCCAAGAAATGCATGCCAGGCTGACCATGGACTGTCTTCTCTTTACAGGGACTTACAGCCTCAGGAGAAAGATAACATGGGACTTTAATAAACATGCATCGTCTAGTAATACCTAGTCTCTTCCCTTACTTTACCTTCCCTGTCTGTATTTTCCTAATGGATATTGTACATAAATGTAGTAGTGACTGCCTTTCAGGAGTATAGAAGTTGTCATATGTGGCACCCAAATGAAGAATTTGACTTTTCTTCCCTGGCTGGAGCTCCTTACCAATGATCTACTACATCGTTTTCCTATGACTGCTCCTTTGATTTGTGTGTGTGTGAGTGAGTTGTGTTTGTGTGTGTGTGTGTATCTGTCTCTCTGTCTGTCTGTCTTTCTGTCTTTGTCTCTGTCCATCTGTTTCTTCCACATGATACCTATATATACTTCAGTTTGACTTCTTAATTGCTCATTCCAAGATTGACCCACCATGTTTTCCCTGAGTGTTTGCTATTGATGACTCAAATTACACCTGTGTTAATCAATGCACCTGTATCCAGAACTGTGTGCCATTGATCACATCACAATCAGTCTCATGGCTAAAATAAATAATTTTCGAGGCTCTGAGGGAATTTTTTATCAGAATTTAAAAGTTTTCTGTATTTTTTACTCCCCTATCCATACTGTTTTAGTCTGTGGATATTCCCCAAGTCTTTGCTCACTAGTACTTATCTATGTACCTGGCCTACTTGGAGGACATCATCCCAACCCTCCAATATTACTTAGCAGGGGGAATAGATGAAAAATTTGGAAAAATTGGTCATTTAGCTACAGAAGATGTCCCCAGAGATGGATTAACTGTGTCGAATCAACACATCACTGACAAGAATTCTGAACTATGTTCTCAGTTTATTTTCTTCTTTGTCATTTTGAGTGTGCTACCAAAGGAGTGGGGGACCATTTGTGGGCTGTGGTTGAGAACTGAGTCTTCACTATTCATGCATGAAGGTGGTAAAAAATTCAATAGATCAGTGATATCTCTGGGTTAGAAGGGATATTGATAGAAAGTCTTCCTTTGTGTCTCAGGCAAAGATCCTTGAAAGGGCAACTTGGTTTGTTTATTTGGAGAAGATCTTGTTAAAGGGAAGTTATGTGCTGTTGAACTGGACTATCTTCCGGATACTCTAATGTATGCTGGAATTTCCATTGTATTCTCTGTGATGTCACTAGTGTTATGGAAACAGAAACTGCCCTCGTGGCAATTAGTTAGTACATATTTGTTTACCCACTAAAATGTTTTTCAGGATGATCAAGCTATTTACAGAGAAAACAGAGAGCATGGAGAGACAAAAGAGAGAGGAGTAAGAAATTAAGATACTTTTTTGTTAAAGAAGTGAAAACATAAATTATCTGGTGCAAAAAGGCGAGTGAGAGCAGTGGGCTGGTTCTGAGGAACTTCCTAGAGGAGGTAGTCTTGGCTCAGGCCTTCTAGGAGTAGGACTTATGACCTGAAGGCTCTGGATCCCTAAAGAAGAGACCCAGTTTCAGGAATATCTGATAAATTTATTGGCAAAGGGTCAGGAATTGTCAAGCATGCATCTTGTCTACTATGCATTCCTTAGATTCACTCTGAATGAGGAAGAATGCCAAGAAGAGGCACAGCGATAAAAGCTTTGACTCTCAGGGTAGAGTATTGAATTTTATCTTCACAGGATTCCTGGACATGCCATTGGAATTTTATGACAAGGGCTACTCCACTCACATGCATCAAGGTCTCTTACTCTTTGTCTTGAACATACATGATTAAGGCTTGGTGGTCCTAAACACTATGGAGTACAGGACTTACATGCATCCCATCAGATACGAACTGAAAATATCTTCCATTTATTCATGTCTTGGCCAGATTTTGTTGTTAAGGGCCAGGGCGACTGCAGAAGGCAGTGAGGCACATGTTTAGCGATCACGGTCACGAGAAAGAAAATAGCTAATAAGACCAGCTTGAAGAGAGCTTTCCTCATCTTTCAGTGCTTCCAAGTATCTGTAGATTTCCCATTTCAGCATGCTTCATTGGGGGACTCAGCATTTTCTCTCCTGTGACTGGGCCATTACCATGCATGTTCCCTTGTGTTTCTCTACAGGGTCTGCTGGGAAGTCGTCATCCCAACCTTCCACCATCAGTGAGCTAGTAAATCAGATTAAGAATATGGAGAAATTGATTACTTAGCTCCAGAAGATGACCTGTGAGTTTGGTAAACTCCCAGGAAAGCTGACCCATTCAACCAACAGCATTTGGACAAAAGATAGCCATTATGCCCACTTCTTTGTTGACAGTCCTGACCCCTCTGTGTTAACCTCAGTTTTCTCACACCACAGGAAAATGCAACTGTAATGTCCTCATGTACGAACTAATTTTCTTGTGTGCCACGCAGAGGCAGGCCATGAAGAAAGGATAGGAGTTTAATAAGAAACTATATAATTCTCAGAAAAGAAGAAGCTGTGTTTTGAATAAAAGTCCTGGGATTCGGCAGGTAATGTGTGAGCTCTCATCATGGATTTTAATAGACAGAGATTGCATTTTCTGTCCTCAGAGAAATACAAAAAGCTGATCAGCTACAGAAGCACAGTAACTTAAACTTTGATAAATAAACTTTTATTTATTTATTTTAAAGATTTATTTCATTTGATTTGTATGAGTATTCTGTAACTGTCAGACACGACAGAAGTGGGAGTCAAATGCCATTATGCATGTTTGTATTCCACGATGTTTTTGCTGCGAATTAAACTCATGACCTATGGAAAAGCAGTCAGTTCTCTTAAATGCTGAATCATCTTACCAGCCTAAAATACTTTTGATGGTCATGGTGAATGTATTGATGATGATGATGATGATGGTGATGATGATGATGATTGTTATTACTATTATTACTATTATTATTATTAATATTAGTATTTTTATTATTATACTGATACTCTAAATGGATCAAGATTTACCCTCCTCCAATGCTCTTTCCCCTCTCCTGTCTCAGGAAGATCCTACAATAAGGAAGACACCATCAGAGCTGCCCATCCTCCCCAGCACTAAAGAAAGAAAAGATTTACTTTGTCTGGGTTATGGAGATTTTCTTGTTGACTGGGCTCATAGCATCAGACCTGAAGAGAGGTAGACTATGGAAATGGGAGCTCCTTTTGGAGGATTCTGCTTATCTTGGAGTAATTGGTAAATACTGAGGAAGCCTAACATGTTGGTCCACCACCTTATCCCTTGCTGAGAATAAAGTCTCCTGGGAACTGGGTAAGAAGGGTAAGCAGGCATGGCTAACAAGTCAATCCAGGTGGGTAAACATTTGTCCATTAGGTATACAGGGGGAGCATTTCATTGACTAAGCTGAATGTATCTACTCTCCACTATGTTCTAATTCCATGTAAGGAAAGTTTTGTAGATTTTGTCTATCCTGTGACCCAGCAAGTGTTTTTCACATTCTTTATGCTGTTTCTTCACTGATATGAACCATGTGAGAATGGAGGGGGCAAAGGAAAGCCACAGACAACAACATTCTACATTCTAGAAGATCAAGGCCTTCTCATAAAAAAAAAAAAAAAACATCTTTGTATCTATGAATTGAGCAATGAGGTAAATTGCTACCAACCTCTGGTCATGCAGCTGATATCTGGTACACTGGTCTATTGACTAAGTATTCCATGGGGGAAAAAAAGCATCAAAAATTAGCATGAGATAAAAAAAGAACTTAAGATCCCGGCCCGCAGCAGCTCTCTGCTCCCAGACCCGGTGAGAGAGAGACCCAACCGCCTGGTCAGGTGGGCACTCCTGAGGCTGCAGAGCAGAAGAGACCAACAACACTGCTCACCCCTGCCCACATCCCTGGCCCAAGAGGAAACTGTATAAGGCCTCTGGGCTCCCGTGGAGGAGGGCCCAGGAGCAGCAGGACACCTGCCTGAGACACCACCGGAACTGGAAAGAAACAGACCGGATAAACAGTTCTCTGCACCCAAATCCCGTGGGAGGGAGAGCTAAACCTTCAGAGAGGCAGACAAGCCTGGGAAACCAGAAGAGACTGCTCCCTGCACACACATCTTGGACGCCAGAGGAAAAAGCCAAAGACCATCTGGAACCCTGGTGCACTGAAGCTCCCGGAAGGGTCGGCACAGGTCTTCCTGGTTGCTGCCGCTGCAGAGAGCCCCTGGGCAGCACCCCAAGAGCGAACCTGAGCCTCGAGACCACAGGTAAGACCAAATTTTCTGCTGCAAGAAAGCTGCCTGGTGAGCTTGGGACACACGGAAGCAGAATTTCTCTAGGACCGGGCACGTTCTGTGTTTACCGGAAGTCCCACACCCGCGGATCCCGGCCCGCAGCAGCTCTCTGCTCCCAGACCCGGTGAGAGAGAGACCCAACCGCCTGGTCAGGTGGGCACTCCTGAGGCTGCAGAGCAGAAGAGACCAACAACACTGCTCACCCCTGCCCACATCCCTGGCCCAAGAGGAAACTGTATAAGGCCTCTGGGCTCCCGTGGGGGAGGGCCCAGGAGCAGCAGGACACCTGCCTGAGACACCACCGGAACCGGAAAGAAACAGACCAGATAAACAGTTCTCTGCACCCAAATCCCGTGGCAGGGAGAGCTAAACCTTCAGAGAGGCAGACAAGCCTGGGAAACCAGAAGAGACTGCTCCCTGCACACACATCTTGGACGCCAGAGGAAAAAGCCAAAGACCATCTGGAACCCTGGTGCACTGAAGCTCCCAGAAGGGGCGGCACAGGTCTTCCTGGTTGCTGCCGCTGCAGAGAGCCCCTGGGCAGCACCCCACGAGCGAACCTAAGCCTCGGGACCACAGGTAAGACCAAATTTTCTGCTGCAAGAAAGCTGCCTGGTGAACTCAAGACACAGGCCCACAGGAACAGCTGAAGACCTGTAGAGAAGAAAAACTACACGCCCGAAAGCAGAACACTCTGTCCCCATAACTGACTGAAAGAGAGGAAAACAGGTCTACAGCACTCCTAACACACAGGCTTATAGGACAGTCTAGCCACTGTCAGAAATAGCAGAACAAAGTAACACTAGAGATAATCTGATGGCGAGAGGCAAGCGCAGGAACCCAAGCAACAGAAACCAAGACTACATGCCATCCTCGGAGCCCAATTCTCCCACCAAAACAAACATGGAATATCCAAACACACCAGAAAAGCAAGATCTAGTTTCAAAATCATATTTGATCATGATGCTGGAGGACTTCAAGAAAGACATGAACACACTTAGGGAAACACAGGAAAACATTAATAAACAAGTAGAAGCCTACAGAGAGGAATCGCAAAAATCCCTGAAAGAATTCCAGGAAAACACAATCAGTTAAAGGAAATAAAAATGGAAATAGAAGCAATCAAGAAAGAACACATGGAAACAACCCTGGATATAGAAAACCAAAAGAAGAGACAAGGAGCTGTAGATACAAGCTTCACCAACAGAATACAAGAGATGGAAGAGAGAATTTCAGGAGCAGAAGATTCCGTAGAAATCATTGAGTCAACTGTCAAAGATAATGTAAAGCGGAAAAAGCTACTGGTCCAAAACATACAGGAAATCCAGGACTCAATGAGAAGATCAAACCTAAGGATAATAGGTACAGAAGAGAGTGAAGACTCCCAGCTCAAAGGAGCAGTAAATATCTTCAACAAAATCATAGAAGTAAACTTCCCTAACCTAAAAAAAAGAGATACCCATAGACATACAAGAAGCCTACAGAACTCCAAAGAGATTGGACCAGAAAAGAAACACCTCCCGTCACATAATTGTCAAAACACCAAACGCACAAAATAAAGAAAGAATATTAAAAGCAGTAAGGGAAAAAGGTCAAGTAACATATAAAGGGAGACCTATCAGAATCACACCAGACTTCTCGCCAGAATCTATGAAGGCCAGAAGATCCTGGACTGATGTCATACAGACCCTAAGAGAACACAAATGCCAGCCCAGGTTACTGTATCCAGCAAAACTCTCAATTAACATTGATGGACAAACCAAGATATTCCATGACAAAACCAAATTTACACAATATCTTTCTACAAATCCAGCACTACAAAGGATAATAAAGGGTAAAGCCCAACATAAGGAGGCAAGCTATACCCTAGAAGAAGCAAGAAACTAATCATCTTGGCAACAAAACAAAGAGAAGAAAAGCACACAAACATAACCTCACATCCAAATATGAATATAACGGGAAGCAATAATCACTATTCCTTAATATCTCTCAATATCAATGGCCTCAACTCCCCAATAAAAAGACATAGATTAACAAACTGGATACGCAATGAGGACCCTGCATTCTGCTGCCTACAGGAAACACACCTCAGAGACAAAGACAGACACTACCTCAGAGTGAAAGGCTGGAAAATAACTTTCCAAGCAAACGGTCAGAAGAAGCAAGCTGGAGTAGCCATTCTAATATCAAATAAAATCAATTTCCAACTAAAAGTCATCAAAAAAGATAAGGAAGGACACTTCATATTCATCAAAGGAAAAATCCACCAAGATGAACTCTCAATCCTAAATATCTATGCCCCAAATACAGGGGCATCAACATACTTAAAAGAAACCTTACTAAAGCTCAAAACACACATTGCACCTCACACAATAATAGTGGGAGATTTCAACACCCCACTCTCATCAATGGACAGATCATGGAAACAGAAATTAAACAGTGATGTAGACAGACTAAGAGAAGTCATGAGCCAAATGGACTTTACGGATATTTATAGAACATTCTATCCTAAAGCAAAAGGATATACCTTCTTCTCAGCTCCTCATGGTACTTTCTCCAAAACTGACCATATAATTGGTCAAAAAACGGGCCTCAACAGGTACAGAAAGATAGAAATAATCCCATGCGTGGTATCGGACCACCACGGCCTAAAACTGGTCTTCAATAACAATAAGGGAAGAATGCCCACATATACGTGGAAATTGAACAATGTTCTACTCAATGATAACCTGATCAAGGAAGAAATAAAGAAAGAAATTAAAAACTTTTTAGAATTTAATGAAAATGAAGATACAACATACTCAAACTTATGGGACACAATGAAAGCTGTGCTAAGAGGAAAACTCATAGTGCTGAGTGCCTGCAGAAAGAAACAGGAAAGAGCATATGTCAGCAGCTTGACAGCACACCTAAAAGCTCTAGAACAAAAAGAAGTAAATACATCCAGGAAGAGTAGAAGGCAGGAAATAATCAAACTCAGAGCTGAAATCAACCAAGTAGAAACAAAAAGGACCATAGAAAGAATCAACAGATCCAAAAGTTGGTTCTTTGAGAAAATCAACAAGATAGATAAATCCTTAGCCAGACTAACGAGAGGACACAGAGAGTGTGTCCAAATTAACAAAATCAGAAATGAAAAGGGAGACATAACTACAGATTCAGAGGAAATTCAAAAAATCATCAGATCTTACTATAAAAACCTATATTCAACAAAATTTGAAAATCTTCAGGAAATGGACAATTTCCTAGACAGATACCGGGTATCGAAGTTAAATCAGGAACAGATAAACCAGTTAAACAACCCCATAACTCCTAAGGAAATAGAAGCAGTCATTAAAGGTCTCCCAACCAAAAAGAGCCCAGGTCTAGACGGGTTTAGAGCAGAATTCTATCAAACCTTCATAGAAGACCTCATACCAATATTATCCAAACTATTCCACAAAATTGAAACAGATGGAGCCCTACCGAATTCCTTCTATGAAGCCACAATTACTCTTATACCTAAACCACACAAAGACACAACAAAGAAAGAGAACTTCAGACCAATTTCCCTTAAGAATATCGACGCAAAAATACTCAATAAAATTCTGGCAAACCGAATTCAAGAGCACATCAAAACAATCATCCACCATGATCAAGTAGGCTTCATCCCAGGCATGCAGGGATGGTTTAATATACGGAAAACCATCAACGTGATCCATTATATAAACAAACTGAAAGAACAGAACCACATGATCATTTCATTAGATGCTGAGAAAGCATTTGACAAAATTCAACACCCCTTCATGATAAAAGTATTGGAAAGAATAGGAATTCAAGGCCCATACCTAAACATAGTAAAAGCCATATACAGCAAACCAGTTGCTAACATTAAACTAAATGGAGAGAAACTTGAAGCAATCCCACTAAAATCAGGGACTAGACAAGGCTGCCCACTCTCTCCCTACTTATTCAATATAGTTCTTGAAGTTCTAGCCAGAGAAATCAGACAACAAAAGGAGATCAAAGGGATACAGATCGGAAAAGAAGAGGTCAAAATATCACTATTTGCAGATGACATGATAGTATATTTAAGTGATCCCAAAAGTTCCACCAGAGAACTACTAAAGCTGATAAACAACTTCAGCAGAGTGGCTGGGTATAAAATTAACTCAAATAAATCAGTTGCCTTCCTCTATACAAAAGAGAAACAAGCCGAGAAAGAAATTAGGGAAACGACACCCTTCATAATAGGCCCAAATAATATAAAGTACCTCGGTGTGACTTTAACCAAGCAAGTAAAAGATCTGTACAATAAGAACTTCAAGACACTGAGGAAAGAAATTGAAGAAGACCTCAGAAGATGGAAAGATCTCCCATGCTCATGGATTGGCAGGATTAATATAGTAAAAATGGCCATTTTACCAAAAGCAATCTACAGATTCAATGCAATCCCCATCAAAATACCAATCCAATTCTTCAAAGAGTTAGACAGAACAATTTGCAAATTCATCTGGAATAACAAAAAACCCAGGATAGCTAAAGCTATCCTCAACAATAAAATGACTTCAGGGGGAATCACTATCCCTGAACTCAAGCAGTATTACAGAGCAATAGTGATAAAAACTGCATGGTATTGGTACAGAGACAGACAGATAGACCAATGGAATAGAATTGACAGAAATGAACCCACACACCTATGGTCACTTGATTTTTGACAAAGGAGCCAAAACCATCCAATGGAAAAAAGATAGCATTTTCAGCAAATGGTGCTGGTTCAACTGGAGGACAACATGTAGAAGAATGCAGATCGATCCATGCTTATCACCCTGTACAATGCTTAAGTCCAAGTTGATCAAGGACCTCCACATCAAACCAGACACACTCAAACTAATAGATAAAAACTAGGGAAGCATCTGGAACACATGGGCACTGGAAAAAATTTCCTGAACAAAACACCAATGGCTTATGCTCTAAGATCAAGAAACGACAAATGGGATATCATAAAACTGCAAAGCTTCTGTAAGGCAAAGGACACTGTGGTTAGGACAAAACGACAACCAACAGATTGGGAAAAGATCTTTACCAATCCTACAACAGATAGAGGCCTTATATCCAAAATATACAAAGAACTCAAGAAGTTAGACCGCAGGGAAACAAATAACCCTATTAAAAAATGGGGTTCAGAGCTAAACAAAGAATTCACAGCTGAGGAATGCCGAATGGCTGAGAAACACCTAAAGAAATGTTCAACATCTTTAGTCATAAGGGAAATGCAAATCAAAACAACCCTGAGATTTCACCTCACACCAGTGCGATTGGCTAAGATCAAAAACTCAGGTGACAGCAGATGCTGGCGAGGATGTGGAGAAAGAGGAAACCTCCTCCATTGTTGGTGGGATTGCAGACTGGTAAAACCATTCTGGAAATCAGTCTGGAGGTTCCTCAGATTATAGGACATTGAACTGCCTGAGGATCCAGCTATACCTCTCTTGGGCATATACCCAAAAGTTGCCTCAACATATAAAAGAGACACGTGCTCCACTATGTTCATCGCAGCCTTATTTATAATAGCCAGAAAATGGAAAGAACCCAGATGCCCTTCAACAGAGGAATGGATATAGAAAATGTGGTACATCTACACAATGGAATATTACTCAGCTATCAAAAACAACGAGTTTATGAAATTCGTAGGCAAATGGTTGGAACTGGAAAATATCATCCTGAGTGAGCTAACCCAATCACAGAAAGACACACATGGTATGCACTCATTGATAAGTGGCTATTAGCCCAAATGCTTGAATTACCCTAGATCCCTAGAACAAACGAAACTCAAGACGGATGATCAAAATGTGAATGCTTCACTCCTTCTTTAAATGAGGAAAAAGAATAGCCTTGGCAGGGAAGGGAGAGGCAAAGATTAAAACAGAGACTGAAGGAACACCCATTCAGAGCCTGCCCCACATGTGGCCCATACATATACAGCCACCTAATTAGACAAGATGGATGAAGCAAAGAAGTGCAGACCGACAGGAGCCGGATGTAGATCGCTCCTGAGAGACACAGCCAGAATACATCAAATATAGAGGCGAATGCCAGCAGCAAACCACTGAACTGAGAATAGGTCCCCTATTGAAGGAATCAGAGAAAGAACTGGAAGAGATTGAAGGGGCTCGAGACCCCAAAAGTACAACAATGCCAAGCAACCAGAGCTTCCAGGGACTAAGCCACTACCTAAAGACTATACATGGACTGACCCTGGACTCTGACCCCACAGGTAGCAATGAATATCCTAGTAAGAGCACCAGTGGAAGGGGAAGCCCTGGGTCCTGCTAAGACTGAACCCCCAGTGAACTAGTCTATGGGGGGAGGACGGCAATGGGGGGAGGGTTGGGAGGGGAACACCCATAAGGAAGGGGAGGGGGGAGGGGGATGTTTGCCCGGAAACCGGGAAAGGGAATAACACTCGAAATGTATATAAGAAATACTCAAGTTAATAAAAAAAAAGAAAAAGAAAAAAAAAGAAAAAAAATTATATCTTTTGAACAATGGTGCCTGAAAAGCCACAGAATTGTGTATAAAGCTCTCTCTAAATGCCCATGTTCAAATCAGAAACAGTGACAGTCACCTTCTCTGTGTAATAAACTCAATGATTCCCCCCTGTGGTTTAGTAGGGGATCCAGCTTTACCTGAATGGAGGTCTCTGAGTGGTACAGGAAATGCTCAGGCTCTGACTGCAGTATCCAGTGTCCCCTCCACTGCTGACAAAGGACAGGTCCCTCCCCACTGGTACCACAGACCCCAGATGCTGGTGCAATAATCGAGCCTCTTGATTTCCCTCTCTGTGAGGTAAAGGTATCCATTCACCTGGAATTCATCCAGAACCTTCAAGAGTCAGAAACATCCTGCAGAACAAAGTAGCTTCTCTGGCCCTCTCCAAGGTCCTGAGAACATACCTGAAGTCCAGTTCACTGAGAAGATGAGGGCACCCTGCCATTGCCACATCCTCCTTGCTAACAGAGAGGATGGGGAGAGGAGGCAAACACTCTCTTTTCCCCATTCCTCATGGTTCCCATTCCTTACATATTAAAAATGCAACTTGCAGACTCATCAGTCAAAACACCAGGGCCTGGGAGATGGCTCATTATGTTAGGGATTCAATAATCAGAATTTAAATTCTCAGCAATGGGCACTCTGTCTGGAGCCACAGTCATTCCATTGTGGGCTCTGCCAACAGGAAGACGTCCGGCTGCATTGTACAGGGCAATACCGTAGCCCCACCTCCTTTCAGTCTTTCATTCACTCACTAACCAATAATCATGTGGCTCAGTACAGAGGCCACTGGCTTGAAGTAGAGCATGAGAACATTGAGTGTGTGTTAATTCTGCCTGATCACACGATGTTTCTGTGATGTCAGAGCCACGGTCTCCAGGATACCACCTGGACCCATTCTCACTCTGATTTAACACCTTTATTGGAAAGAACATAAAGGGAGGATACTTGAGAAAGTCCAGGGTAGACAAAGTCTTGCCACGTCCCCTGTAGTGAAGAGGTTCCCCCGCCACAAACCCATTTCACTGCTCCTTCCAATTAAGCCTGTGATTCCTGAATGATATTAATACAAACCAACCAGGCATGGCCATGCCTAGGTGCCATGTCCAGAAACAAATGTTTCCTATAGTGGTTGTATTACAATAACCATAACCCAAGAATGCAGCCCAATCATCAGTGCCAGATCACCTTCACTAACAAGGGTGGTGGTGGCGCTGGAAATGGCAGCTGGAACTTAGGCTGTGCTTAAGCTGGTCCTGACTGTAATTGATCTGTTTCTTGCAGAGGGGAAAATGAGGAATGTGAATAGTTTCAGATGTGGATCTCTAAGCTCTGATATTGATGACTTTGTTAGGCAGTGTCTGAGATGGCCCAGAGGCCCTGGGGAATCTGGCTTGGGACAGGACAGATGCTTTTCATCCCAATTCACCATGGTTCCCCCAAGTTATGACAACATGGTTTGCCTGTTCACTTGATGCTGTCCTGGCCAGTCTGCTGGCTAACAGAGGAGCAGCACCTCTTCCTCTGCATCCAGCAAGGTCTATTCAACCCACTTCCAGCCCCAGACATGCTTCTCCCATTTCCTCTGATCACAATGAATCTGTAAAGAATTTTAGGGCCACTAAAATGAGGGAAACCATGTGGTATATGGCCATTTAGCTTGGGATGGGCCCTCCCAATGTAAGCACTTCTCTATATAAAAGATCAGATACCAAACAGACCCACACAGCCATATCTCTACCCAGAAGCTCAGGAAAATACTCAAGTTTGAGAGAATCTTGAAACCAATCTCACCACCCTGTTACCTGCTATGACCCAACACGTGAACACACACACACACACAGACACACAGACACACACACACACACACACACACACACACAATCTGGGTGCCCTTTCTTCTCCTAGCATAGAAATTGTAGGTAATAAGTTTTGCTTTACATGTTCCCAAGGATCCCTGTGCCATATTCTATCTGACCACTGACATGACCTGATGACTTAGAAAACATGACTTGCAAGAGCTCTGGTTCTTGGTGTGGGGGACATGGAGTGGGCACAGTGGCCAAGCTCACTGTCCCCAATGCTATCTGCTTTGGTCCTAGTTTCCTTGTACAAAGACAGTCTGGTGTCTACTCCTCTCCTGGCAAACCATGCCCACAACTGCACCTCTGAAATTCTTTCTCTTCCTCCAACGAAAGGACTTCTTGGTATTTGGAAGGCTGAAGCAGGGGAATCATTGCAAGCATGAGGCTAGCCTAGGCTATATAGTGAGACACTGTCTCGAAACGGTGAGTGGAGGTAAAAGGGGAAGGAAAAGGTGCAGAGGAAGCAGAGGGGTAAGGAGGGATAGAGGGATGGGGTGCTGTAAACATCTATCTCCAATGCTCACCAACACAGCTACGGCTTTCATAAACTCCATGAAGAATCCCAATGTAAGGGTGCACAGTCATTCACCAAACACACACACACACACACACACACACACACACCACACACACACACACACACACACACACACACACACACACACACACAGTCATCTAATGCAAAGCCTCCATCCAAAGAGAGAGCACACAGCTTAGGCTCAGAGCCTCTCGGTGAATGGCAGTCAGCCTGAGCATTTGGCAACCATACCCATGGGACTCAGAGGCAACACATCAGAGGACACCTGCACACCATGCTTACTGTGGCACTATTCTCAGTAGCCAAGATGTGGAATCTGCCTGTACCTCCATCCATAGACCATTGAATAAGTCCTGGTACACATACACAATGGAATTTTATCTAGCCACATAAGGGATTGAATTAGGTCTTTGGTAGGAAAACTGGAGACCACAGCATTAAGCAAAATCAACCAGACGCCGAAAATCAAATACTGTAATTTTTGTCTCCTTTGTGAGTCCTGTAATTCTTCACAGAATCTTTATGGGTTCTTAACAGATCCGAAAAAAAAAATATGTCCATATGTCACGAAGGCAGACAAAGGCCTGGAGAAAGAAAGAGATAGGCATGGGGATGGGGGATGGGGGTGAGCAGGAAGGTCAAATAGGGTAAAGCACATGACATGGTTAAAGGAAGTGGTCTTGATGCAACCCAGCACTGTGGATAATGAATAGACACTGATATAAAAAAAACATGAAGAAGGAAAAAGAAAAAGAAAAGGTTACAATTTCAGCGTCAGAGACACTGATGAGGCTGAGGACCGCCACCTACATGCAAAATGCACCAAGAGCCATGGCCCCCTGGCCTGAAATGGTTTAGGAATCTTTCCTTTGCAATTTCAAAACACTTGTTCAGTCAAATATGAGCATTCGACATACACTACAGAAGCCAGGGAAATGGATCCACAACTAAAGCAGTTTCCATGGAAACACAGAGACAGAGGTACAACTCCCCTCCCCTGGAAACCCACATAAATGGGGGAGGGGTCAAAGGGGGTGGGTGTGGAGGTTGCCTATAATTAAAGCCTGGGACAGCAGAGTTAGGGAATCCAGAGAGGAAAGTTGCAATCATAACTCGTCATATCAATGAGTCTGCTTTTGACTGAAAGACCTTGCTGCAGAGAATCTGAAAGGAAAACAATGAAAATCTATAACATCATATCACACATACACACATGTCTGCACAATACACATTCAAACACATGAGTACACATACATATCTCTCTCACACACACACACAAAGAAAGAAAGAAGGAGAGAAAGAAAAGAGGAAGGGAGAAAGAAAGGAGTAAATGGATAGATAAAATACAGAAGTAGAAACTGAAGTTAGGCTCCTTTTATCCGTTTTTGATGTAAAAAGAAAGGGGTTGGTTGAAATACCCTGTTTTGTTCTTTAAGTAGCGCTGAAGACCAAATCCAAGACCTTGTGCAGCTAAACTGTCTTCCTGTAGCCCTATTAGTCGCACACGAACCTACAAAAGGGCAGGTGGCCCTCTCAAATTGGAGGGATATGTCTGTGCCCAAGTCAGAGGTGGATGCAGGTCTCCCAGGTGAGATCTCACGGAGATATCGTCCCTCTGACTGGCGCTAGAGGGCGCATGTGGCCTGGAGCCCCACTGTGTCTTCTTGGATCTCGGATAGTCCAGGCAGGGCTCTCCAAACCCCCACCCTCAACCCACCCTAAACCCGGAAGGTGTGGACAGAGCCTGAAACAGCCTTGCAAATGTCAAGATGGGGGGACCCTGCCTGCTCCCTCTCCCGCCACCCCAGAGCTGGTGGGAGGGACTGGAGGAAGGTTTTCCTTGTGCACCCTAGAAGAGACCTCAACTCGTACAGAAGTTTTTTCTACGTGCACAGTGGAAGTCAAGTCTTAGATATCTTGATGATCACTTTTGCTTTGCTATCAATGGGTGGGGGTGGAGATTTGGAACAGTGTCTCTGAGGATGTCTTAAAGCATCAGACATACCGAGAGTGAATTTCTCTCTGCCCTGTCCTTTGCTGTGTGGACCTGAACAAAGACATCTCTGAATTTCAGTTCTTTCTAGCCTGGAGACAGGATGAGTACCTCTTAACTGTAGGCTTGGGACAAAGACTGTATACCATCCTATACCTACAGGTGGCTCAGAGAGCACCTTTAGAGACAGGAGCCTACAGCTACGCACAAGCAGCTCCAGTGTTGATTTTTCTGCTTAGGAAAAGAAATGCTTACTTTTCATTCATCCATCTAATGGCATTGTGTGGCTAATCAGCCTGATCTCCATCCTATTGTTTGTCTGCAGTTAGATCTAACTGTTGATCTAATTACCCAGGTCTAGAATTAGACACTCACCCGGAGCTGAGAGAACTGCTTCAACCATCTACTCCTTCTAATGAAAACCTTTCTGAGACTGACAGCGTTCTCCCTGAAGCCTCAAAGTTGCCTTGAGCTAAAATGGCAGGTAGCAAAAGAAATCTTATTTCCCCCCCAAGCCGTAACTAATTACCGGATGTCATCACAGCCCGATTAGTATTTACCCAACAATGTGCTGATTCCTGATCCTGCCAGCTTAACTGCGTTTAAATGGAGCACAATATTTAAATCTTAATTTCATTACTTGCTGGTAATAATCTTCCAATTATAAATGCAAAGTATCACTCGGAATACATTTTCATACATAAAAGAATCTGTCCTCATTTTTGTTCCATGGCACACATGGCTGTTGTTTTGACTTTCAAACCAGAGCTGAATATCCTTTTATGTAGAAAGAGATAAAGGAATTTTTCCCTGAATCGAAGACTGCTTAGAGAGGGAGAGGAACACATCCACATCATAAAAGCGCATCTGGGCAAGCACAAGTGCCATGACTGTAACCTGTGAGATATGTTCTACCTCTGTGTGGTTTACTGATTCTCTCATATTTCTGCTGTCAAGTCAGTCAATACAACAAAAGCCACTTCAGAATTCCCAGACATTTAACACTAATTGTCACAGAAGGGGCAGTGGAGACTGTCAGCCTCTGCAGAACTCCCAGGCTGCCATGGCCTTGATGCCTATATTCTGGCTGTTACATCTCTAGGGCAATTTTCTCCCAGAGGAATAGAGGGTTTGCGGGCTTATCAGCACACGTGTGTGCACATGCACAGAAAAGAACCATCTCGGCAGCTGGGAGTCCTGCACCTGTGGAAGGGGAAGTCTCTGGTCCTGCCAAAACTGAACTCCCCAGGAAATGGGATTGTTGGGAAAGGGCAGAATGTGGGGATGCATCAGGATAGGAACACCCCAAAAAAAGGGAGTGGGAGGTGCTATGGAGATGTTAGCCTGAAACCAGGAAAGGGAATAACATTTGAAATGTAAATAAGAAATACCCAATTTAATAAAGATGGAATAAAAAAGACACTCCTTCTGGAAGAGGAGAATGTATGATTTCTTTTCAGGATCTGTGGGAAGACTTTGGACACCTGGGCAAATGTGGAATGACCTATAGATCCTTGGAAACATTTGGATAGTTCCAGAAACTCCTGGAAAAGTGGAAGATCCAAGATCTCTATGGCAAGAGAGGAAGGCTTATGTGAACCTGGAATGTGTGGGGAAATTGCCTGTCCAAGTTTGTCCATAGAAGAGTCAGCAGGAGGTGGGCCAGGCACAGTGTGATCTTCTTTGAATCTTTCACTGTTCTCTCCAGTACTGTGTTTTGTAGCTGAGGCAGGCACTCTGAATACCAACTCTTCAAAGTCCACATATTCTTCAAACCCAGTAGACATAACAGGGCTTTTTTTTTTTTTTTCACCTTCCCAAGAATGGGCACTAAAGGTGTGGCCTCTCTTTTTCTAGTAGCTGGATGTAAGCAGATGTTCTGGTATCCCTGGTCCTCAGCATCAAAAAGTATTTAAAAAATTAAAGCACTTGTTTTATGTGTTCCCACCACACCTGGTATTTACAATATGTGTCAAAGAATCCAGACTCATCCCTAGTTAAATACTTCTTTAGTTGTAATAATACGTACCTGTGGAATCTTTTATTTCCAATTACTCCTTCCCATGTGCTCTAACTTGCTGTCTTATTTATATTTACTTCAGATGTGAACATATATTGATATTATTTCATGTTACAGAGCAATCATGACTGAAAATGTTAATTTTAGTCCTGTTTTAAATACCATGTCCCTCATGCACTGATTTCTGTGTATGGATATGAATTTCTGACTCATTATTTCGTCTCCTTAATTGATTCTTCTGTAACATTCTTTTTTTTTTTTTTTGATTCTTTTTTTCGGGGCTGGGGACCGAACCCAGGGCCTTGCTCTTCCTAGGCAAGCGCTCTATAACTGAGCTAAATCCCCAGCCCAACATTCTTTTTCAAAGTCTACTTTTTAATTTTTAATTATCTCTATGTGTTTTGGTGTATATGTGTGTGTGTGGTGTGTGTGTGTGTGTGTGTGTGTGTGTGTGTGTGTGTGTTTGTGTGTGTGTATACACATAAGAGCATGATGTCCAAGAAAGCCAGTAGGGGGCTGTCGATCCCCTGGAGCTGAAATAACTAGGGGTTGTGTGTCACAGGGCACTGGAGCCTGAAATCAAACTCAGATCTTCTGTAAAAGATGTGTGCATTGTTAATTACTATGTTGTCTCTGTTGCACCATTTTATCATTTCTTCAATTAGCCCAGTTTTTTAGCAATTCCATTAGATGTTGTCTGGGAATAAACAAAACTTTTTAAAAGTTTTATCTTTAATAGGAACTTTATTTCTTCTGAGCACAGAATTGGAACTTTAGGGTTATTTATTTGTGCCATCCTCCCTATTTTGCAGTGGGCATGATTTCCAGTATAACCACATCTGTATCTTCTGTTTTGATTCTCTGTTCTTTCCTTGTTTTCTTTTTCTGTCTTTCAAACTTTTTCCACTACCAAATATTTACTATATTAACATATGATCGTATTAATTATGTATCTCTCCCAGCTCAGCTTTTAACTCTCAAGAGCACTGAATGCTGTGTCCGGCTGTACCCTGTGTTCAGAACCTAGGAGTGCTCCCGGGTCTCAGCAACATTAAGTGTTTGTTAAACAAAGGGGCTTTTTATTCTTATTTTACAGATGAGATACCTAAGGCACAGAAAGGCTATGGTAGCGGAACACAGTGAGATTCCTAACGTGGTTTCTGAGAGACTTAATGAGTTGAAGACAGATCAGGAGAGCCTAGGTTAGTTAGGGTTTTTCATACAAGGTCTCAGCCACAGAGGATGAAAGGTAACACGTTCAGTATGGCGAGAACAGTTCAGATTTAGGTTACTACAACTCACTGTGCATCTGCTCACATCAGCACTTCCCTGGATGTGTGGGTTGCCTGGAAGAGTGTTAAGACAATTGTACATGGAATCCATTTCTGACATGCAAGCATAAATGTTGAGGACAAATAATCTTTCTATGATTATAGCTATAAATTTTATTTTTCTTGTGTTTATTATATTTTATTGTATTTATTGTATTATTTGGCACTTTATGTTTGAGACAAGATCTTACAATGTAACATTTGCTGCCCTGGATCTTATTTTGTAGACCATGCTAATTAGAAGAGAATCTTTAAAAAACATTCTTAGGAACAAGTAAAAGCTAGCCTGGTTATTGCCCTGCCATGATCTACATTGCCCTGGAGACCCATGTTAAAAAGTAATGTGTCAAAAATACTGATTAACTGTTATTGATCCTCCTCTATGACTCTGCTGGGAAGTAGGCAATAGAAAGCTCACAGCCACCATACAGCCAGGTAGAAGAAAGGACTGAAATTGAAATCTTGAAAGAAGAGCGTAGGGACAAGGGCTTCTATCCTGAGTCCATGTGCATATTCCAGGAAGCAAAAACTAGCCCATAGTGATAAAGGCATCATCATGGTTTGAATATGCTTGTCCCAGGCTTGTCCCATGCCTGGCAATCTAAGTTTGATACCCAGGACCCACATGATGGAATGAGAGAGCTGACCCTCACAAGTTGCCTGTGGACTCCCGTGTTTGTGTGTGTGTGTGTGTGTGCACTTACAGATTAAAAATCGACTATTTCCTAGACAAATACCAGGCACCAAAGTTAAATCAGGAACAGATAAACCAATTAAACAACCCCATAACTCCTAAGGAAATAGAAGCAGTCATTAAAGGTCTCCCAACCAAAAAGAGCCCATGTCCAGACGGGTTTAGTGCAGAATTCTATCAGACCTCCATAGAAGACCTCATACCAATTCTATCCAAACTATTCCACAAAATTGAAACAGATGGAGCACTACCGAATTCCTTCTATGAAGCCACAATTACTCTTATAACTAAACCACACAATGACCCAACAAAGAAAGCGAACTTCAGACCAATTTCCCTTTTGAATATCGATGCAAAAATATTCAATAAAATTCTGGCAAACCGAATCCAAGAGCACATCAAAAAAATCATCCACCATGATCAAGTAGGCTTCATCCCAGGCATGCAGGGATGGATAAATATATGGAAAATCATCAATGTGATCCATTATATAAACAAACTGAAAGAAAAAATCCACATGATCATTTCATTAGACACTGAGGAAGCATTTGAAAAAATTTATCACCTCTTCATGATAAAAGTCCTGGAAAGAATAGGAATTCAAGGCCCATACCTAAACATAGTAAAAGCCATATACAGCAAACCAGTTGCTAACATTACACTAAATGGAGAGAAACATGAAACAATGCCACTAAAATCAGGGACTAAACAAAGTTGCCCACTCTCTCCCTACTTATTCAATATAGTTCTTGAAGTTCTAGCCAGAGCAATCAGACAACAAAAGGATATCAAGGGGATTCAGATTGGTAAAGAAGAAGTCAAAATATCACTATTTGCAAATGATATGATAGTATATTTAAGTAATTCCAAAAGTTCTACCAGAGAACTACGTCATTTAATTGACTGGGTATAAAATTAATTCAAATCAATCAGTAGCCTTCCTCGACACAAAAGAGAAATAAGCCAAGAAACAAATTGGTGAAATGACAGCATTCATAATAGAACCAAATAATATAAAGTACTTTGGTGTGACTTTAACCAAGCAAGTAAAAATTTTGTACAATAAGAACTTTAAGACTCTGAAGAAAGAAATTGAAGGAGACTTCAGATGATGGAAAGATCTCCCATGCTCATGGATTGACAGGATTAATATAGTAAAAATGGCCAATTTACCAAAAGCGATCTACAGATTCAATGCAATACCCATCAAAATACCAATCCAATTCTTCAAAGACATAGAGAGAAAAATTTGCAAATTCACCTGGAATAACAAAAAACCCAGGATAGCTAAACGTATTCTCAACAATAAAAGGACTTCAGGGGAAACACTATCTCTGAACTAAAGCAATATTACAGACCAAAAGTGATAAAAACTGCATGGTATTGGTACAGAGACAGAAAGACCAATGGAACAGAATTGAAGACCCAGAAATGAAACCACACACCCACGGGCACCTGATTTTTGACAATGCAGCCAAAACCATTCAATGGAAAAAAGATAGCATTTTCAGTAAATGATGCTGGTTCAAATGGAGTCAACATGAAGAAGAATGCAGATTGATCCATACTTATCACCCTGTACAAAGCTTAAGTCCAAGTGGATCAAGGACCTCCACATCAAACCAGATACACTCAAACTAATAGAAGAAAAACTAGCGCAGCATCTCAAACATATGGGCACTGGAAAAAATTTCCAGAACAAAACATCAATGGCTTATGCTCTAAGATCAAGAGTCGACAAATGGGATCTCACAAAACTGCAAAGGTTCTGTACGGCAAAAGACACTGTGGTTAGGAAAAAATGGCAACCAACAGATTTGGAAAAGATCTTTACGATCCTACAACAGATAGAGTGCTTATATCCAAAATATACAAAGAACTCAAAAGTTAGATTAAAGGGAGACAAATAACCCTAGTAAAAAATGAGGTTCAGAACTAAACAAAGAATTCACAGCTGAAGAATGCCAAATGGTGAGAAACACCTAAAGAAATGTTCAACATCTTTAGTCATAAGGGAAATGCAAATCAAAACAACCCTGAGATGTCACCTCACAACAGTGAGAATGGGTAAGATCAAAAACACAGGTGACAACAAATGCTTGCGAGGATGTGGAGAAAGAGGAACACTCCTCCATTGTTGGTGGGATTGCAGACTGGTAAAACCATTCTGGAAATCAGTCTCGAGGTTCCTCAGAAATTTGGACATTGAACTACCTGAGGATCCAACTATATCTCTCTTGGGCATATACCCACAAGATGCCCCAACATATAAAAGAGACATGTGCTCCACTATGTTCATAGCAGCCTTGTTTATAATAGCCAGAAGCTAGAAAGAACTGAGATTCCCTTCAAAAGAGGAATGGATACAGAAAAGTGGTACATCTACACAATGGAATACTAGTCAGCTATCAAATCAATGCCTTTATGAAATTCATAAACATAGGGTTGTTACTGGAAAATATCATCCTGAGTGAGGTAACACAACTACAGAAAAGCACACATGGTATGCACTCATTGATAAGTTTCTAGTACCCCAAATGCTTGAATTACCATAGATGCATAGAACACATGAAACTCAAGATGGATGATCAAAATGTGAATGCTTCACTCTTTCTTTAATAGGGGGAACAAGAATAACCTTGTCAGGGGATAGAGAAGCAAAGATTAAAACAAAGACAAAAGGAACACCCATTCATAGCCTGCCCCACATGTGGCCCATACATATACAGCCACCCAATTAGACAAGATGGATGAAGCAAAGAAGTGCAGGCCGACAGGATCCAGATGTAGATTTCTCCTGAGAGACTCAGCCAGAATACAGGAAATACATAGGTGAATGCCAGCAGCAAACCACTGAACTGAGAATAGGACCCCCGTTGAAGGAATCGGAGAAAGAACGGGAAGTGCTTGAAGGAGCTCGAGACCCCTTATGAAGAGCAATGGCAAGCAATCAGAGCTTCCAGGGACTAAACCACTACCTAAAGACTATACATGGACTGACCCTGGACTCTGAACTCATACGTACCAATGAATATCCTAGCAAGATCACCAGTGGAAGGGGAAGACCTTGTTCCTGCTAAGACTGAAGCCCAGTGAACGTGATTGTTGGGAGGGGGGGCTTTAATGGAAGAGGATGGTGAGGGACACACCCATATAGAAGGGGAGGGGGAGTTGCTAGGGGGATGTTGACTGTGAAAACCAGAAAGGATATAACAATCGAAATGTAAATGAGAAATACTCAAGTTAATAAAGAAAAAAGGAAAAAAAATTCTAACATAATTATGCATATCATTCATTCTACACTCGAGGGGTAGTGAATTTCAGTGGGATCAGGTTATGGGTTGTTTTCTTTCTGAAAATGTGTCTGCAAGTGGGTTAAAACAAAAGGCTTTTACATGTCCTTATTTAAATTAAAAGAAATTAGTAGTCTATTAAGAGATATTTTGACAGAGCTTGACAGTAATAAAGAGGGTCTAACTTCAGCACACAGCCAAAGGGATACAGGGAGAGGGTAATTGAAAGTGATGGGTACTCAAAAAAAAAATTGGAGAGAATTGCTTTGTCAGTTGTCAACTGGTTTTTGAAATTACATTGGCAGAACAATGGAATGGAGATGGGGTATTGGAGGAGACACATTAATGAATCAACTTACCAAAGTTTTGGAATTAATTCATCTCAAGTATATATTTAAGATAGAGAAATAGATCGCACCTGCAATAGTCTTAAAGTACTTCTAGAAATTTTAAAAACAAAATGTTGGAAATCATCTAGAATCTTTCCCCAAACTGAACAATGATGATTTGCATCCTTTCTCTCTTACAAAGAAAATGTTTATGGAATGGGTTTTGGGAAGGCTTCATTTCCAAACAAAGGAGACTCACTGAGATGCAGGCCTAGGCTATGATGAGGTTCGTTTGCATGTGTTCCATTACACATTCAGACATAGTTACTGTGTTTCTATGACTCTTCAAATGTAGGCTTGATTAGTCTAGATACACTGTTAATTGAGGACATTTTCTCATCTGTGACATAGACGAAGTACATTGATAATTGTGGATATTATCTCATCGGTAACATAGACTAGGTACACTGATAATTGAGGACCCTTTCTGATCTGTGACATACACAATGTACACTGATAATTGAAGACCCTTTCTGAGGACAATTTTTCATCTGTGACATAGACTAGGTACAATGATAATTGGAGGACATTTTCTCATCTGTGACATAGTCTAGGGAAACTGATAATAGGAAGAATTTTTTTTTGATCTGTGACATACTGTAATTCTGTCTCTTGCCAGAGTATGTCCTGTGCAATGGGAACCTCTCTCACTTATTTTTCTTCATTTCAGGAAGGCAGTTGCCCTATTATGTTTAGACATAGCACCTCCTCTGGCGTGTGATGTGCAGTGAACCATTTCCAAAGAGGGTCACTGAGATTGGGTTGAAAAGCAATCACCTTCTGCTACAGTAAACCATTCCTCATCATGCTGGTCACCTCGGCTCTTCCAATGCAATTCCGAGTGTGGAATTTATTTTTATACAAATGGCTAGCACTGTAACTACATTTCAGGACGTTCTTTATTCTGTCATTAGACTCAGGACAAGATTTTAGATTTATAAGGTATGTTTAAGTCTGGGTCTCAGAAACTTTTTTTTGTCAACTATAACATCAGAAACTTCCAAATCTACCCCTAAAACATGCATTGGGTTAAGGAACCCAATGAGCTTTTTATTATTTTGATCATTCGTACAAAGAATTTCTCTTCCATCTAACTGATACATACATGAATTGCACTGTTATAGTGTTGCCTCAGTGTCCCCTACTGCATTGCACCTGGACAGAGGATTCACAATAGTCCAGCTCTGTAGCAAATCACAATGTTCCATCTCCAAATACAAAAGTATCCCCATCCCCTCTCCTTGAGTTTCTCACTATCAAACATTCTGTTCTATTCTTCAAATCAAAATTTATTATAGGCCACATAATTACTGAAGTCATCTTGAACATTTCAGCATTTAAAATATAAAATTTATAACAAAGAAACAGAAGGGCAGGGGATGTTACCATTTGGTAATTAAAAAAACAACAAACTTAAAAATATACATGATGAAAAACGGGACATAACTATTTAAACATGCAACTTAGCTCTGATATGTCCTGAAATGATCACCACTATTTTTATATCAAATATTCATGTTTATTTATTTCTCAATATTTTATGCCATGTTTTAATTTCTGATTATGTGTAATCAGAAAAAGAATGTATTATTCTTTAAGTCCAAGGAAATTAAATAACTTACCTTCTGATACATAACACTGAAATTCTACATTTTCATGAGGAATAATATAGCGTATAGGTAAAATTATTGTGTCTGTATGTAGATTAGAAATTAAGTCTGTTATAAATATAAAGTTGGGACAAGAACTTACCTTACTGTGAAAGGCAAACTAAACTTGAGTATCTACTCTGAACAAAGATGCATTATCATCCTTTCTCATGTGTAGGTCTGATTTATCGACACCCTTGCTAGTTTTTTCATGTAGGGACATGAAAAAAAGTGAAATTAGTGTCTCAAGTTATTATTTTATGTTAATATAAACTATGTAGACATCCTGGAAAAATATACTGATACATTTATACTTCACATCATTTCTTTAGTGGTACATTAATATGATTTTAAAAGAGATGTTGGAAGGGAGTTAAAAATGGAATTAAGATAAGAGTAACTGCAGGTCAAGTTCCATGACATGATTGGGTCCATGATTCGAGGCTGGAAAGTTGAAGTCTATTTATCCACCTGCGAACTGTGACATATACATGTGCAGACATATATGCAAATAAACATAGAGATGTACACACATTCATATATGAAGGCACACACATTACAAAAAACAAAGACTTTCAAAGGTGGTTTTGTTTCATTTTCGTTGCTTTGCTTTGCTTTCATTTACAAGTAATGACTCATGCCATTAATTATACCATAAAATCTGAGAAGGGCTGACAAATAGGACGTCAGAGCTTCACAGGTGAGAGCTTCAGATCAGTTAGTACAAGGCTAACATGAAAAACGTGAGAACTTTTCTCAAAATCCTAATCGCTTGAAATATAGATCAGGGCCTGCCTGGCACACAGTAGGTTATGGCTTTGATCTTCACAACTGAATTTTTTCATTCAAATTTCAGGTATTTCTCTATTGAATGATTTTCAAATAACTTAATTGTGATTAATTTTTAGAATTCGTTTTGTGTTGAAATGCAAATCTCCTAACTCTAACTTTATCTCTGACTTTCTAAACCAGAAAAAGAATAGGAACATTCAATATATCTGGCCTTATATGTTGTATATTTTAATTTTAAATAGCTTTCTTTGTAGCATTATAGTGTTCCTGGGATTTACAGATAACCTCCTTGGAATATTAGGGGATACAGATTTAGAACCATTGGGTGAGACCTTCACTGGTTCTTTCACACAATTTATCATTCCTCTTTCAGGAGACATGAGGAGCTATTTCTGAGCTGTGGCTAAGACTGAGTGTGGATTACCATAGTGTCGACACCCTTCTCCAATGTGAAGCCATACATGTTCCTTAAACACATTCTTGAACGATAATTTCCATAATTCATGGAGTTTTCATTAGATAGCTACATTGTTTCATTTTTGGAGGATGTTTTTGAAGACTATTCTGGCAGTTATGTCAATTGCTATCCCTCCTTCGTGGGAAATTTCTGTTTCTTTTCTGGATGCTTCTAGGAACTCTATTTCTGCTGTTTGCCGGGTTCAGTTTGATCACCTGGGTTCAGATTTCTTTTTATTTATCATACCTGACATTTGTTTGGTTGAGAACTATATTGTTCTCATTCTACAATACCTTCATTGTTATGCCTGCATACTTTTCTCTTCTTATTTTGACTTTTCCTCCTTTTAGTCTACTGTAGATCCATGGCTCTTCCACCTGCATGAAGCCTGGCTATTGCTTATCACTGTTTCTCATGTGTGAGCTGTTCTATAGAGTTATTAGTTTTCAATTTCTAAGATTATAGATTCTAGTTTTTGGTATTTATGAAATTTGCAGAGATCATAACTTCTAGAATACCATGATATCCTTACCTTTTCATTTTTTAGTTTTTCTGGAATGATTAAAATTAACAATTATAGAGAATAACAAGCATAAGAAAAATGTATATTGTGAACATATTTTTGCAAGAGTTCTCATGTATTGATGCAGCTGAAATAACGGGATATGCCATGCTCTCTGTGACTGCCCCCACATCTCCCTTCTCCTTTCCCAAAGGTGATAGTATTTACTCATTTACTTTTCTTCTCCACTTAAATTTGTTTATTCAATTGTTGTGTGCTCAAATGATACAGTATTCTAGTTAGGTGAAAGGACAATTTTCAGAAGTGACTTAGTAGCTTTTGCCATGTGGGTCACAGGGATTGATCTCAGCAGGTCAAGCTCAGGTTGGCAAACAACCACCCTTAGCCAGGGAACCTTTATGCAATCCCAAAATTTAATATATCCTAATGCTATCTGAGAGCATTTCTATGACTTCAGAATTAGTATCTGGATTATTTTTGTGGAAAGTGATTATTTGGGATTAATTTTGTACATTATAGCCACAGTGCTATAATGCTACCCATTCTTCTATTTTATGCACTACTCATTATATTTGTTTTAAAAAACCCTGCTTAGACAACAATCACAACCTCTGCTGATAATAGTATTTAGCTTCCTTATGTTGATGGCTATGTCTCTACATCATTTTAAGCTCACTGTTTTGGCAACTGATTTCTCTTTAATTTATATTTATGATGCACATCATGGAGACCCTTTTGTTTTGGCTCTTTGGATGATAGTATTTTCCCTGGTATTATTTCAATGAGGACACAAACACTTACTGAACATTCACATAATTAAATTTATAGTGTACATTTTTGTCTGGTGATTTGACTATACTATTTATGGTGAAGCAGAAAGTAATCTCTAGTGAAGTCAAACAGTGTTTAAAAAATTGACTACCTGTATTCTTTTTATCTATAACTTATTTTCATAGTAAGATACAAAGTAGCCTCTCTCATCCTAGTATTTACACTTACTTATGTAAAAAATTATTTAGCAAATTAATTAAAATTATTTTAGAACAGTAATTTTTCTATGCTTATAATACCTAGATGTAATACTTTAGCCATGAGCTTTCTGAACTCTCCTGCATTCTATAGTGTAAATACATTTAGTGTGCATGTGAACTCCACATAAGAGGCTACAAAAATACCTCAGCTTTTAAAGGCTTGTGACCCAACCAAAATGTCAATGAAACTGAAATTAGTCACTGTATATTAGGTATTTGTATTGAAATAGTCACATATTAGCTCTTTGTAATTCTCTACATCATATCAGGTCTAATTATAATGATAGTGAATCCATCCAATTACAAAATTCACCATTTTAGGTAATAACTTATTTGAATTATTTAACATGTGTTTTGGTTTTATCTTCCTATCCTATACCAAAGGAAGCATAGTTCATGCTCTCTTATAATCAAATCGCCACATCGTCTGCGGTAATCTGTTATGTTAGTAAAATATCAAAATCGGTTTCTTTAGTTCATTTACTTTGGAGATATCTAATCTCAGCAGAAATGCTGAAATGGAATATAAATAAAATAAACAAACTGAATAAATATACATCTTTATAAAAGATAAATGATATAGTAAAGTAAGTTATAAAACACAGAAATAAATTACAAAATTCAAACTCAGATTACCCCCACCGAAATCCAGCTCTATGAAAATAAAGACCATGAACCCATTAGATAAGTAAATACCTGTGAGCACATGCTTGACAACACTGTAAGTTCTTTCTCTCCCTTTACAATACGGGAGCAGAGGTAATGATTTCCCCTATGTTCTCTGAATTATCCATGATTCTGGTTAAGACACAACCAAAAATCTAAAATGCCTGTTTATGGAAGATTAGTTTTTTTTTTTTATTTGCATCCTTAATGTATCATAATCAATGAAATTCTAGATTCCTAGTGAAGATGGGTTATATAAATAAATGATGAATTAGATTCGATTTAAAATGATATTATGTTTATTAGAAGAATTTTTCCTCTCAATTTCATAATCCATTTTACATCATACAGACTCTGTCATTCTTCTCCACAGATTCCAGTCAGGATGTATGTTAATACACTTTGCTTATTCAAGTGTATTTTGTATCTATTTGTATCCACCTCCCCATGTCAATGCCCTCAATATATATTTCATATACTGGAAATGCCTATCCTGATATTTCCATTTATTAGGAATAATAAATATCTTGTATCAAGAAGACACAAGCTTCCTGTTTCTGGTTGCGCCCAGAGATGACATAGCACAATAGCTCTCTGTACCCAAATTCGGTGGGGGAGAAAGCTGGACTCCCAGAATCATGGACAATTCTGAGAACTTAGAGGAAACCATTTCCTCTGCTCACATTCCTGTGCTGTGAGGAAACTGCTTAGAGCCCTATGGATAAAGGAACCTTGGGAGAGTAAGGGAGGGGATCCATCCAGTATCTACCTGTGTCCAGAGATTAAAGACAGTGGCCAGGAAAAGTAACACAACTGAGAACACAAGCGAGACCAACCCTTCTGTTCCAAGCAACCAGGCTGGAGGCCTCAGGACACAGGAAACAAGAGCAGTCTGGGACAGGACACTTCCTGTTTCTGCCTGCACCCATTACTGATCTGGTCCTACATATCTCTGTACCCACATCTTGGTGGGAGAAAAGAAGTCTATAGGAACAGTGACATAGAATTTTACAGGATGGTCATGCCACTGTCAGAGACAGCAAGACCACAAAACACCAGAGAAAACCTGATGACAAGAGTCAATCACAGAAACCTAAGCAACAGAAACTAAAACTACTTGGCATCATCAGATCTCCCTTATCCCAAGAAAGCAAATATTGGATATCCCAACAAACTGAAAACGCAAGATGTGGATTCAAAATCATTTTTCATGATGATGATAGAGGACATTGAGTAGGGAACATATAAAACTCTTCAAGAAATACAGGACAAAAAAGGTAAAAAGTAGAAGCCCTTAAAGGGGAAACACACAATTCCTTCAAGAATCACAGGAAAAGACAAACAGATGAAGGAATTTATAAAATCTAGGATCAATAAGTGGAATTAGAAGCAATAAATAATGCACAAAGGGAGACAACCCTGGAGGTGGAAAACCTAGGGAAGAAATCAGAAGTCATAGACAGAAGCATCAGAAAGAGAATACAAGAGATAAAAGATAAAAATCTCAGGGGCAGAAGATACTGTAGAAAATATTTAAACAACCATCAAAGAAAATGTAAAGCTCAAAGAGCTCCTAATGGAAAACAACCAGGAAATCCTGGACACAATTAGAATATCAAACCAAAGGATAATGGGTATAAAAGAGAACGAAGAATCCCATATAAAAGGGCCAGTAAATATCATCAAAAATTATAGGGGAAAACTTCCCTACCTAAAGGGAGAAATGAATATAATAATAAAAGAATCATATATTTCTCCAAATAGATTGAACCAAAAATAAATTTCTCCCTCCACATAATAGTCTAAACACCAAATCACAGAACAAAGAAAGTATATTAAAGGCAGTAAGCGAAAAAGTCAGGTAACATATATAGGCATATCTATAAGTTTTAAACCAAACTTCTCACCAGAGACTATGAAAGTCAGATCCAGAGTGGATTTTATAATACTCTAAGAGAAAATAAATGCCATCCCAGGCTACTATCCCCTGCAAAACTTTCAATCAGCGCAGCTGGAGAAATCAAGATATTTTATGATAAGCTAAATTTACACAGTATATTTTCACAAATCCTGCCCTATGAAAGATAATAGATGGGAAACTCCAACACACGGAGGGAAATTACACCTTATAAAAAGCAAGAAAGTAATCCTCTTTCAACAAACCATAAAGAAGACAGTCACACAAACATAATTCCACCTCTACCATAAAATAATAACAGAAAACCACAAACACTATTCCTTAATATCTCTTAGCATCAAGGCAAATTTCTCCAATAAAAAGACATAGACTAACAGACCGTATACATAAATAAGAACTAGAATTGTGTTGCATTAAGGAAACACAGCTAAGTGACAAAGACAGATAGTATCTCAGAATAAAAGGCTGGAAAACATTTTCCAAGAATATGATCTGTTGAAACATCTTGAAGCATAGATTCCAGTATCTAATTCAACCAAAGTTATCAAAAAAAAAAAAAAAGATAAGGACGGACACTTCATTTTCATCAGAGAAAAAAATACCACCAGGGTCAATTCTCTATCCTGAATATCTATACCCTACATCCAACGACACCTAAATTTGTAAAGGAAACAGTACTAAAGCTCAGGCGAACGAAATAGTCGTGGGAGACTTCAACAACCCACACTCAGCAATGGCCAGATCATGGAATGGGAAACCGGAGACACAGAGATATTAATAGATTTTGAACGAAATGGATTTAAGAAATATCTTTAGAATATTTCATCCTTGAACAAAAGGATATACCTTATTCTCAGAATTTATGGCACATTCTCCAAAACAGATCATAGAGTGGGGCATAAAAGAGGCATCAACAGATACAAAAGACTGAAATAATCCCATGCATTTTCTCATACTACCATGACTTAAGGCTGGACTTCGATAACAAAAAAAATGTAAGAAAGGCCAAATACACATGAACGTTGAATAATATTTTACTCAGTGATATCTTGGTAGAGGAAGAGATAGAGAAAATATTTAAAAAATGTTTTAGAATTTAAGGAAAAGTAAGGCACAACAAACTCAAATTTGTGGGACACAATGATAGTATAGCTAAGAGGAAAACTCAAAGATCTGAGAGTATGCAAAGTGAAACTAGAGAGAGCATACATTAGCAGCTTGACAACAAATATAAAAGCTCAAAAACAAAAAGAAGCAGATACACCAAAGAGGAGCAGAAGGCAGGAAATAATCAAACTCAAGGCTGAAATCAACTAAAGAGAAACAAAAAGAACTCTACAAAGACTCAATAAAACCAGGAGCTGGATCCAAGGGTAAATCAACATGATAGATAAATCGGAGCTAGAATAACAAAAGGGCATAGAGAAAGTATCCAAATAAGAAAATAAGAAATGAGAGGGAAACAAAACAACAGAATCTGCAGTAATTCAAAACATCATCATACCTAGTATTACTGAAATTTATATTCAAGAAAAGTAGAAAATCTGGATAAAATGATTAATTTTCTCTACAGTGAACAGTTACCAAAGTAAAGTCAGGGTCAGATAAAATATCTAAACTGTACCATGAATCCTATAAAATTAGAAACAATTATTAAAAGGCTCCCAATTGGGAAAAGATCCCAGGACCAGATGATTTTAGTGGAAAATTCTATCAACACTTCCTAGAACCTAATACAAAATATTCCACAAAATACCAACAGAGGAACATTACCCAATTCAAACGATGAAGCCACAGTTATGCTTTTACCTAAAGCAAACAAAGACACAATAAAGAAAGTGAACTTCAAACCAATTTCCCTTATGATTATTAACAAAAAATAGTCAATCAAATCATTGGAAACCAAATCCGTGAACACATCAAAATGATCATCCATCACTATCAAGGAAACTTCTTAACAGGAATGCAAGGATAGTTCAACATGGAATTCCATCAACATATTCCACTAGATAATCAAACTGAAAGAAAAAAATACATTTTGATCTCACTAGATGCTGGGAAAGAATTTGACAAAATAAAACATCCCTTCATAGCCAAAGTCTTACAATGATAGGAATTCAAGGCCCATACTCAACAACAGTAACGTAATGTACAGCAATCCAGTAGACAAAAATCAAACTAAATGAAGAGAAACTTGAAGCTCTCCCTCTAAAATCAGGGACAAGAGAAGGCTATGCATTCTCTCTCTACTTATTCAACATAGTACCCAATTTGCTAGGCTGACCAATTAGACAACAAAAGGAGTACAAAGGGCTACAAATAATAAAGGAAGAAGTCAATATATCTCTATTTGCAGGTGATATGATAGTATACTTAAGTGACTTCACAATTTCCACCAGAGAACTGCTGCAGTGATAAACAACTTCAGCAAAGTCTTGGATATAGAATTAATTCAGGCATATCAGTAACCTTCCATGAATAAACAGAAAAAAGAAAGAAATTAGGGAAATGACACACTTCACAATAATCAGAAATAACAAAAAATAACTCCAGTAACTCAAACCAGGCAAGGGAGAGTGCCATATGAAGAAAACTTAATTTCTCTAAAAGAAGAAAATCTCAGAAGATGGAAAGACTTTTTCATGTTCATAGATTGGCAGTATTGATATAGCAAAAATTGCCCTTTGCCAAAAGCAATTTACAGATTCAACACAATCCCCAAGAAATTTTCAACAAAATTCTTCATACAGTTAGAAAGAGAAATGTGCTAGTTCATTTAGAATAAGAAAAAAAAAAAACAAGGAAGTTGAAACTATTCTCAATATAAAGAAATTCTGTGGAAATCAACATCCCTAACCTCAAGTTAAATACCCAGGAATAGTAATACAAATTATATGGTTTTGGTACAGAGACAGACAAGTAGAACACTTGTGTTGGATCATCTAGATGTCAGCATGTAAATTAATGTAAATCCATCCATTCTTATCACGCTGTACAAAGCTGAAGTCCAAGTGGATTAAGGGCATCCAGAAAAAAGAGATATACACAAACCAATAGAAGAAATAGTGGGGAAAAGCTTGAACACATGATAACAATGGAAAATTACTTGAACAGAACACCAAACCAGTGGCTTATGCTTTATGATGAAGAGTTGACAGATTGGATCTTGTAAAAATGCAAAGTGTCTGTAAGGCAAGGAACATTGTCTTTATGACAAAATGGCAACTAATATCTTGAAAAAAGATCTTTGCCTTCCTTTATCTGAAAGAGAATTAAAATTCAATATGTACAAAGAACTCAAGAAGTTATACTCCAGAAAGTCAAATAACCCTATTTTAAATGGGGTACAGATCTAAACAAATAATTTTCAGCAGAAGAATTTTGAATGGCTGAGAAATACATAAAGAAATGTTCAAAGTCATTGTTCTCAGGGTAATGCAAATCAAAAATAAACCAGGCAGAATGGCTAGGATAAAAAATTCAGTTAACAGCAAATGCTGGTCACAATGTGGAGAAAGAGGAAGACTCCTATATTATTGGTGGGATTGAAATATGGTACAATATTCCGGATATTACTCTGGGCTTTCCTCAGAAAATTGGCCATAGAATATGCTGAGAACTTAGCTATCCCTCTCCTGGGTATATTCCCATATGATGCCCCAACATATAACTAGGACACATGTTGTACTATGTTTATAGCAGGTGTAGTCATGATACCCAGAAGCTAGGAAGAACCCAGACAATTTGACCACATAAATTGATACAGAAAATGTGGTTCATCTACATAATTGAGTTCAACTCAGTAATCAAATACAATGACATCATGAAATTCATAAGCAAATGAAGGAAACTATAAAATACAATCCTGAATGAGGCAACAAAATAACACACACACAAAAAAAAGAAAAATAAAACACACACACACACACGCACAAACACACACACACACACACAACCCCAAAACCTTGTATTACAAAACATACAATTCACATACCGTTTAAGTTCAAGAAGAAGGATGAAACAAGTGAGGATGGTCGGTCTTAAAAGGGGAAACAAAAATATTCATAGGACATGATATGGAGATTAAGTTTAGAGCAGAGATTGAAGGAATAGCCATTCTGAGCCTAAACCACCTGGTGATCCAGCCCACATACATACAACCCCCAAACCTAAACAATATTCCTGATGCCAACAAGTGCATGCTTACAGGAGCCTGATATAGCTGTCTCCTGAGAGTCTCTTCCAGATCATGACAAATACCGAGGGTGAATCTTCCAGTCAACCATTGAACTGAGAACAGGGTCCCCTTTGGAGAAGATAGAGATAGTGTTAAAGGAGCTGAAGTGCCTTGCAACCCAGTAAGGACAACAGTGGTCACAAACCAGATCTCCGCGGGACTAATGCACTTCCTTAAGACTGAACATGGACAGACTGGTGGCTCTAGCTGCATATGTAGCAAAGTATGACCATGTTCTATACCAATGGGAGAAGCCCTTGGTCATGACAAGGCTGGACCTTCCAGGAAATAGAATGTCATGCTGGGGAGGCAGCAAGGGGATGTTTTTGCTGAGTGGAAACACCTTTGAAGAAGACAGGGCAGCGGAAGAAGATAGGGATAGGGGGCTTATGGATGGAGTCCACACACATACAGCCTTTATATTTTTCTATGCCTTTAATAGCTCAATGGCAAGGACACTTCCTAACCTCCAAGTAGCTAAGCTATCCCACACTGATATTCCCACGTTATTATTTGCTAAAATCTATATCACATCTTTCTTGCCCTGGACACCATTGGGCAGCTCTCCTGGGCCTGCTTATTCTCATCCTCTTCTATGTCAGCTGCTTCTCTGTCCTGAAAGTCTGTCCTGGAGATTCTCCATGTCTTCTTCCTCTCTGGACCTTTGTCCAAGCATCCTGAAACTCCTGCTCTGTCTGCCCTGCCTAGACACTGCCTATCAATATTTCTATTTTCCAATCAGAACGAACTGAGGCAGGGTCCCTAATTCATAAGTTCAGGACACTATGAAAAGCATGAGAATAAAATCAGCTGCAATAACTATTTGTATGTGATTTTATGGGAACAATATTCCCCAAACAAGAAAGAGATACCTGTTAAAGTACAAGAATCATAGAAATTATCAAGTAGACACATAATAATAATATATACATTTAAATAATTTAATATATTATAATAAAAGTGATGAAAACAATAATAAATATAATAATTATAAAAATAAATTATAATAAAAATAAAGTAATCATCATCATCATCCTCACACTCATCATCATCATCAAAGCATAACTGAATAGAGAAATAAAAATAAAAAACTGTGAAGGAAAAAGACTAAGTCACATGTAAAGCTGATCAAATGAGACTAACACCTGGATCTTCAATGGACATTCTAAAATATAAATGGGCTTGGTTCACCTTTTAACATGTCTTCAAAGAATACAGATACTAGCCTAGAATTTATTACTGAGCAAATGTATCATTCACATCAACAAAGAGGAGAAACTTTACATAGCCTAATCATTAGAAATCCATGTCTCTTCAGCAATCTTAGTCTAAAAATGGTAAACCGCGTTCTGAAAACAAGGGATAGTCTCAAGAGGACAGAAATGGTAAATAACCCTGTAGTAATTCATCGGAATAGGGAAAAAGAATATGGCAAAAACAAAATAAAAAAGACCCATAACTACTCCTCATTAATAACGCTAAGAATTAACTGTCCCACACTAATAATATACAGGCTTTCAGTTTGTATAAGAAAACAGGTTTACTTCTCCTGCATCCAAAAAGTAAATTTATTTTAGATGCAATTGCATACTCATGTTTAGAATGCAATTGCCCAAATTTCTTTTTTTCTTTTTTTCTTTTTCTTTGTTTTTCTTACGTATATTTTTTGTTCATTAGTTTTTTATAATAATCTAGTAGACTTTCATTTTAATTTTAAGTATAGAATTTTCATTAAATGTATTTCTTTTTTTTTTCTTTTTTATGGAAGGGTGTTCCCCTACTCATTTCCCCCCCTCTTTACCGCCCTTCCCGCAACAATCACGTTCACTGGGTGTTCAGTCATAGCATGACAAAGGCCTTCCCCTTCCACATATTTATATATATGTATATATATATATATATATATATATATATATATGAAAATATGTTCTGTATATTTTTTCAAAGCATTGTTTAGATATGTATACTAGATTAAGCATTCTAATTTAATTTTTAGCTTTTTCCAACAATAATTTTTATCATATTAGGTGTCTGGACAGAAATACATGGTAGCATGAATCATCTCAACTTCAAATGTTGGTACACTCAATGTTATATCTTCCTTTTAAACATGATTGTTCATCGTTGGTCATATATATACATATATATATAATTTATTTGCTCTATTTATATTAGAAATGTGTGCTACATTGTATATATGTATTCGTTGATAACTTCCCCCTTTGAACAAATTTTAAGAATAAATGACTTATGTACATTATTATAAAATCTAAGATCATTGAGTTTTTTCCGAAATCAAATATCATAATGCATAAATATAAGAAGCATTTCCTGACTGAGGCTATTAACAAAAAATATTTGATATACAATTCTTAAAAATTTATTTTGATATTATCTATTCAAGTTTCTTCAAGGAGTTGTCCAACTTTTAATAAAGGGAAGTCAGCAATTATGTCAATAAGTTTTTCATTCCATATTCCTTTAAATTATAAAATATATTTTTATTTAAATAAGTCATAACAAAAAGGGAACTATTAAATAGACAGCAAAAGAGACCAAAGGAAATTAGTACCAAACTCTAATATTTGTGTCAATATCAGAAATGGCGAATGATAATTACTGTATTATTAATTAAATGAGACAAGATATCATTTTTATTTAATAATTTTTCCTGAATATTTTATGTATTTACATTTCAAATGTTATTTCCTTTCTTTTTCTCCCATAACATCCCTGCCCGTCTTCTGTGAGGATTTTTTAATTCCCACCAATCTACTTCAACCTCAATGCTCTGGCATTACCCTACATCGGGGATACAAGCCTTCACAAGATTAAGGGCTTTTCCTTCCAATGATGTTAGACAGAGCAATCCTCTGCCACATATGTGGCTGGAGAAGTCATAAGTTCAGTACACTTATGACTCAGTACTCACTAGTGGATGGTTTAATCCCTCGAATTTCTTGTGGGTCTGGTTAGTTGATATTGTTGTTCTTCCTGGGGATTTGGAAAGCCCTTCATCTCATTAAGTATACTCTCTAAGAACTTCATTGAACTCCCCTTGTTCAATCCAATGATTAGCTACAATCATCCTCACCAGACTCAGTAGGGTTCTGTCAGTGTCTCTCAGGAGATATCCATATCTGACTCCTGTCAACAAGGACTTGGTGGCATCAGCAATAGTGACTGGTTTATGAGACTGCATATGGGACAGATCCCCACATGGGGCAGTCTCTGGTTGACCCTCTTTTCAGTCCCTGCTTAACTCTTTATCCTTGAATTTCCTCCCATGAAAATTTTTTTTTAATCCCTTCAAAGAAGGAATGTAACATCTACATTTTGGTCTTCTTCCATCTTTAGCTTCATATAACCTGTGAATTCTTTCTTATGTATTCCAAACTTTTGGGCTGATACACAATTCCAAGAAATGTATACCATTTGTGTTCTTTTGTGACTGAGTTACCTCACACAGAATGATAATTTCTAGTCTATCCTATGAATTTTATGCAAACATTGTTTTTGATAGGTTAGAAGAACACAGGTGTGCAAATGTACCATATTTCATTTATCCATTATTATGTTGAGGGACATCTGGTTTCTTTTCAGCTTCTGGCTGTTATAAAAATAAAGGTTGCTCTCAATCGGTAGCATCATGTGTCCTTCTTATATATTGGACCATCTTTTGGATATATATCAAAGAAATGGGAATGTTGTATCCTCAGTTAGTACTATATCCACCTTTGTGAGAAAATTCCAGACTGATTTCCAGAATGGTTATAGCAGCTTGCAATCTGACCAACAATGGAGGAGAGTTCCTGTTTCTCCACCTCTTTGCCAGAATCTGTTGTGAATTTCTTTTCTTAGCCATTATGAGTAGTATTCTGTGTAACCTCAGAATTTGTTGACTTGCATTTATCTGATTGGTTAGGATGTTAATATTCCTCAGTAGAGAATTCTTTGTTTAGTGCTATTCACCATTTTTGAAAGGACTATTTGATTTTCTGGAGTCTAACTCCTTGAGTCTTTGTATAGATTGATTTTAGCTCTATATCAGATGAAAGATTGGTAATGATCTTTTCTTAACCTATTGATTTTACCTTTTTCCAAATTCCAGTGACCTATGCCTTACAAAAGCTTTATGAAGTCCCATTTGTCAATTCTCGATCTTGGATCAAAGCCATTGATGTTCTGTTCAGTAAATTTCCCGACTTTTTCTTCTATGAGTTTAAGATTATATGTTTCTTGTGGAGAGACTTGATTCACTTCAACTTGAGCTTTGTACAGGCTGATAAGAATTGATTGATGTCCATTCTTCTACATGCTAACCTCCAGTCGAATGAGAACCGTTTTTGGAAAATGTTATCGTTCCATTTGATTGTTTCGGTTCACTATCAAATATCAAGTGGCCATAGGTGTGTGCCTTCATTTCTGGGCCTTCAATTATATTCCATTGATCTATCTGACTGTCTCTGTAGCATTCCCATTCAGTTTTTATTATTTTTTTTTATTAACTTGAGTATTTCTTATATACATTTCGAGTGTTATTCCCTTTCCCGGTTTCCGGGCAAACATCCCCCTCCCCCCTCCCCTTCCTTATGGGTGTTCCCCTCCCAACCCTCCCACCATTGCCGCCCTCCCCCCATAGACTAGTTCACTGGGGGTTCAGTCTTAGCAGGACCCAGGGCTTCCCCTTCCACTGGTGCTCTTACTAGGATATTCATTGCTACCTATGGGGTCAGAGTCCAGGGTCAGTCCACGTATAGTCTTTAGGTAGGGGCTTATTCCCTGGAAGCTCTGGTTGCTTGGCATTGTTGTACTTTTGGGGTCTCGAGCCCCTTCAAGCTCTTCCAGTTCTTTCTCTGATTCCTTCAATAGGGGACCTATTCTCAGTTCAGTGGTTTGCTGCTGGCATTCGCCTCTGTATTTGCTGTCAGTTTTTATTATTATTGTTCTGTAATACAGTTTGAAATCATCGATAGTGATTGCCCCAGAAGTTCTTATACTGTTGATGTACGTTTTCCCTATCATGGGGTTCTTGTTATTCCAAATGAATTTTCAAACTGCTCTTTCTAACTCTGTGAATATTTGAGTTGGAATTTTGATGGTGATTGCCTTGAATCTCTTGATTTATTTTGGCAAGATGGCCATTTTTACAATATAAACCCTGCACATGCATGACCATGGGAAATTATTCCATCTTCTCACGTCTTCTTCAATATTTTTCTTCAAAGACTTGAAATTCCTGTCATACAGAAATTTCACTTGCTTGTTTAGAGTCAACCTGAGGTATTTATGATTTTTTGTGACTATTTTGAAGGCTGTCATTTCCTTAATTCCTCCTCAAACTGTTTATCCTTGAAGTAGATTGCTACTGATTTGTTTGATTTAAGTTTACATCCAGCCACTTTGCTGAAGTTGTTTATCAGCTGAAGGAGTTCTCTGGTGGAATTTTTGGAGTCACTAAAATATAAAATCACATCATCTAAAATCATGATATTTTAACTTCTTGGTTTCTAAATTTTTCCATTTTGCCTCGTGTTTTTGTCTAATTTTTGTGGATAAGACTCCCAGTACTATATTGATGGAGTAAGTAGAGATTAGGCAATCTTTTCTTGTTCGTGATTTTTTTGGTATTACTTCAAGTTTCTCTCCAGTAAGTTTGATGTTTGCAACTGTTTTGTTTTTTTTGTTTTTTTTATTTTGTTTTGTTATTTTTTTGTTTTTTTTTAATATTGCTCTTATTATGTTTAAGTATGGGCGTTTAATTCCTAATATTTTCCAAGACTTCTAACATGAAGAAATATTTATTTTTTTTAATTTTTTTATCAGCATCTGAAAAGATGATCATTTGCCCCCCCCCGCGAGTTTATTTACATAATTGATTCTTCTATATGGTGACATAGAGTTGAACCACAATTTCTTGAAAATTCTGTCTTTTTTCCATTTCATGGTTTTAGCACCATTGTCAAAGAAAAAGAGACCATAGGTGTGTGCATTCATTTCTCTATCTTCTGGCTAGGATATCTGGTGAAATTTTCAATTACCATGGATCGAGAAACCAAGATATTCCATGACAAAGCCGAATGTCACAATATCTTTCCACAAATCCAACCCTACAAATGATAATACATGGAAACTTCCCACACAAGGTGGGGAACTACACCTTAGCAAAAAGTAGGAAATTAATCTTTCAACAACCCAAAAGATGATAGCCACACAATTTTAATTACATTTCTAACAACAAAAATAACAGGAAGCAACCGTCCATTTCATTTAATATCTCTTATCATCAATGGACAAAATTCCCCAAAGAAAAAGACATAAACTAAGAGACTGAAAACATAAAGAGGATGCAAGATTTTGCTGTATACAGGAAATACACCTTAGAGACAAAGACAGAGAATCTCAGGGTAAAAGGATGGAGAAAAATGCTAAGCAAATGTCCCCAAGGAACAAGTTGGAGTATCCTTTCTAATATTGAACAACTTTGACTTTCAAAAAAAAGTTATCAAAAATGATAAGGAAGGGAACCATACCTGTCAACGAAAAAATAATACTAAGATGAACTTTCAATTCTGAACAACTATTTTTCAAATGCAAGGACACCTAAATTCATTAAAGAAACATAACTATATCTCAAAGCAAATATTGCACCACACAGAATAAATTGTTGGAGACTTCAATTCTGCACTCTCATCAATGGACAATTTATGGAAACTGTAACTAAACAGATATGGTTAAAATAACAGAAGTTATTTTAGTATCTTAAAAAATCCAAATGAATTTAACAGATATTTAGGTAACATTTCATCCTAAATCAGAACAATATACCTTTTCCTATGCACCTCATTGTAACTTCTCCCAATTTGTCCAAATACTCATTCACATAAGAGCACTCAATTGATACCAGAATATTGAAGTAATCCTACGCATCCTATCAGATCACTATGGACTAGGGCTGCTCTTCTTTATTTTATTATTTTATGTATTTGTTTAAATTATCGATGACTTATTTATGTGTTTTTTGAAACATCATCTTTCTTGATAGTTTGTCACTTGGTAGTTCTTCCATTTTTGTCTCTTCAATAGCAAGAGTGATTTTTCCATTTCAATCGTGGTTTATATACTATATTTTGAGTTAACTCTTTGTGCATATATTGCATTTAATGTTTGCCTCTTTGTTTGAAAATATATTTGTATTATCTACTCTAACAAATTTGTAATCTTATAAAGAAATTTTTAATTTCATAACTTCAAACTCTAACTTTTGATCTCATTTTGCTTATATATTTCTCCATTATTATGCATTTTTTCATTGTGAACACTTTTCCCTCTTCATGTATGTTCGTGATTTACTGGGATTTTGTTATTGTTTATCAATGGAAAAATGCAATTTATTCACAGCAGCAGCCATATTTGAAGGAGAATATAAGAGTTAATTAGCTATTTCAATAGGATGGATTACTTATTAAAATAAGAATCTCTGAAACGAGCAGTATTACAGAGCAATAGTGATAAAAACTGCATGGTATTGGTACAGAGACAGACAGATAGACCAATGGAATAGAATTGAAGACCCAGAAATGAACCCACACACCTATGGTCACTTGATTTTTGACAAAGGAGCCAAAACCATCCAATGGAAAAAAGATAGTATTTTCAGCAAATGGTGCTGGTTCAACTGGAGGGCAACATGTAGAAGAATGCAGATCGATCCATCCTTATCACCCTGTACAAAGCTTAAGTCCAAGTGGATCAAGGACCTCCACATCAAACCAGACACACTCAAACTAATAGAAGAAAAACTAGGGAAGCATCTGGAACACATGGGCACTGGAAAAAATTTCCTGAACAAAACACCAATGGCTTATGCTCTAAGATCAAGAATCGACAAATGGGATCTCATAAAACTGCAAAGCTTCTGTAAGGCAAAGGACACTGTGGTTAGGACAAAACGGCAACCAACAGATTGGGAAAAGATCTTTACCAATCCTACAACAGATAGAGGCCTTATTTCCAAAATATACAAAGAACTCAAGAAGTTAGACCGCAGGGAAACAAATAACCCTATTAAAAAATGGGGTTCAGAGCTAAACAAAGAATTCACAGCTGAGGAATGCCGAATGGCTGAGAAACACCTAAAGAAATGTTCAACATCTTTAGTCATAAGGGAAATGCAAATCAAAACAACCCTGAGATTTCACCTCACACCAGTGCGATTGGCTAAGATCAAAAACTCAGGTGACAGCAGATGCTGGCGAGGATGTGGAGAAAGAGGAACACTCCTCCATTGTTGGTGGGATTGCAGACTGGTAAAACCATTCTGGAAATCAGTCTGGAGGTTCCTCAGAAAATT
The DNA here is from genome assembly GCF_021556685.1 of Rattus norvegicus. Lineage (NCBI taxonomy): Eukaryota > Metazoa > Chordata > Mammalia > Rodentia > Muridae > Rattus > Rattus norvegicus. Next base: position 43,158,459 of record NC_141555.1, on the reverse strand, counting down.
GGACATTGAACTGCCTGATGATCCAGCTATACCACTTTTGGGCATATACCCAAAAGATGCCTCAACATATAAAAGAGACACGTGCTCCACTATGTTCATCGCAGCCTTATTTATAATAGCCAGAAGCTGGAAAGAACCCAGATGCCCTTCAACAGAGGAATGGATACAGAAAATGTGGTACATCTACACAATGGAATATTACTCAGCTATCAAAAACAACGAGTTTATGAAATTCGTAGGCAAATGGTTGGAACTGGAAAATATCATCCTGAGTGAGCTAACCCAATCACAGAAAGACATACATGGTATGCACTCATTGATAAGTGGCTATTAGCCCAAATGCTTGAATTACGCTAGATCCCTAGAACAAACGAAACTCAAGACGGATGATCAAAATGTGAATGCTTCACTCCTTCTTTAAATGAGGAAAAAGAATACCCTTGGCAGGGAAGGGAGAGGCAAAGATTAAAACAGAGACTGAAGGAACACCCATTCAGAGCCTGCCCCACATGTGGCCCATACATATACAGCCACCCAATTAGACAAGATGGATGAAGCAAAGAAGTGCAGACCGACAGGAGCCGGATGTAGATCGCTCCTGAGAGACACAGCCAGAATACAGCAAATATAGAGGCGAATGCCAGCAGCAAACCACTGAACTGAGAATAGGTCCCCTATTGAAGGAATCAGAGAAAGAACTGGAAGAGCTTGAAGGGGCTCGAGACCCCAAAAGTACAACAATGCCAAGCAACCAGAGCTTCCAGGGACTAAGCCACTACCTAAAGACTATACATGGACTGACCCTGGACTCTGACCCCATAGGTAGCAATGAATATCCTAGTAAGAGCACCAGTGGAAGGGGTAGCCCTGGGTCCTGCTAAGACTGAACCCACAGTGAACTAGTCTATGGGGGGAGGGCGGCAATGGGGGGAGGGTTGGGAGGGGAACACCCATAAGGAAGGGGAGGGGGGAGGGGGATGTTTGCCCGGAAACCGGGAAAGGGAATAACACTCGAAATGTATATAAGAAATACTCAAGTTAATAAAAAAAATGTGAAATAAAAAGTATTCTTTAAAAAAAAAAAAAAAGAATCTCTGAAACGAAGAACAGTGCTGTATTTCACACTACTCTTCCACAGTGATCCCAGCATGCAATAATGCCAGGTAGTATGCTGTGCTCATGTGGTGGTGGGAAATAATTTATGGAAGAATAAAAGCACAAAACAGAGAAAATTGAAAGAATCCCTTTCCCCCTACACACAGATACATAATGGTATTATAGGGTGATCAATACAATTAAGTGAAGCAGAAGTAAGCATTTATGTTGCTACAAGAATTTGAAGTCAAGGAAGGATTTTAAACCACAGTCAACTATATAATTGTGAACATTTTTTTCCCAAACTTGTGGGTTGTAACCCAGGACAGTAATAGCTGGACTGAACCCACCTTTTATCTATACAAAGTGGGGATCCCTGCCCTAATGGGAATGATGAAGACAAAAATCAAAAACAATAACAAAAGAGTATATTAATAGAAGCAAACCATTACCACAAACTACCAGAAACAACTGTATGTTCTAACCAGAAAAGGCACCAAAACTAAAGTCACGTTTGAGCACCCTATGTTAAGACAAAAGTGAGTGGGCCATGGACTTTCCCCCCTTTCATATTTTTCAAGTACTTAACAGAAACAAGAAACTCAGACTGCTTTTCCATGATTTATTAAAGATTTTTATAGCCCTCATGTACTAAAATACCATTTGAAAGTATTGATATTTTCTGTCTAGGTTTTTTCCAAGTTCACAAACTTCTTGGAGTAAAGTTTCAAAATGTAACTAGGCCCAACCCTGATCTGTAAAACTATGACAAGGCAATAATAATAAATATTTTCAAGGCCCAATCACTATAGTACTATACTACTGAGTACAGTGTTGCAAATTAATTCAAATAGCTCAAGACAGCAAGAAGATACATCTAAAAAAGGGTTACAAAAGTGTAGAAGAATCAACTCCTTCCTCGTGTATGCCAGCATTTACGGATCTGCAGTAAATCCTAAAGACAGTATTCAAGTAGCAATGGGAAGAAAGAATTCAGGACAAGACAGGGAGATAAACTAGCATGGTGGGTTTATATAAGAGAAATACTTAGAAATGAAAATGTCTTGTAAAATTAAAAAACTGTTTTTTTCATTATTTTCTACTTCCAATCAAAACAAACAGCCTTCAATAATTCTCCTCTAAGGCTTCCCTAAAACAGGTTAAACAAAAATTAACATAAACATTTAAAAGTTTGAAAATGAAACAAAAGAAAAAAATTTTGCGTATGTTTCAGAGCAGGATCACAGGGAGATGATATGAATCTGGTCAAGATTAAAACTAGAGTGGCAAGTAGGATCTAGAATTAAGAACTACATGAGAAAGGCAGTGGAGTAATGACAGGAACATGGCCAGGCCTGACAGATAAGTCTGGGCCCTTTACAGTGGCACAGAATGAGGTAAGAAAATATTTCAAATAAAGCAGCACCTTTCCTTTTTTTTCACCTCAAGTATCCCATCCCCGAAAAAAAACCCATTTTGATAATAATATAGAAGAGTTATGGTATGGCACTCACTTCCCATTTGCATTTAACCCTCTCTCCGAACTCAGGATAAGAAAATTTCGAATTTCCAAGAACAAAAATTCATTGCCAGGTATATGGATGTCCTGAGAACCAAGTGACAAAGTGAAATATGTGAGGGCAGAGAAGGTGGAGACTGTCTCATTCCACAGAGCAGAAATGTGACTGGGCAAGTTAAGAAGGGATAAGGCAGCCATAACAGGTAAACTGGTTCTCATACCATTAAACTTATTTACATTATTCTTCACTGTACTTAGTACAAAACACTTTCCAGCTCAATCTTTATTTTGAATGATGCTGAATTATCCTGCAATGTGTCTGTACTATCTTCTCTTCCTAGTATTGGCTTTCATCATGGGGATAATAGATGATTGTGGCTGCATAGGTGATGTTTTCTTATTTCTACATATCAGTCCCGTTACGTACTATATGTGTAGTAACATTTAATGAGTTTCATTTGGAGAAGTTATGAATGATTGATCTAATATATATATGGTTTAATCCTCTATTGAGATTATTTAGAAATTATCAGGTATCCATTCTCTGTAAATAATTGCTTCTCTCGGGGTTGGGGATTTAGCTCAGTGGTAGAGCGCTTGCCTAGGAAGCACAAGACCCTGGGTTCCATCCCCAGCTCCGAAAAAAAAAAAAAGAACAATAATTGCTTCTCTCATATGATAAAGAAACAGTAAAATTTTTTCTAGTCAAAATAATTCTCTATAATTTTAATGTATAATGATACAGAAAAACATTGAGATAATGTGGAATATTAGATCAGCTAAACTGCATGTTCATTTATTTAAGAATAACCAGAATCATTGAGATGTTTCTGGAACATATAGGAACAAAAAACAAAGCATTGAATAAGTAGTGGCAGAACAACAGGGTCATTTTGTTAAATGTAGCTTACCTTCAGATCCACTGTTTTATTTTATTTAGTAAAAATTCAATTTAAATACTATTCTTCAGTGTTTCTCATCCTGTCATTGACTCTATTTTCAAAGCTCTATCCCATAACTAGCATGATAATTAAATTTAAAACCACGAATTTAGCATGTGTCACTCACTTTCGGCATTTCCTTAATTGTGGTTTATTCTTTTCCCAATGGCCATGTTGTGTTGAAGTCAGGAAGAATTTCTGCTCATTTGATGAAAATTTTCTGAAAGCATATATTATTAATAGTTTTAAAATGCTGTGCATATGTTTCATAGAACTGGATATTATAGTTAAAAATCATCTGGATAAAGAATTTTTGGATGAATATCAGAACACGCTAAAAAACTAAAGAGAAAAGGTAGAAGTAGATATTTATTAAATATTTTTACTCTTTTAGAGTTTGTAGCTTTACAAAATATGAGCAAATCACTTCTTTTTGTGAAATTCACATTCATGAGCTATTACATTCTAATCAAACTCCTGTGTCAGCTCCCATAAAGTTAAATTAAATGCTAATTGCAATCCAAAATATTTGCAGAAAGTAAATGGCAAATTATTTGTCCACATGTACTAAACAAGCATCTAACGTAAGCATAGGTTTGCTCTTAATGAAATAAGAACTACCAGATATAATGGGGAAAAATACATCTTTTAAAGTAAATTTTTTGTTATATAACAGCTATTAATTCATGGTCTGAGTAATGGCTTAAATCACCAAACCTTGAAGTAGGAATTTTTAGTGAGTTAGAGGTTCTCTCAAGCATCTTCAAATAAATCGATCTAAAATATTTCCTTGAAAATTCTCCTAAATACACTTATCATGAAATATTCCACATCACAGTAAATAACTCCAACATATTTTCATTTGCTCAAAACAAGACATTGTCTTTCTTTCTATCGGCCCTCACCATAATCAGTCTACTACCAAACAACATAAATTTCCAACATAGCTGTCTGATATGAATCTTTTTCTTTATCACTGACTCTACTTCCAGATTGACTTCAAAAAACATCCTTCTAATCACTCTGTGTATCATTTCATAATACATAAGTAACCAGAGTACCTTAGTATGTACATAGAGAGTTAAAAAACTTATTTCAAACTATTTCATGATTTATTAGACAATTTCCATGAATAAAAATTTATATCTCTCATATTGTTTCTGTAAGCCCATATGTGATATCTAAGCTTCAGCTTTATTTGGTCCTCTCTTCCATCACTTACTCTATAAAAAATCCTTTCAAATTTACTTTTTGTATATGTCAAGATCTTTTCCTTTTATTTGCCTCATATTTATAGTAATATTGCCCGAAATATAGTTCAATTATTTTTCATCTAATTTAACTTAGGTGTCACTTCCTTAGGACAATCTGCATAACCTTATTTCTAAGATAGATTCTTCAGTTATTTGCATACAATAAACTCCAACACACTGATTTATGCATTCATTTCTTTCTTTTTTTATATCATAATTCAATTTTTAGAAGATAAAGCTCATAATACTTTTTTTTTCATTCCTAATCAACAGCGTTATTATGGAGCCTGGTACATTAATGAAGATTATTATTTATTACATGATTCAGTAAGTTGTAAAAATAAACTTCATACTATTCTTCGTTTTAATGAATATGGATTCCATGCATTGGTTAAACCATCATGAATTATTTATGTGAGTTTTTCAATATATTACACTTCAATGAACTAGATGACATTGCCTAAACATTTTAATTTGTCAACGATAGTCTATTTCATATTCAACAGCAATGCTTTGTTGGCTTAGCAATTATCTCAGCTAGGAATACTTTTGACATGAAAGAAAAAGATACCTAATTTTAATTGATAGCACCCATGTAAAAATGCCAGGTGCCAATCATTTGTGGTCCCATCTCTGAAAATACAAAGAGATGATTATTCTTAGGGGCTTACTGTTCACGGAGTCAAAGATTATTTGTGAGCTGTTTCAGTGAAAGATTAAAAACCAAGAGGACCCAATGCTGTATTTACAGAGCTGAACCTGTTCCTCATCTCTCTCTCCCCAGATCCCACCAGGAAATGGCTGGAGGTACAGGAGTGCTTACACATTCAAGATCACAGGACAGACTACCACTTTTTAGGGTGAACTGCCTGCAGCCCTCAGAACCCAGGAACAAAGGGGCAATCTGTTACAGGATACTTCTGGTTTCTATCTTTTCTAGATCGCTGAACCTGATCCACAGCTCTTGGTATACAAGATCATTCAGGAGAGAAGTAGTGTCCCTGGAGTCCTGATACATAGGCTTACAGGAGGATCAATCCATTGTCAGAGACAGTAATACCAGCTAACCCCAGAGAAAACGAGATGGCAAGAGGGAAGTATAATAGCCTAAGCAATATAAACCAAGGTTATATGACTTCATCAGATCCCAGATCTCACACCAACACAAGGCTAGGATACCCTCAACACAACAGAAAAGAAAAAGAAATGTTTGTACTTCAAATCACTTAACATGATGAGGTTAAAGGATTTTAAGAAGGAAATAAAGAATTCCATCAAAGAAATACTGGACAACAGATGTAAAGAGAAAGAAGCCCTTACAGAGCAAACACAAAAATCCCTTAAACAATTACATGAGACTTTAAAGAGACCATATCAAATGGATAAAACTAGAAAATATCATCCTGATGGAAGTATCAAAAACACAAATAAAGGCACAAAGAATGCATTCACTTGTAAGTGGAAATTAGCCTAAGACCTCAGAATATCCATAAAAAACTCATATATACTCTGCAGCTCAACAAGAAAGGACAGAGAGGGACTGCTTCAATCCCAATTAGAAGGGGGAAGAAAATTATCATGGGAGGCACATGGAGGAAGGACCCTGTGAGGGAGAAGGGAGTTAAATGGAAAAACAGGAGAGCAGGATAAGATGTGGGAAGAGACAGGAGAGAAGCACAGAGGACCAGGAGAATGAGCATAGAAAGAAGGAACATTGGAGGATGGGGGTATCCTCTAGGATGTCCCAGATACTAAGGATGCAACAGGTTCTCTGGACTCAACAGTGATGACATTAGCCAACATCAACAACAACAGTGAAATTGAACCTGAAGGCACCACCTGCAGTAGATAGACATGGCCCCCAGTGTAAGGATGGGACCACTCACCCATCTCTTATTAAATCAGAGGTATCCGTGTCTATTGAAATGCAGGAGTAAATATGTAGCAGAGGTTGTAAGAAAGGCCATTCAGACATCTGCAGACACCAAAATGGGAACTGTTGCTGATGCTGAGACATGCTTGCGAACAGGAGTCTGATATGGCTGTCCTCTGAGAGGCTCTGACAGCACCTGACTGATACAGATTCAGATATTCACAGCCACAATTCAAATGAGCCTACAGATACCAATGTAAGATGTAGGGGAAGGGATGATGGAGCTGAAAGAAACTATAATTAACAACAATATCAATTAACCAGACCCCTCAGGGCTCCCATGGACCTAACCACCAACCATAGATTATTCGTAGTCTGCTATCCTACATATGTAGGAGAGGACTGCCGAATCTCACATCAGTGGAAGGGGAAGCACTTGTTCCTTTGGATTCTTGATGTCCCAGAGAAGAGTGATTCTAGAGGGGTGAGGAAAGAATGCATGGGGCTTATGGAGTCACCTTCTTAGAGACAAAGAGGAGGAATATGTGGAGATGGGGTTTATGGAAAATGGGTAATATTTGAAATATAAACAAATACAGTGGTAGATAATACTACTAAAAGAGGAGTGGTATTTCCCATACATTACTTTACTGTACAGGTTTGCTTGGAATATTTATTGTTGCCTAGATGGATATTTCTTCCTACAATACCTGACACCTTGTTTCTCTGAGGAGTGTAGCCTTAGATCTTCCTCCTCATTCAAAGAAGGCATAACACTTAACTCCTTTCTCCAAGCAAGGGTGGTTGTAGAAATGTCTGTGAAAGGCAGAGGGCATTTGTACAATCTAAATGGGGGTCACCAAAAGAATTATTTACAAGCAAAGGTTGTAACACAAACAGTGTGTGTTCAATCAACTTACCAGTATTGAAAGCATCCCAGGACTCCTGGCTAGGCAACTGCATACAATGACAAGAGACATTTAGAATTTAAATATATATGACAAGAGAAAATACTTGACATGGTGTAGCATACTCAATATTTCAAAAATATCATCACGGAAGGAATATTAAGGGTTTTAGGAAAAAAAATAGTGAGACATCAAGGTGGAAGCGTCACAGTAACACCTGAAACTCACATGGAATTCTAATAGCAACACGATGTACTCTATGCTCTATTCAAATCCTTTCATATGTTCATTCCCTAACACAGTCAACCAGTGATTTTCTAGTCCCTGCAGTCTCTGAAGAGCAAGGGTCTGGATCAGCCTTTCTCATTGGTTTATGAGGTTCCAAGACACATCACTGAACCAATGCTGGTGTAAGCGGCGCTTGACTGCACAGACTCCTAAGCACTCTTTGCCCTTTCCATTCATGTTGCTCCTTCAGGAATCAGTTGTCAATACGTCTGACAGTGTGTAGAAAACAGGTGGCATTCCGGATTCAAAGGAAGAGAGTCGACATGGTTCCTCCTCATTCAGAAAGCTTGGATGATCGCACCGCTACTACAAGCAGAACTGACAAGTGAGGCATATCCTGGCTGGGCCGTGCAGACCTCACGACTGCCCCGTGCAGAACTCGCGACTGCCCCGTGCAGACCTGGCGATGGCCCATTCAGATCTCGCAACTGCCCCGTGCAGACCTCAAGACTGCCCTATGCAGTCCTCGCTACTGACTCGTGCAAACTCGAGGACAGCCCCTCTCGAGCTTTGGTTGTTTCCGGAGTTCAATAGTCACTCGAAATTTACTTGCTTTGCCTTACAGACTTGCCCACAGTTCTCGGGAGAGAGAGAGAGAGACAGAAATACTCAAAGGATAAAGCTCACGTGATGCTCACCAAGACTCACAACTGCCAAGTACTCTCACTGCCCCTTCACGTGGTAGTGTTTAGAGAGGACAGAAAGCCTCATCCCGGACTTTACCCTCTGTCAATGCACCAACAATTTCCCAGCCTCATTGGTCTGGGAACCCCTTCAGAGTCCCTCAAGATGATTATAAAACCGGAGTGCAACGGGGGAATCAGTTGAAGGATTCCCAGCCTCCACATACTGGAAGCCCATTCAGTGTCCCCCAAGCGGATTATCACACCAGACTCCAATGGGGGAAGAACTTGAAGGGTTCCCAGCCTCTGCCGCTTGAGAATGCCTTCAGTGTATCTCAACCGGATTATAACATCCTACCCCAATGGGGGAAGCACTTGAACAGCAGAGACCCGAGCGACTTTCCACCCCCGGGACTACTTAGATGGACTCGGCACAAGTTCAGATGCTCAAAACCCTATGAAGACCAGATATTCAAAAAACCTGATGCTCGTGTTACAGAAATGCTTCAGAAACTCAAAGATCATACAATGGCTTCAGTCAATTAGAGGGCCCTAGACCCCAGAAGGGAACTGACAGAGAAGAAGAAATGGACAGTTCCACTTCCTCTGAGGGTTCCTGAGGGCATGAGTAATCCACTGACCAAGGATAGTATTTACTGAGTAACCCACTGGCATAATATATATGTGTATGTATGTAGTATGTGTATAGTATGTATGTGTGTATATATTTGTAGTATGTATGTATGTATGTATGTATGTATGTATGTCTGTATGTATGTATGTACACACATGTGCAGTGACCCACTGAGATCAGAAGAGTGCATCAGACTCCCTAGAGTTGTGGACCATCTGATACAGTTGCTGGGAACTGAACCCGGGTACTCTAAGAGGAATGCAAACCATCTTAACTGACATTATTTTAGTTTCCCATCATTGTGAAACATCTTACCATCCATTGTGTCTCGTACTATACAGTGTTCGTTTCTTAGTGCAATGGTGTCCCTTCACTCAGATAGGATTTTGACGGTCTGTTGTACATGTAAGTCAAGCATGGCAGAAAGATAGTGTGTGGGGGGGGTCTGCTCTGATGCAAAGAGGGACATTGCACTAACTGCCTCAGTCACTGTCTCTGCTGGCCTGCACTCTGCAGCATATGCCTTTTGCAATGCCAACAGCTTTCAATGTTGCTTGAGCTGACAGCCCTTGCAGCCTCCTCTAGGTCCTCATCTGTACATCCACAGGGGATCATCTTGAGGGATCCCTGAAAGGAAATCCCTGATAAAAATTCTGCAGTGCTTACTAGAACCTCAGGCTAAAGCCCAAACTCGTGGTTGGGAAATAAAGCCAGCTCCCATTCAACCACACCCTGTCATCGGGTCCCATTCATCCTGACTGCCATTCAGCCCAATAACACTTCTATTCTGATAGGGTCGATGATCATATTTGATTAAGGGACCAGCACATTCCAGTGCAGACTTCATTATAACCACTTACATCTGCAGTGACTCTACTTCCAATGGATATCACAGCCTGAGCAGCCAGGAGTTAGGATAAAAAGAGAGGGTGGTGCATAACCAGACACTCATCCTGTCTGGGATACTGACTTACTTTATTAAATGATTAAAAATATGTATAAAAAGTTAGAGAAGTTCGCACCCGAAGAATGGATTAGCACTTTCATGTTTATAATTCCTTCACCTGCACTCTATAAGTACCTACTACCTCCAGGGACTCAGATAAGCCAGAATTAATTCCCTTTTTCCACTCTAGATAAGGCACAGGTAATCCGGCAAAAACTGCTAAACTTAGACTTTAGTAAACATGTTGGAGACATCAGTTCAGGAAGCCAGATGCCCTGGCCAAGATCTTCTAGATGGGTCTTCCCAGATATGGCAGATATGGAAAGAGAACAAGGTTGAATACATGATGCCTTTCTTGCTAAGGAATTGGAGACCTGCCCTTCAAAGAAGATGGCTTCAAAGAATGAAGTCTTCAAGCACCTCTCCTTGGAACAAGTGCTTGTTCCTATGGGCGTGGTGGGGGGGCAGCTTCATTTCAACCTTAGGCACAGGAGAGTCTACGGGTCCAGAACTTCACAAGCAGGCTCAGTGTGGGATGACTTAGGTTGATAACCACTAGCTTCCTCACTTCAACTAGACCAAGGAAGGGTGCTCTGCTCTGTCTCCCTGCCTTGGAAAGACACCTTCATCCCTGTTGTTCATGCTCAAGGCTTCCTATGGTCCTCACCTGTTTGCTTCTGAGTCAGCTGAGGTATATTGTTATACCTCACTTTTTGCGAGCTTTCCTTAAGAGCACTAAACCCCCAACCCATCCTGTACACTCCATCTCTTTTGTTCTATTTAGCTTGATTATTTTCTTCTTCAACAAAACATGAGCAGTAAGTGGATTTTCAAATGGCTAATGCTTGCAGTATTCTAAAGTTGAGGGCCAGGTGAACAAAATGAATTGTGGGCAGTACCTCACACAGACATATCTGTGTGCCTATTTTCTTTGCTTTCGATGATTTTTAAAATGTGGGGTTTTGAGGAAGGAAATTACAAGATGGTAGCAACAACGAACCATCATGTGTCTCCGTTAAGGTGTGTTTTATTCAATGTGACAAACTCTCCTTCTTTGACTCCATATTTAAGGAGGTGAAGAGGTAAGCTAGGTCAATGAAACTATGCCCTTAGGACCCAGGGATGGTGGTTGTCTTCCCCAGTTTGTCCTTCAAATATATCTTGCTACCAATCGGTTATAGCTGCGGTTCACAACCTGTGTGTGGTCATGTTTCCTTTGACAAATTTCAGTCTCCAAAATGATTACCTACTACAATTCATAACAGTGGGAAAACTATAACTATGAAGTAGCAACAAGAATAATTTTGTCATCAAGGGTGGTAACAACATAGGAAATGTCTTAAAGGGTGGCAGCTTTAGGAAGGTAGATCACTGACTTATAGTTCAAGAAAGAGGGTCTAGCTATGGGCCAACTAAACAAAATACAGGATCTCCAGCATGCCAGTAACATGGGATAAAATGCAAGCTGGTTAGATAGTTTTTTGGGAAGCAGTGCCTGCTGTGAAATTACCAGCACCTGCATGACAACCCATAACCCATGATTGGAGGGATAATGACAGGACACATGGAGGGTCCCATGGCTCCAGCCACATATATAGCAGAGGATGGCATTGTCTGGCATCAATAGGAGGAGAATACCTTGGTCCTGTGAAGGCTCATTTCCCCAGTGTGGGGGAATGCCAGGGTGTTGAGGTGGGAGTGGGTGGGAGGTAGTTCATCCTCATAATAGCAAGGGGAGAGGGAAATGGGAAAGTGGAGAAGCAGAAAAAGGGATAACATTTGTGGGGTGCCTATGATAGCCAGGATCAGTGAGTTTTGGGTTCAGTAAGAGACTTTGTCTCAAAAACTAAAGAGGAGGAAGATGAATGAAGAGATGTGCAGGGTCTGCCTCTGTTCTCCTCATGCACATACACAGAAATATGTGTACACACACACACAAACACACACACACAAACACACACACACACACACAAACACACACACACACAGCTGCATTAGGACAACACTCAAAGAATTTGAATTTAGGATTTAGGTTGTCTTTTGTGTGTCTGATCACACCTTTCCTTCCATAAATTTCACTTGGAAAAGTATATCGAAGGCATGCATGTCAGATACATTTCCCATTAATATGAGGCCATTTTTCTCCCAAACCTATAGGTTTTGATTCATGTTATAAGTCATAGACCCAAGACACAGCTACACCTGAAAGGAAGAGCTAGATATTTGAGCTAAGAATTTGCATTCCAGGACCAAGTTCTATGATGTCATGGAATGCAGAATGTGGTTCATAGAACTGAGATGTTTTGGCGCCTCACACTGTCCCTGACTCCCAACGAGGGCTGCTGAGAATAAGTATACAAAAAAATAGACTCTAGGATAATTACATGCGATACCCTCCTTGATTGTATTTATCAATGACATGAAGTTTTGTTTCTCACAAAGAGAATACATCATCAAAAGTCAATGTTGACCATGTCCGTTTGAGGGTCCATGCCCACTCCAGGCTCTGTGGATGGAGCCAAGAGAACCCTACTGGGCTCAGTGAAGCACTGACTCTAATTCACATGGCCCGGATATGAAGAGGGAGCATATTGATTCTTCTTGTTGTTGCTATGAAAAAATACAAAGCAAAAACTTAACGAAGACAGGAGTACTTGTTGACTGGAGTCTGATATGGATGTCTCCTGATAGGCTTTGCCAGAGACTTGCTGATACAGATGAGGATGCTTACAGCTAATCATTAGACCAAGCAGCAAGACCCCAATGGAGGAGGAGTTAAAGAATGGACTGGAGGAGCTGAAGGGGGTTGCATCCCCATGGGAAGAGCAATGGTATCAACCAACCAGACCCCCACAGAGCTCCCAGAGTCTAATCCACCAACCGAAGAGTACACATGGATGGTCCAAAGGCTCCAGCCACATATATAGCAGAGGATGGCATTGTCTGTCATCAATAGGAGGAGAAGCCCTTGGTCCTCTGAAGGCTCATTTCCCCAATGTGAGGGAATGGCAGAGTGTTGAGATGGGAGTAGGTGTTAAGAAAAGCAACATCACTGAAGCAGTGGGAGAGAGAATGGGAGAGAGGGGATCCAGGAAAAAGGATACAATTTGAAATTTAAATACATAAAATTACAATAAAAAAAGAGACAGGAAGTGTTTACTTTGACTCATTGTTTGAGCTGGTACCATCCATCATGATGGGGAAAGCATAGCAACTGGAGTGTGATGGTCACATTGCAGACCTGGAGGGTGTTCAGCTTTCTTTCTTTCTTTGTTTCTTTGTTTCCTTGTTTTAAATAACATATATAGGTGTTTCCCTTAGTTTTATGTATCTGTATAAAAGATACATATACAGAAGCCACAAGAAACTTAGGGAAGAAAAGCAGGTATAGCTGTCAATAAGACATGGGAGGCCACAGGACTCAAGTCAGTTTCCCTCACGACCACATGTGTATTCATCAAAACAAGAGAGAGCAGCAGGGCACAGAACTAAACAAGAGTAATCCATGCTTGTGAGCCACCATGTTTTTGCCAGGGTCTGAACTCAAGTCCTCTGCAAGAGCAATAACGGTTCTCAACTTCCAAGCCACCTCTCCAGTCACACACAATCATTGTTTATACAACCCCCCAAACAGAGCAACACTTGATGTGTGCAAATATGCATACAAGACTTGTGGTGTGATTTATTTGTGTGATGGTTCAGTCAGTGTGATACAAATGCTCTTGTATTCATGAAATTTGGCATAGCTGTTTTCACTGGGAGGTTCTCTTCATTCTCACCTTTGGTGTTTACATACATCTTCAAAAGAGGAAAAGCCCTGACAGCCTAACCCGGCCTACTCCCCATATTCGGCTATTCCTGCCTTTCTTCACTAAGTTAAACACCACCTCAGACTCTACTCTTTAATTTTATTCAGTGTAGTAGACTCTCCAAAACCATAAAATGGAATCCCAGATGCCGAGGGAAGAAGTTTTGCTCCTTGTTACTTTGTTTGCTTTTAGTTGTTCTTCCCACTACCACTGGTTTGAACTTGTGTCCCATTCAGTGGTAGGTACTTAATTCAGGCAGCATTTTGAGAAGGGCTGTGGGTGGAGTGTGATAAAAAGAATATTACTAAAGAAAACTCACTGGGATTTTGACGATAAATACAAAGTGTTTATTGACTTGATTTTTCATTTACACAGAACCCTGGAGGGCACTAACTCGAACTAAAACTTCACATCTGACAATTTGCACGAAGGAAAAAAAAAGCCATAAGACAAAATTGATCCAACAAAATGAGCCCAAAGTTGTAATGATTGACCCTCTATAAAGAGAACCATTAACCTTTTTTTTTTTTTTAAAGACAATTTTGATGTTTTTGTTTAACAATTTCCTATACTTATATAATGAGTTTTAGAAATTTACTTTCTGGATTTCCCTTCCCAATTCCCCTCCCTCATCCTCCTCAATCATTCTCCCATCCTATCCTTCATTTCACCCTTGCTTCCTTCCTAATCATCCTCTGTCATCCCCTAGGTCAACCCCTTCTCTCACTCCATTCCCTCTCCAATTGGCTCCGATATTTTGAATAAGTCCCCCCTCCTATTTCATGTCTCTATTATGCGTGTAATCCCTAAGTTTAATTAATTACATGAGCACAGAGGAATTCGACAGAACAACTTATCTATGTGTACAGGAATGAAGAAGGTAGTGAAGGAGAAAATTCTGGTTTCTTTGCAGACTCAACTGTGTCATGTATGTTGTTCTGGAAACTGTCTTCGGAGAGGATGTTTTGCTGAGAACAAACACATGGTGTTTCTGGTAGCTGCCTGGGAAAAGGGCATGTGATGTTTAGAAAGGGTACGAGTATAACCCTGGACAACAGTGGGCAACACCATGGAATTGGCTTGCCTTGCCATTCTTCGCTGATGCTCAATGGACTTTGATGAATCTGGTCTTCATTGACCACGCTTTGGAATTGGTTCACCTTTCTTTCTCCACTGACCATTGTTTGCCATGGCTTTGTAGAGAGAAAAGCACCAGGGAACTTCTTGTGGTGATAAATCAATGGCTTCTTGCTGCCTCCTAGAACCCAGGCCAATTGGAAGAGCTCAGCAATTTTTTCTGGGTTGAACTGTCCTTGGTGATTCGTGAATGGTGTTTGCAAGTAGATCGACCCACCTCTGCTGACTCACGTCAACTGAACTGATATCCTGATGATGAAGGTTTAAATTGCCCCAGAGAACCATTTTCGAAGCAGGTCCACATTGTCCATTGTTTGCCCTATTGTCATTTCCTTTTCACTACCACTGGTGGATGGTGGGCTAAAAGAAGGTTAAAGCGTTTAAGAACTCTTACTAAAGTAGGTCTTGAAAAATCTAAGCCTGCAGGATAGAACCCCTCCTCCAATAGATGTTGATTGCCAAGGGAGTGGATGGACTTTATGGCCTCTCCCATCTGTAATGAAGTATTGAGTGGCCTAGTCTTGTGCCCATGACCATAGCCACAATAAGTTGAAGAGTTCAATGACTAGGTCCAATCTAAAGGATATCCTTTTTCTGTCCCCTTCCCCATCTTCTGGTTCATATATTCCTTCTACCCACTCTTTCATGATGTTCTCTGAGCTGTGGAGGAGAAGAATTAGCTGTCCTATTTCCACCTGAACAGTTCAACACCACTGATTCCCAGCACATTGTCTAGCTGTATGTCTTTGCCCATGGTAGTCAGAGGCTTCTTCTCTGATGAGAGCTGAGTGCAACGCTGATCTGTAGATACAAATATGGATGTTTGGAAGGAAGTTCGACAATGTATTTAGCATTAGGTTCTTTCATATATCATATATCATATATCATATATATCATATATCACCCTAACCATAGGTTCTTGATAACTTTACAGAACCTGGTGTGTATTCCCTCGTGTGGAATATGACTTGTATCCAATTGGAAAGCCACTGGGTACTCCCATGTCTGTGATGGCACTAACAAATTAGGGGCACATCTTGGCTGACATTTTAGCTTGAATGGTTCACCCCCGAGTAAATTTGTAGATGATTTTCTCCCATGGAAGCCTACATAGCACTTTCTTGAATCATGAAGGCAAGCCATTATAGAGGATGCTTCCACCTCAGCTTTATATTGACCCTTCTGTGACTTGTGACCAAAAGGATTCAGTATCCTCAGCAATAGGGTCTTACCATCAAGTTCTGGAGTACTACAAAGAACTATGGCAACAACCTGTAAGGTTGTGAGGGCTTTTGTGATCTCGATGGTCAGCAAATTTCAGGAAGATATCCCACATCTGGCACTGTGATTTTTGCTTAATTTTGGTTCTCTGTTGCTCTGATAAATACAGTCACTCAAGCCAGCTTGGGAAGAGAAATCTTTATTTCATCTTATCTTTTCCAGCCCATCATCAAGGAAAACCAAGACTGGATTGGGAAACAGAAACTACAGAGACTTCTCACTGGCTTGCTTCTAAGCTCACATTCAACTACCTTTACAAAATCGAGACCCACCTGCATAGCGTGGTCCTGCCCACAGTAGAACAGGCTCTCCAACATCAGTTAACAGTCAAGGAAATGCCACCTAGACATAGTCAAGGCCAATCTGATGGAGGAAGCTCCTCAACCGAGGTTCTTTCTTCCAAAACTAGCCATCAAAAGAAATCAATGAAAATAAAAAAAGAAAAGAAATCAATAGCTTCAGGGATATCATGGCTTATCCATGGAGGGTGCCTCCATTTGAACTCAAAAGTTGATCTTGTAGATATATTCTGTAACACAACGTTTTATAACCCCTCTCACCAAACCCTGTTCTAACATACTCACCTAAGAGGAGATGGAGTGGAAAGTAACTTTTAAAAAAAATAATTGGATCAGAAAGAAATGCTTCTAGGAAATAAAGCAAAAAAGGACACATTTCTGCATCCTAGATGCTTTCCTCGCATCATCTGTGCAAAGGTAATGAAAACCGTTACGTTCCAGGTACCATAATTACCAATGTTACAAATCATATAAGTAATACTGCTTATCATTCATAAAACACACTGGCACTAATCATTTTGATATGTTTTATTAACTCACTCCTAATGTAGATCTGATGAACTGGAATTGTTCGCCTGCTCAATTTTACATGAGGGAAGTGAGATTTAAATGTTGAGCCAATTTCCCAATACTCTAATATAATAAATGGCAGAGTAAGAAAGCTGCACTTTCTCTGGCTTCATGCCATGGCCTCGTGTGAAATGCAAGTCAGGGTACTTATGCAGGGAATTCAAAGGATCAGTACATGTGGCAGCTGAAAGTTGTCTTGGATGCAAGAGTGGGAGTAAGGCTCAAGTCAGCCGAGCACCAGCTCAGGATTCCTGAAACCAAACAACAGAATATGTTAGAGAGCGAGGAGACTAAACTAAACATCTGGGATTCCTCAGCAGATTGTACAGATCCAGGGTTGAGGGTTCATAATTATGTTGGTCATTGTGGTGGTGGAAAGGTACACTTATTTAGATTCCCACCTCCTACTATGTGCTACTACAGTGGAGGAAATGCCTTAAGTCCAAGGATTTATGTTTTGTTCCTGTGTGTGTGTGTGAGTGTGTGTGTGTGTGTGTGTGTGTGTGTCTGTGTGTGTGTGTGTATCTGTGTCTGTGTTTGTGTGTACATGCATGCACGTGGAGTGTATAATGTAGGGACTAATCCATTTCTCTTCTACTTTATTCATTGAACCAATATTTCTCAGTCAAACCCAGAGTTCACCAATATGACTAGTCTTGACAGCTATCTTACCCTGGGAATCTGCCCTATCTCAAACTTCCTGGACTGGGATTCTATGTGGGCTACAAATCCTACCCATCATTTACCTGAGACCTCAGAGCCATCTCCTCAATTGTTAAGGGTCAAGTCCCGGTGTTGGACCCAACTCCTTTACTTTTGTTTTCTTATTTTTTTTCGTCTCTGTCATAATATCAGAACCAGGTTAAGGTATGACTGGATCACTCAAACAATCACTCAAATCCCTCCACACAAATCTGTTCTAATAAGGAGAAGGACCCTGCTTACTCTCTGTTCTGTAAATTCCGACCTTAACAGATGAGATAAGGATGGGATTATTCTAGTATGTGATTGTGGATGCTGTTGTTAATGTTGAGGGAGGCTGGCAAATGAGGGGCCACAGCTGTGTCACTTAAAATAACAGAGGCAAAGCTGAGTGTGGTAGTGCATACCTATATTCTCAATACTCACGAAGATCACAAGTTCAAATCCAGCATGGGCTACATAGTAAGGCCAAAGGAAGCCTGGGCTACATCGTAAATCCAAGGCCAGCCTGGGCTACAGAGCAAGTCCATGGCCAGCCTGGGCTACATAGTAAGGCCAAGGCCAACCTGGGCTACATAGGAAGTCCAAAATCTGCTTGGCCTACTTATATGACTCTTCCCCAAACAACAACATTTTTTTTTTCTTTTTGGTTTTTGTCTCTCCTATTTCCTCTACACAGATACCAGTGCTGTAGTTTGGGTGTGTGGGGGAGAACTTCTGTCATGTCTGATGTTCCAGGATCTCCAAAGTAGCAGGAAAACCAAACAGTGCAGCAAACAAGTCTGTTTCAATTGTTGAAGAAAAATGTGACACACGGGAAGTGCTGTCTTAAAGAAATGGCTCTAAGATGGGACAACACCTCGGAAGACTGGGCTTGGATCTTGTGCTAGTTCCCTCATGATAAAAACAATTATGTTCTCAACCAGAGTCCGTGTTGGGAAAACAATGCTGTGCTTCCATTTCAACACTGCATAATCTCCATATGGCAATCCTGGCAATCTTGTCTGATATTAAACAGATTATAGGACGAACAAGTTGAGTATAAACACTGTCAATAAAAAGGGTTTAAATGATGAATATATATATTTTTTTAAATTTTTGTCTGTGGTACCAGGTTCAGTGTTCTGCATAAACTCTAAAAAAAAGGCAATTTCTTTATTTTTTTTAAATCGCCAAAGAGAATGGACCTTATATTTTTCTATCTAGGTCTAACTGAGACGATGAAATACCATTATTTGCTTTAAAAAAGAAAACCATTGTGTGTAATTTTTAATTTGTAATTTTTAGTGTTTTGGGGTTCATTTTATCAATTATTTTTTCATTGAATTAATTATTTTCTTATTTTCTAGTGTAGATAAAAATTTAGGTTGCTGGTCTTGGTTTCTAATCTAAGAATTAGTGTTGTAAATAAAGTTTCCTCTTAGCACTGTCATAGTTATGTCTCGCACATTTTGATAATATTTTTCCTATCTTCTTTTTTTCTTACTGTTACATAGTTTCATTATTCCTTGACATATATTTACTTGTGAATGTGTAATTTAATGTTTCTGGACTGGGAGACTCCTGTTGTCTCTCATTGAAGACTTCTATTTTAGTTTTGTTGTATTAGCAGAATACATCCCGAGGGGCTGGAAATGCAGCTCACTGGACAGTGTGCTCACTTGGCTCTCACACAGCTCTGGGCTCAACCTACAGTACCTCATAAGCCTGATGTGGTGGTATATGCCCATAGTCCCATTACCAGAAGGAGAAACATGAGTTCAAAATCATCCTTGGGTGCATAGTGTGTTTGAGGTCAGCCTGGGCTACATGAAACCTGTATAAACAAATATATCCCACAGGACATCTTTTCTTAGGCATTTGCCACACTTTGTTCTATGGTTTCTGAGTGTCTGAAAAGTCCAGGGGTACTTGAAGGAAAAGAACATCCTGGTGATACTAGGGACTGTCAGTTCAGAGACATTGGCTGGTGAAGCCATCTCATCCTAGGTGGTTTTCTGCCTGCTTCTGTTGATGATGGGCTGATGCGTGTCCGCACCTTTACTCATAATCGCCCTGCATCATTTTTAGCTGTACCCATTCTTGTTCCCTCCTGAGGCTGAGTAGTTACACAAAGAATTGGGGTCTCCTTCCAGCCCACTGATTCTCTCAACAATAAGTTCTTTATCTGTAGAAATAGTTTCTCTGTTGCCTACATTATCAGAAATAAATAAAACACTCTTTTCTGTTTTATTTTGACACTCGGTTTCATTATGTTGGTAGGGCTGGCCTGAAACTCACTGTATAAACCAGGTAGGCATTGGACGAACAGAGATCAGCTTGTTTCTGAGAACTGGGATGAAAGAGACATACCTTTCTCCTTCTTTTTTTAATTTGTTTTTTAAATTTATCTCTATGATGAGTGTGTGTGTGTGTGTGTGTGTGTGTGTGTGTGTGTGTGTTTTGACCAAAGAGTCACTCATATGCTCTGAACCCTGATCCTCTGCAAGAGCAACCAGTGTTCCTAAGCAGTGAGCCATCTCCCCAGCCCCTTCTGTCAGTTTTGGAAGTTTCTCATTGACAACACTTGAATACTGGGTTTAAGATCCTTGCTGACAATTCTGACAATGGTTTTCTCTTGGTGCCACCACCAGGGAACTGTTTTTTCTCCTCTGCTTTTCATTTAGGGGGATGGTCATGGTGTGATGTAATTTCCATTTTGACATCCTTTGTCTAAGACGTGAGCAGTCCTAACACTGTGGATACAGTGGCTGTTTATCTTTCATAAGCTTATGGTGGTGTTTTGGTTTTTCTGGATTTGCCTGATTGAATAAAAGGGATTATACCTCCAGTTCATACCAACAGGCATATTTTATAGGGGCAGGAAGATCGGTCCTCAACCTTCCTAACATAACCTTTTAATATAGCTCCACCAACTGTAAAATTTTTTCATTGCAACTTCATAACTTTAATTTTGCTATAGATATGAATTGTAATGTAAATGCCTGGAATACAGGATATATGATATGTGATTCCTGTGCAAGTGTAATTTGAGCTCCCAAAGGGGTCTCAATCCAAGAGTTAAGAACCACTGATCTGGACTTAGTGGGATGCCCTTACCAACGTAGATGGGTTGCCCAGTGTTGGTGGGGAGAAGTCTCCAACTCTTGAAGGCAAAGGATCTTCCAAGATCAGGCTTTTTCCTGGGTCCCTCTGTAACAGTGGACACACTTTTGATGGTTACTGATGTATCAACTGACTCCAGGTAGTTTTATTTTACATCCTCGAAGATGAGGATTCTAAAAAGGGTTCTTCTAGACAAAAGCAGTGGCTGAAGCTATCCCTAGTGATCTGTCCCCTTACCTAATGGCTCCTTGTACACAAGGCCAACAATAGATGTTGGAGTCCCTTCTAAGTTGCACCTTTCCAATGTACACTCTTCCTCTGTGCTGTTTCTTTAACGAAGAGCACACATGCTAAACCTGAACCCATCTTGTCTTCAGTCAACACTAACAACCTAGTCCTCTCTGCCAGCTATGCTTTCACATATAACCCAGCTGCTCACAATTGTGAGGCATATTCATGCCTCCATGGACCAACAGAATGGCACCGATTGGCTAGTCTCTAATGACACAGATTCTGTATGATTCTGATTCAG
This sequence comes from Rattus norvegicus, assembly GCF_021556685.1. NCBI lineage: Eukaryota > Metazoa > Chordata > Mammalia > Rodentia > Muridae > Rattus > Rattus norvegicus. Next base: position 43,136,944 of record NC_141555.1, on the reverse strand, counting down.
AAGCCTGTAAATCCAAGATGAAGAAACCATCGGCCAAGGAAGGAGTTTTTGTGGGATGTTGACACCAAAGAAGGGATCCAATGTGCTAGGAATAAAAGAGAGGGAAACAAATGCCCTTTCATAATTTAACCTTTTTGCACAATAGCATCATTAATGGATCTTTATTTGTAGGTCGTATCCCTCTTGACCTAATCATTTCTTCACAACTAAATTCCCTCTGGGTATTAATCTTCAGAAAATTAATTTTGTGTGATCACATTCAAACCAGAGATGACGGTGAATATTTGGATATCTATAGTGGGGGTGGGTATTATTCTTCCCACGTGGTGTACCCTTAAGATCTCTAACCACCTCCTTCCCCACGGTAGCCTCACTGAATGATGTGAATTCCGGGTTATTAATGAGATACAGACACCAAAACTCATTGTCAAATCCTGTCACCAGTATCAAGCTCGAAACAGCAAGAGCCAACTGTGGGAAGAAAAATATGAATAAACTTTATGGTATCTCTAAACTGTAAACCTCCAATTTAATCAAAACATTGTTTTAGACTCAGTTCTCTTATACTGATGTTCTTTAAATGTACAAGCCAGTGGGCTTGCTTGTGACTACTTGTATAGTTTTATACTGTACATTAGCCATCTTCATCCTCACAACTTACCTCCATTTCCTCCTGCACACACACACACACACACACACACACACACACACACACCCTGCTTCTCCCCTTCCTCTTCCTAAATGCCCCCTTTAACTTAATATCCCATATTAAAATCTAAATTTCACAGTCATCTGTTTGAGTCTGGCTTGTTTCACTTAACATTGTATTTTACAGTTCCATCTGTTTTTCTGAGAAAAAAAAACCCTTTCCCCTTATACATAGATGAAAATCACATCAATGTATATCATATTTTTTAAGCCATTCATCCAGTGATCAATAGTTAAAGTTATTCCAATGGCTTGTCTATTGCACACAATGTGGCAAACAGAATGGATGTAAAGTGGTAAGAAATTCTTTTTTTTTTTTTTTGATCGTTGATGTGGAAGGGTCTAGCCCACTATGTGTAGTTTCATCCCCTATGAAGTTGGTCCCTGGGTTGTATGTGAAGGAGAGAAATCTGAGTAAGTCGTGGATAGCAATCCAGTACTCAGCATTTCTAAGTTGTCTTTGCTTCCATTCCTGCCTCTAGAGTCCTGCCTGAGTTCCTGCCCCAACTTCGCTCAGTAACAGACTGGTAACTAGAAGCCTAGAGTGAGAATCTTTCCTCCTCAAATTTATGGCTATGATGAGATTATTCTTCTTTTTGCCTACTAGGTCTTCCTTTTTTGAAAGTTGTCTCTGTTTACTGTTCTTAGAAAGATGATATTACATGTTTTCTCATGGGCTCTCTGTCTCTCACCATGTCTCTCTCTGTCTCTGTCTCTGTCTCAATCTCCCTCTGTATTTGTGTGTTTGAGTGTGTATATATGTATTTTTTGTGTGTTAGTGTGTGCATGTGTGTGTTTGTATGTGTATGTATGTGGGTGTTTGTGTTTTTATAAGTGTTTCTGTGAATATGTGCGTAATTGTGTATGTGTGTGCGTGTCTGTACGTGTGTGTGTGTGTGTGTATGTGTGTGTGTGTGTGTGTGTGTGTGTGTGTGTGTGTTTGCTTTCCAGGCTTAAAAGTTCCCCAAGGCTGTAAATCTCAGCAGGTGCCTAGAGAAGGAAGATGAAGGGGAGAAAAGGGGGAAAAAATCATGTCATTTGAGTCAACCGCACATTGAGGTCAGCCACATAGTAGACCAACAGTCACATAATGGCAGAGTAGTCATAAGAGCAGAGAGAGAGTAAAACTCAAAGTGTGAAGGAAAATGTGCTTAAAACTACGATAGAAGGGAGAAAAAGATGACGGTGCACTTAGAAAAGTGCACATATTTTTAAAAGTTGCCATAAGTGTTAAGCTCTAAGTACATTTTAAAAAATTATGTTAAAGAGGAAGGGAATTATTGGGAAGAGGGAAGGGATGGTCAGAGTGTAGTGGGGACAGGGGAGGGTTCTGAAAGAATCCCTTTGAAGATCTGGAGAACTATGTGACACAAAAAATTAAAGTGCGCTGTAATTTACAGGTAAATTCCATACTTAACCTGCATCCAGTATTCTGTCTACCCATATTTAAAAAAAAAATACCTCATCTATTTCATCCTGTTTTGGTGCATTTGATCTAATAAATTCCATGTAACCAGAAGTGCTGGTAAATTTTAAAGACATTTAAAATATGACTGGTCGATATCGGGTTTGTCATCAGTTTATCCCGACTTTGGAAGCAGGCCTAGGAGCTAATTTACCTCGCTTTCTGCAAAGAATCCATAATTCATGATTGCCATTTACTTCAATACAAGGTATTTAATCTTGTCAAATTCCAGTTTTGTTTGAATAAAAGTGGCCCTCCTCTAATTGTGGGTTTTGATAAAGCTAATTTTGGTGTGCTAACCTGTGGGCTGCCTCGAAGAGAGAGCCTAGCATTTTTTCTGATATGGAGAATGACTTAAAGATAACCAAAGGAAAGAAAGGAGCTGGGAAAATAACCACCAAGGATGTTGGTGACTCAGAAACCAAAGACTTTTTTCAGAAAAAAAAAATACATGAAAAGAGCTACTTGGGCAGACTGTGACTCGAGTCATCAGAATAATTGGGTGGGGACTTTATTTTGGGTCGTCAGGAGGATACACGAGAAGCTAAAACCTAGATGCTGGAAGTTTCTAAGCGGAACTAGGGAAGGAACTGGCCTGAGAGGGCTTCTGTAACATAAGAAGAGCCTGAATGATGTCACAGAGAGAAGGGGGGATGTTGCACATCTCTTCCACTTGGAGGCGCTAGACGACCTTGAAGGTGGGTTCACTATCTTCGCAACTTTGTGTGAAAGCCAGTTCAGCTCCTGAACCCCACAATTTTTCAACAGCCTTTTGGTGCCTGACCTGTTTCAGAAGACAGAATCTGGACGACTAGGATATTTTCTTTCGGTAAATGGGTTTATGAAGATAACTGGGACCCTTGTATCCCAGAAAGCTAAAAGTTTTCTCTCGTACAGAAAGTAACCTTATGTTCTAATGTCTTCCACGTTTGAGAGCTGGGTGGATGGTCTAGGCTAGTCAGTCTCCGGAGTTTATTATACTTTGATAACAATATCTAATTCATAACTCTACTAAAATGCCAAAGCTCCTCTCTGTGCCTGTGCATTTTAGGAGATAGTATTTCTTTGTTTTTTGTTGTTGTTGTTGTTGTTGTTGTTGTATTTTTTTTTGTTCTTGTTGTTTTTTTCGGAGCTGAGGACCGAACCCAGGGCCTTGTACTTGCTAGGCAACTGCTCTACCACTGAGTTAAAGCCCAACCCCAGGAGATATTATTTCTAAATGGCTGTTTTTGCCTACACAAAAGACTCTTGTTGCGGTTGAAGATGCAACAGCATCGCGGAATAAACCTGGGACTCGGTCAAGATGCACAGTACAGAAAGCCAGTGGACTGGTGTGCATTGTCTCTGGGCAGATACTTGTGGATGTTGCCACATAGCTCATATTTAGAGGGTAGAAGAGGGGTGTGGCCACCCTTCTGGCTCCTTTGCTATCCTTTCTCTTTTCTGCTTGATTAAAGTGGGGACAGGGATACTTAATCCCACACTGACCTAGGCATTCAAGTTGTTCCTCAGCAGAGGCAAAGTGCCTCGGGCTGAAGAATTGTGTCTGAATATGTTATTCTGAGCTGTAGAGAACCATTTTTTCATTTCCGTTTGAACTTTAGATTTTGATTTTTGGGAGAGGGTTTTTATGTGGGTAGCTTTGGCTACTCTGGAACTAATTCTGTAGACCAGCCTGGCCTTGATCTCACAGAGGTCTTCCTCCTTCTGCCTCTTGAGTGCTAGAATTAAAGGTGTGCTCCACCATTGCCCAGCCCTCCTACGAACTTCTGATTATGACAGAATTAGATTCAGATGCTCAAAAATGTTTATCATCGCCTTCCTCACCTTTTCCAAAGTTCTCTTAGATAAGAGACTTGGTTGAGCGCCCTCCCCCACCCCTCCCCAATCATTCTTGCAGGCACTCATATGACAGAGGCAACAGCACTGTGTGTGGTTTAAGCAGGTGAGCTCTTCAAACCCAGGCCATGGTAAAGTATGAAGCCTGAACACAGAACGATAGCCACAAGACAGTGGACAAGGAGTGCCTTGGCCTACCACACTAGGTCTTCAGCCAAGAAGAAGATGATTTCTCTGAGGAGGATGAGCACACCATCCTTCCAGTAGCAGAGGAGGAGGAGTCCTTCTTCCCAGGCCCTGGGGACAATTGTGGGCTGCAGATTTTCTCATGGATGGAAGAAATGTGATGACCCCATCACCCAATGGAAGGCCATCATTCTAGATCAACTGCCAACCAGTCCCTCCCTCTATCTGGTCAAGTATGATGGAATTGATTGTGTCTATTGACTGGCACTTCACAGTGATGAGAGGATATTAAAACATAAGATCTTGACTCACAAAGTAGTGTTTCCTCAAGTGAAAGAAGCCCATCTCGCAAGTGCCATGGTTGGCCGAGCTTTGGAGCATAAATTTGAGGGAAAACATAGCTCTAGGGACAACTGGAGAGTGGTGGTCCTAGCCCAGGTGCCGATCATGAAGGACTGGTTTTACATCACCTATGAGAAAAATCCCGTCCTATACATCTACCAGATCCTGGATGATTACACAGAAGGTAACCTCCATATCATTCCAGAGATTACTCCAGTAGAGGTAAACTCAGATGTTGACAGCGACATCTTAACAGGACAATGTGTGCAGTTCATCAGAAGTGACGGGTCCAAAAAGATCAGCAAAGTCATTTACCAAGTTCTAGCAAAGCCTTCCGTGTACTTCATCAAGTTTGATTGTGATGTCCACATCTATGTCTATAATCTGATGGAAAAGATCCGTAAAGGGGAAATTCACAAAGTGTGGGGGACATGGATGGGGAATTTATAGGGTTGGGGGAAATGTTTGTTTTTCTGTGTTTCAGATACACAAGGGCCTTTGACAACCCCAGTATCTTTTCCTGTGGAATTTGTTTTTGCTCTAAAATTAAAATGTGCGATGTGACCTTTTGTGTGTGAACACTTTGGAGGAGACTGACTGTGGTGGATGGAACATGGAGAGGAAGCCTGAAAGGTCAAGGCTGTGAATATTAAGTCTATTCTCACATAGGCTAAAACAAACAGGACAGAGCTGGTCTGGTCTTTAGGGAGAGAAAAGAGCTTGAGACCAGGCTTAGAGGAGCAGGGATGGCACAGGGAAAAAAATGGATGTTTAGGAAGCAGTGGAGAAGGGCCAGAAATAGATAAACTCTCTGAAGTGAAGTTTGAGGGAGAAACAGCCAGTTGGTGAAAGAGTGGCAGGTAACAGGGAGGTGGTCTTGGAACTCAAGGGGAAACCCAATAAACTGATCCAAGCAGACTCAGAATCAGAGAAGATCTGGGATTGTTTGACTAACAAAACCTAATGAAACCTGTTTCTCATCTGAAGATGTATTATTTTTAATTATGTGGTTAGGGGAAGGGATGAATACAGGAGACCACAGAGACAAGAATAGTCAGGTCCCCTGGAGCTGAAATTAAAGGTGGTTGGGAGCCATTGGACATCAGCTCAAAGAACAAATCCAAATCCTCTTTCAAAGCAGACGAGCTCTTAATCCATTGGTTATCTCTGCAGGACCCTAAAGTCATCTTTTTAAATAAATCAAACCTTCACATGCAGAGTAGAGACCAGGATGAGGGTAAGAAAGATTAAATTGATGGTGATGTGGAAGAAAGACTAAAGAACACATGGGGGAGTCAAGGACACTGAGGGACGAGGGAATTCCAAGATGGAGTTCTCAAAAAGTGAAGCAGGAGACCCAGGAAGAACAGAAAGGGTCTAGAATGAGTTGAACTTGGGCCACATCCATATTGGTCTCTTTGGTTCCTTAAAGAACAGCCAAGCCATCATTTCAGAAGGTGGATGTGAGGTGGAGGCTTCCCCAGAGGACATTTTAACGAGGATATCTCAGAGTAGTGAATGCCAAACTCAGTTTATATCTATCGATTCCTGAAAGTATCATAAAGCCCATTATTTTGTATGATCATTAAAAAGTAATTTAAAAAAGAATATGAGGATGCCGTGAGTTTATGTCAGGTGTTACCTGGATCCTGTGTATAGCTTCCCTGTGCACTGTTAGACTCTGTTGCATCCTGTAATATTTTTTGACGTCCCTTCTCAATGCCCCTAGATGACCACAAAGAGCTCCTGCACTGGCTTGTCTTGCCTGGCTCTTCTTCGACTGGATGGCTTCCTACACACCTGTGGGCCCTTTTACCCTATCTAGCCACAGGAAGTTCCCGTCTTTTATTCACATGTAAGCTTATCCTCAGGAAAATCGTGCTGGTGCCTCCAATGCAGAGGTGCTGAGCTCTTTCCTATGCCATTTGCCCTGACTTTAAAATGCTTTGTGGTTCCTGACCATGTAGCTCTCTCCTCCTTAGAAGCCCCTTTGCACTCCATGGGGTCTCCCTGAGCCACATCTACACTCCAAGAATGTCTTTGGAATCAACCTTATCTTGGACTCATTCATTGCTGTTTCTTCTCTCAAGAATAAGTTTCTCAGTGCAGGACTTGAAAATACTTTCTATCATTAATTATTTCTGCTATTTGGGAGTTTTTATACTGGCTGGTTGTCTGACGCTTTCATTGCTGCGAAAAGACACTATGACCAAGGCAACTTATAAGGGACAACATTGTTTTTTTGGGTTCTTTTCTTTTGGAAATGGGGAATGAACCCAGGGCCTTGCACTTCCTAGGCAAGCGCTCTACCACTGAGCTAAATCATCAACCCCAAGGAACAACATTTAATAAGGGCAGGCTTTCAGGTTCAGTAGTTCATTGTATTTTCATCAAGGCAGGAATCATGGAAGCTTCTAGATAGACATGGTGTTGGAGAAGAAGCATATAACCCCCACAGTGATATGCTTCCTCCAACAACGCCACACCTACTCCCACAAGGCCACACCTCCTACTTGTGCCACCCTTCCCATGGGACAATCACATTCTAACCACCACCATGATTTTATGCCAACTTGATACAAGCTAGAGTAATCAGAGAAGAGGGTGCCTCATTTGAGAACATGCCTCCATAAGATCTAAGTGTAGGGCATTGTCTTAGTTATTGGTTGGGGAGGGCCCAGCCCACTGTGAGTGGCACCATTACTAGGCTGGTGGTCCGGGTTCTATAAGAAAACAAGCTAAGCAAGACATGATGAGCAAGATAGTAAGCAGTGCCACTACATAGACAATGCCTCAGTTCCTGCCTCCAGAATACTGTCCTGTTTGAGTTCCTGTTCCAACTTCCTTTGCTGATGAGCAGCAATGTAGAAGTGTAAGCTGAATAAATCTTTTCCTTCCTAACGTGCTCTTTTGGTCATGATGTTTCCTTACAAAAATAGGAACCCTAAGTAAGACAATTTCTTATAGAAACAGTGAGTCTAGTAGAGCCACAGACTCTTACCTCATAACCAAAAATAGAAAAGTATAGACACTTTGTTTTAATTTAAAGGTAAGACTTGCTCATGTACTGACCTGTGAAGTTCTAGTTTGCTTCCTTCTCTCTGTGATGAATGCCATGATCAAAACTAACTTGCGTATGAAAGGGTTATTTGACTTACAGGTTACAGACCATCACTGAGGGAAACCAGAACAGGAGCTTGAAATGGTAACAAGGAGCACTGCATTTTGGCTTGCTCCCTGTCTCAGTCATTGTTCTGTTGCTGTGAAGAGACACCATGGTCAAGACAACTACTATAAGTGAAAGCATGTAATTGGAGGCTACCTTACAGTTTCAGAAGTCTGCTCCATCATGATGGCAGGGAGCATAAAACTGGAGCAATAGAGAGCTACTGCTCTGTAAGCAAAGAGAGAGAGAGAGAGAGAGAGAGAGAGAGAGAGAGAGAGAGAGAGAGAGAGAGAGAGAGAGAGAAAGTCTGGGAAAGCATGGGTCTCTTGAAAAAGCAAACCCACCCTTGTCGACACACCCACTTCCTCAAATGAGGCACAACTCTTAATCCTTCTAATCCTTGAAAATACTGTCACTCCCTGTTAACTAAATATTCAAATATATGACTGTGGGAGCCTTTCTTATTCAAACTGTCACACTCCCCATGGCTTGCTCCATTACTATTTCTTACAGCCTAAAATGCTATTCTTTTTATACATGACTACTGATGAACTTGCCCACAATGGTGGGCCCTCCCACATAATCATTAATAAAGAAAATGTTCCATGGACTTACCCAAAGTCTAATCTAATGGAGGCAGTTCTTGAATTGTTCTCTCTTCTCAGTTGACTCCAGATTGTCAAATTGGGAAAAAAAGAGAGAGAGAGAGACCCAGCACTGTAAAGTTTCTCTTATTCCATGCTACATACTCACCACCAGCCATTCTCTTCTCTCAGTGTATAGACCCACTTCCCTGTATGGCAGAACTGAAGAGTAACTACTGTCACCAACATGAATACGCGAGGATATGTGACAAGAAATGAATACATTCTAAAGCTCCCAATGCCAAGCAAAAGTGTTTTAGTGTGTGCTACACTTACTGGGAGACAGTCAGTCACTGGCCATTTAATGGGTCACAGTAGACCACAGAACCAAAAAGTCACAACCTACATATCATCTCCTCTCAGCAGGAGACATAGCCCTTCTCAAAACCCATGAATCTATCTGTATGCTTAGATTTTTTCAAAACCTACTTTATTTAGGGTTTTTAAACCTTCTAGCCCACCAACCAGAGGTAGCAGAGAGAGAAACTTGATAGGAAAATGGAGAGAGTTGTGGACCTATTTAGAAGTAATTCTTTGGGGTAACTTCAATCTTCATGGTGCAGTGTGGTCCAATAGCAAATGCAAAACACAAATCAGTAGCAGTGCCTTGATTTGGCAGAGACCTCAAGGCTCTAATAAACCAACAAGAAGCAGGAGAAGCAGCCAGAAGCAGCCCGAATAGCACAGGTTCTTTTGTGCATTTCTCATTACGAAATAAGACCAGCAAAGACCATCGAATCCTTGCAAGGTGTAGCAATGTAAATATGTCCTGTCCCTCTCTGTGGGATTACATTTATGTTCTCCATAAACATCCTGTCCCCCTACAAGCATGTGCTCTAGCTAAATATCATATGCCTTCTCACGTGTCTGCTTCAGCAAAACATCCTCTCCTAACATAGCTTCCAGAAAAACATCCTGTGACACAAATTAATTTCCAAAGAAACCAAAATTTTTTAACTTCATCTAGCCTTATCTCACACTCGGCCATGACATCACAAAACGTATAATGGCAGTCTTGCAAGGCTCCTAGGACTCAGCTCCATCAGCCACTGGAGCTTCTGCAATTGCACTCTATGAAACTCAGCCCCTTTCATGGGCACAACCTTCAGTTATCCCCGTAAACATTGTGCTCTCTCCATCTTTGCTCTCCCCTAATAGCTGTCCAACTTCTAGCCAACTCATCTGTGACCAGAAAACCCTCACCAAGAAAGCCAATGAATTTGACTTGATTTTTTTCCCTGTCAGATTGGAGTGTTCTCCCTGCATGGTTACACTGGTGTCTGATTCATCTGTAATAAAACCCACTACTATTAATATCAAAGTCACAGGAACTATGACAAATAGCAAATCACTGGACAAGCATCATAGTTATCCAAGCCTTTTCTGCAGCCTTATTGAAGTATAATTTACATAATTAAAAAATCCATTTATTTTAATTGTGTAATTTAATGATTTAACAGCAAAATTTATAGCTTCCTTCCCTTTTTTAGTACTCATTTCCCACTAGTTCATACGATATCGAAGTCTATTAAAAACACAGAAGTGAAATCAGGAGAAGGACCAGAGCGGGAAACAGGAGGTTCTTGATTTGCTAAGACAACAGATACATTGGCAGAATCGTCTGGATAAAACCACTTTGGAAACATTGGGCCTTCTCTTACCCTGCAGCCTCCAGACAAAGAGTTTAAAGGATTAAGTCATGGGTCTTCCTACATCAAATCCAGACCTGACCTGGTATAGTCGGCATCACTTTTGGACACTTTCATGTTAATCTCATTCATCACTCTTACAAGTTGCCTAGCAACTCACATAGTAAACAAACTTATTTTAGTTCATGGTTTCATAGGTTTCGGTCCATGGTCACATGACCATGAAAGAGGCGCGATAGAAATCAACTGCTAACCTCACTGACATCCAAGAAGCATCAACACAGGAAGAGACCAAGGACAAAAAAACACCCTCCAAGACATGTCCCAAATGAACAAATCCCTTAATTTCCTATCTCCTAGTTTCCCGCCACCTTCATACACATCCATCAACAGATGAACTCATTGATTACAGCACACAGGGTCCATTGATTTTCATAGTCCCACCTTTGAACATTGTACCGGGACAATGTGTATCTTAAACCCATAGGGTAGGGCCAGAAGGTTGTGTCAGACGTCTAAACTTCACCTCACACTAGAAACAACTGGGTAGGTTTCTCAGCATCTCCTATTTCTTTCTGGTACTGACCTACACCATGTCTGCATTGCAGCATTTTGTCTGGGGTGAGATACAAACAGCAGTCAATTGTAAAGACGCCCACCAACCATGTGTTGGTTTGAATGTAAAATGGGACATCTATAATATAGACACACAAGCATATACCCAGACTCACAGAGAGGTGCAAAAAGGGAAGGAGTTGAGTCTTAGGAACCCTCAAGGATGAGGGAGTGAAAATATAAGATACAGATGTTAGTGAGAACCAGAACAAAGCAGTGTCTTCTATACACGACAGGACCACTATTCCTCCGCCCTAGCTGACAGGAAAGGGAAAGTCAGTTTTCTGCACAGATATAGCTGGTGAAAAGCTGGCCAGGCTCTAGTGGCTTGCCCAATGCCCGTGAAATTATGGGCAGCATAAATGACTTCAGTAGGTTATTACAGAGGGAAGAAAGAGAGCTTGAATTAGGGAAAAAGGATTAGGTGTGGATGGATCTGGGAGGAGTTAGGAAGAGAAGAGAGAAGTAAATTCTATCATTATATAATGTACAAAGTTATCAAGGAACTAATATAAGTGGTTTTTAAAATATCATATCTGTACTGAACACAAACAAACCATTTTTCTTGTCATCTCCTAATTAATAGCCCCTCATGATTTCATTTCATTAAGTACAAAAGTAATTCAGAGATTATTTAAAATGTAGGAGGATCTGGGGAGATGGCACAGGGGTAAAGCCAAGTGAGTAGTTACACTTGCAAACACCAGTGCTTGGTATGGGAACAGGAGGAAGACGGGGGCTTCCTGACAGTGTGCCTCACCTCAGGTTCAGCAAGGGACCCTGTCACAAGGGAATAAAGTAGGTAGTGAAGGAGCAGAACACGCTCTACACTCCGCCATCCTCTGAACTTACATGTATCTATGAACACACGCCCACAAACACACACATAAATATGACTAGAGTATACAAGAGGCTTTCATAGGTTATATCCAAATGCAGTGTCATTTTATCCAAGGAACCTGAGGACTTTTAAATCATTGGGAGTCCTGGGGCCAACTCTCAGAGGACAGGATATATCTCCTTATTGTGAAAAACCAATCCTTTGCTGAGTGTGTGTCAGTGACTCCACACAATTCTCCTCCTCTGGGGTTCCTGTGTATCACAGAGAATGATCTGGAAATATTGAAACAAATATAAACTAAAGGCTTTGTTGGGGTTTCTAGTCTTGCGTTAAAATCATATTTATCACCTTTTATTAAATGGAAGGGAAATCTTCAGCTCCCAGCAACAATAGACTCAATCATGTTGGCTTCTGTTTTATCCCATTATGAATAGCAATTAATTGCACATCAATAGCGTCCCATGCTTTGAACTAAATCATTATGAAGGGATATGTTTCCATAACCCCTATGTGGATAATTAAGTAGAAAGGGGGAAGTATGATGCCTATTGCTTATGGGAGAGTTATGGCTTGATTGGATGCTTGTTATGCAAATAACCCTAACCTCTGAGAAATGAAATGCAATGATAAAATATACTACCAAATGGGATGGACACTCATTACTTAATTTCTTTTAAAAGAAAATAAAACATACTTTAGGATTTAGAATAAGTGTGACAATCAGAGGTTCAAATACTTGAATGTGTTTGGTTTCCAATTTGTGGACTGTTTAGAAAGGATTGGGAGTTGTGTTTTTGTTAAAAGAGATGGGTCAATGGGAGGTGGGGGCCTTGAGATTTCAAAAGCCCACCAGGCTTCTCCCTCTCCCTCTCCCTCTCCCTCTCCCTCTCCCTCTCCCTCTCCCTCTCCCTCTCCCTCTCCCTCTCCCCCTCCCTCTCCCTCTCCCTCTCCCTCTCTCCCTCTCCTTCTCTCTCTCATACGGGGAGCAGGATGAGAGCTCTCAGGAACTACTCCAGGCATGCCTACCTGCCTGCCAGCCTGCTGCCATAGTGTCTACCACGATGGTACATGGACTCACCCTCTGAAAGTGTAAGACCACAATTATATGTTTCCTGTCATAAATTGATTTGGTCACGGTGTCTCTTCACGGCAATAGAACAGTAACTAAGGCACACATCTTCCTGTGTATTTTTCTAATACTTCTGTATTTATTTCATTAAAGTTACCTGTTGTTCATTGAAAAGTTTTATGGATAAGTTTCAAGTTTAAAGACAAATAGTACCAAATAAGAGTGGCACTACTAGGAGGTTTGGCCTTGTTGGAGTGGGTGTGGCCTTGTTGGAGTAGGTGTGTCACTTCGGGAATGGGCTATAAGACCCTAACCCTAGCTGCCTGGAAGCCAGTCTTCTAGCAGCCTTCAGAGGACGATGTAGAACTCTCAGTTCCTCCTGCACCATGCCTGCCTAGATGCTGCCATGCTCTTGTCTTGATGATAATAGACTGAACCTATGCACCAATAACCCAGCCCCAACTAAATGTCCTTGTAAGACTTGCATTGGTCATGGTTTCTTTTTGTAGCAATAAAACCCTAAGACATACATACATATATACATATACATATACACCTAGGTTTACACACACACACACACACACACACACACACACACACACACACCATTTACAGAAATTTTAGATCTAGTCAGGGCCCCTGCAGTTTCATTGATCCATCTGATACACGTGTTCATGTAACATGTCTCTCTCTGTTTCTTGTTCTAGGAATTACGTGGACAACATCTGCAGACTCACTTCATTTTACTTTATTCTCCTCTTCAGCCTTAGAAATCTCAACTTACAGAGAGGGGAAGATGGGAACTTGGTTAGATAGCTCTTTTTTTCTGTGGGTAGCTTACATCTCAAGTCACAAAGGGAAAATAAATATAACAAGAAATAATAATACACATCCAAACCGTAATGGGAAGTTCATATCCGTTCCCCTTAATGAATGTCAACTTTGGAAATTGGAATCCTCAATGAGATTAGAGTTTTGAAAAATCCTAATTCTCAGGCAGGCTTTGGTAATTCTCTTTCACTGAAAAGGAACACCACTAGAAAAAGACAGAGGGTAGGCTGCTTTTGTTCACAAATCGAATCAGAAGCATTTGATAATGAGCATACAGGGGGCTCACCCCATGTTTACCAAACAATAAAGTATATGTGGGAGGGGGAGACATCAAGAAAACAGTTGGTGTCTTATTGGTATTTAAAAAAAAATCCAGAAGTGAAGAAATATTATTTGACAAAAGAAAAAACTAGGTTTTCATTAGGCAGAACTGCTTTTAAAGTAGACTTCCTTTTATTCATGGAAGGAGGGGGGTGGAGCAAGTCAGTTTGTAGATAACTAAAGTCATTACCATCAAAAAATTAAGAATAATGTGGATTTTTAATGGACTTGAATAAAATTAGAAATTTTAGCTTTCAAAGGGGAAAAGTTGTGTTCCAGAGAGAGAGAGACAAAGGAGTGTCCAAACTCATACATGATTCTTTCAATAAATCTACTGGTAACTCATGTGTTTGTTGATATTTGGATTAAAATAAGTTGGATATCTCGACTTAAGAGTTTAACGTGTATGAATAGCTGCCAGAGGAAAGACTTGTCCTCGGATTTATCAAAAGGCATGAAAAAGCCACCGTGGAGTTACAGAATTTTGTTTGAAAGACTTTAGCTCCTTGTCTGCAGGGATGCAGAACCTCAAAGGAATCTCCTGAGATCTCCAAAGAGGTAGCGTCCAACAAGTGAGGTCATGCGCACAGAGGGAAGTAGCCTTTCTCAGAAAATGGAGCTAGGAGATCTAAAAAATGAAGGCAACATATCGATCAAATCACTGTAAAAGAACGACGGCAGCCAGTTCACAGAGTGAGGCAGCTGTCACCGACTAGGCCAAGAACTAAGAGGATTTGAAAAGATAATAACAACCCAGAGTTCACAGAAGCCACTATAGACTCATGGTGTCTGCGAATTTAATCCCATGTACTTTGGGCAGAGAAAACAATCCACACCAGAGATCCCTCTTGCTCAGCCAAACGGAACGTTGTGCCGTGCCGAGGATGTCCCATGTCAAGGATTCAACCTAGATGCAGGAAGCCTGTGAGAAACCGGAACTAGGTCATTTACGTGCTGACACCGGAAATGGCTCGTCTGCACCTTCATTGAAAGGAGAAAAAATAAGTCACACACCACCGGAAGTAATCCTTGTCAGAGTCTGTGTGAGGTCGGAAGTGTACGGCGCCATGATCAATCAGTAAGCACTGCCTACACGTGTCGGGTGAGCCCACACAAATGAGGAAATGATTTTTAAATTTAAACAGAATTTCTAATAACTAGTAACTTTTAAGTGTCCAGTTTTAGCACTAGCTTCCAGATTCACAAGCTTCACTGAACCTGGTGAAACATTTCCTACTCTCCTAGGAATCATAGAAGTGAGAGGGAACCAAGGCAGCCTGGGCAGCACACTTCAGTCTCCATACAAAGTGCACTTTGCAGGCTAATACCCACATGGCTACTCTGCAGTTCACCAATCCTGGTCTTGAAGTCATCGAAAAACAGTAGACTCCCTACCTGGTAGAGCCACTGTCTCTGGTTCTTGCCTTCTGGAGGCTCCATGGTCATTCCACACTTAAGTCTCCACCATCCTTTTGACCAGTGTCTGGGCTTTATCTTTGACTTAGGAGTATATTTTAGTCCTTTAGATCGATCTCTCTCCCTCCCCCCTCCCTCCCCCTTTCCCTCCCCCCCTCTCTCTCTCTCTCACTCTGTCTCTGTCTGTCTGTCTGTCTCTCTCTCTTTCTCTCTCTTTGTGTGTGTGTGTGTTATTGTGTGTGTGTGTACATTTTATAAAGGTAAATAAAAAGAAAAAGTTTCAGGTTCCAGTTAAAATTTAAATAAAGATTCTTTTTTTTAAAGCTTTATTTATTCCATGAATGTGAGAACACTGTCACTGTCTTCAGACACTCCACCAAAAGAGGGCATCAGATCCCATTACAGATGGCTGTGAGCCACCATGTGGTTGCTGGGAATTGAACTCAGCCCCTTTGGAAGAGCAGTCAGTGCTCTTAACCACTGAGCCATCTCTCCAGCCCTAAAGTAAAGTTTCTTAAGAGAGCAGTTTAGCATGTGAAGCAGTAGATGCCCCATTTATGGATGAGCACACAGTCTCTTTTAACTCCTGGGACTCGGGAAGCATCTTGGACAAGGAGGTGGGAAGAGTGTAAGACCCAGAGGGTGGGAAGAAGGGCTGTGGTTTGCTGCCTTCAGGACAGGACATGACTGCTGCAATTGTGAGCTCACAGCAGCTGTGGTCACCTGCATACGTCTATAAAGGACAACCAGCAAGACAGAATCCCTTACTGAGGAAGCTTTCGGGTCCTGATGGCTGCTGGGGTAAAAGAATCATTCTTCTCTGAGGGTTTGGTCACTGGTATACTTCCCACATGCCTGTAGATGGTCACACACCCATAAGTACATAACCAATGCTAATTGGGCTTAGTGGTTATAGGTTGGGAAAGAGGATAGGAATTTTGAGGTATGGTTATTGTCAGGGAATTTGGGCAGAGCAGAGGGTGAAATGGAAGAGTTTATGGCCATGTTTCATTGTATACAGGTATGAAATTCTCAAGGATAATGACAATTTATTATTTAATAGAAAATTTATACTATAAGCTTTAGCTATGTATTATAAGGCTGTATGACTCTGAAGAATTCAAATACTGAACATAAATCAAACCAATTGACTGCCTTATGATTCAAGGAGCAAATTATGTGTACTTAATATAATGCACTTTCTCCGTCTTTTGGTCCCTTTCTCTCTCCTGTCTCTCTGTCTCTGTCTCTGTCTCTGTCTCTGGCTCTGGCTCTGTCTCTCTCTCTCTCAAACACACACACACACACTCACACATGCAGATGTACACTTACATTATTTTTATGTCAAAGTGTCAAAATTCATGACACAATCAAAATAAAGGAATAGAGGTTTGTTAAGGGCACACAGTCACAGTCATTGGGTTCAAACTGTCGTGGCAATGACTTCATGGCAACAGTGTATTGATCTGCGTCACTGAGAGCCTGTATGGCCCTGCTTATATTTGGGTGGATCAGACAGCCAAGAGTTTGGTTGAACCAGCCAGCTCCTTCCTTCTTGACCCAGTGACCTACTTCTGCTAGGGCACAGCCTGAAAGTTTCCTCCACCTTCCTAGACAGTGCCATCAGCTTGAGACAAAGTGTTCCCACAGCTGAGAACCTGAGGAAATGTCACACTCAAGCCCTAACAACAATGAGCCAGGCAAGTGTGAAATGTTTTGTGAAAAGTTTAATTTCAGTTCTGTAAACAGGTCAGGGAGGAACCCTTTGATATGGATTGATTTAGTCTTTAGCTTACAGAGTGCACCTCCAAAAGATACATAGTGTAGAAAATACACAGTTTTCTATGTAGCAATCATGGTGCTGAAAACAACACACTAATGAAAATAAAATGCAAAGAACTGGGATATATAGTAACAATTCCAATCGTCAGTGTCAAAGGCTCTTTTATTTATATATGTGAGCTGTCTTTATTAGTTCCCTACTGGGTTGATTTTACAAGAAAAGAAAATCGCAAGCTCTGCCTACACCATTGACCATGGTGTCATTCATCTCAATGTTAGGGGGCTTCCATCTAGGGATTAATCGTCAGGGCTTGAGAACAAAATCCATCGGCTCAATACATGAGGCTTTAGTGGAGAAAGTGAAGTTACAAGTATGTAATGCCCTTTAGTGTCTTCTCTGCCTGTCTCTTGCATGCATGCCTTGTTGTTGACTATTGTCGATGGTAGTGGTTGTTATTGTTTTTAAATATGAAATGTTGAATGCAAGGGCAAGTGGCAGGGGTCTGATAGATCTTTGCATCCTCATTTCTCCTTTCGATCTCTTGCTAAGATTCCCAGTCCTCAGCTATCATTCATATACACTGAAACAACTCAAATATACTGAAACAAGGTGAAATCAAGACACTGAAACAACTCAAATATACCAAAACAAGGAAAATTCAAGATGCACTTGCCATCTCTAATTTGTGTTTGCATGTTGACTGTAATCGTCTGATAAGCCTTAAAAACCACAGGATGGTTCTTAGGAGAATGGGTGGGTAAAACCACTTGCTTCCGTAGCAGACCCGAACTCAGATCCCAGTCATCATGAAACAGGCAAGGGAAAACTGTAACCGCAGGGACAGGAAGGGGGAACAGAATCACTAAGGTCTGCTGGCTTCCAGCCCGGATGAAAATATGAGAGATTCGGGTCAGGCAAAGACACCACCTGTCTTAGTTAGAGTTCCATTGCTGTGAGGAGACACCATGACCAATGCAAATCTTAATAAAGGAAACATTTAATTGGGCCTGGCTTACAGTTTCAGAGGTTCAGTCAGTTATCATCATGGTGGGAAGCATGGCAGAGTCCGGGTAGACATGGTGCTGGAGAGTGTTCTATATCTAAATCCGAAGGCAGACCAGAAAGAGACTTGCATGGTATCACCTTGTAGCAGGGTGCTGCAACCCCCCCCACACACACACATAAACCCATGCACATGTGCAAACATGAGCAGATTTATTTACTTATTTATTTACTTTGTTTTAATTTTTTTCCTTAAGAAATTGGTACATACACATAATGTGTTTGAGCAAATCCGTCCCCATCCCCTCCCCTTAAATCCCTCCCCTTTCCTCCCTCCTAATTCCATCTGCATTTTAATAGAAACTGCTGAGTCCATTTAGTGCTGACTAGATGTGTGGGCGTGGGTACAAACATCCAGGGGAGCATGGACAGCAGTCAGGGGCCAAATCAATGAAGAAATCCGGCCCTCTGCCCTGTAGTCATCAGTTGCCAGTAGTTCCTCAGTTGGGGGAGGGGATCTTCCAGAGTCTCCACCCGTCTATTCTGGGATTTATCTGTGCAGATTTTGTAGATGGGATCCTGGACTCTGTGAAACACATGAAGACACACACACCCACCCACCCACACACACACACACACACACACACACACACACGCACACATACACACACCAAAATTTAAAACCACAGAATGTTTTCTAAAAGGTTACACAATGTCCTAAATTCAGTTCCTAGGTGGCGAAATATTTAAATCCACACCAGATCATATTACAATCTATATAAAATAAATTATTCAAATGGTTATTTTAAAGTTCAGCCGATCTTTATCTGTTAAATAGCACAGGTTGAACGAAATCAGTTGGTGCCAAACCTCCCTAAGACTGCACTAGAAAAGTTGGAAATCAGTGTTCAAAAGCTTGAATCCACAAGGCTGAAGGGATCATCAGAGATCGAGGACCTACAGGATTGGGTTTGGAGGCTCAGTAGACCAGACAGGTGGACCATAAGCAAAGAGCCTGCAAAATGTGCCATTCATACCTTGACAACCTTCAATGTCTAGGGGAAATGAGGGATAGGTACCCCCCGAAGTGGGAATGAAAAAAGTTTAAGGGGTTGGGGATTTAGCTCAGTGGTAGAGCGCTTGCCTAGGAAGCGCAAGGCCCTGGGTTCGGTCCCCAGCTTCGAAAAAAAGAAAAAGAAAAAAAAGTTTAATACATTTACAGGACCCTTAGATTCTAAATAAAGTGTGGATTGGAATCTACACTGTGAAAAGGCATAGGAGTAGTAGTATCCAGTTTTCCCCTTACTGTGACAAAATTGTGTCGTTTATGGGCTGGAGAGATGGCTCAGCTATTCAGAACCCTTAGCATCCTCACAACTGACTCTGGCTCTGGGAGATCTGCCTCTGTGTACTGGACTTTGCAGGTACTGCAGCCACATGACATAACACAAAAAAGATCCATGAACAAATTTAAAAATGAGAACTTAAAATGAGTCATTTAATTGATGTTAATGCACCAAGGTTTGTAGAGAGAATCTCTTCTAAGCATCACCTGTCAATAAAAAAAAGTCTATGACCTATGAGCTGAGGCAGGAAATAGAAGGTGGAACACTGGCAGGAAGAGAGGATTTTGGCAAATAGTGTATAAAAGGAGACCCAGGGAGGGACGCTGCGGCAGATGCTAAAGGAGATGTTGAGGATGATACTAAGAAAGGGGTTGAAAGCATAGTAAATAACCATGTAGAAGACACAGAATAGTTTGAATGGGTTATTAAGTTAGTCCGGGAATGAGCCAAAGACTGTGGCTTAGGAATTTGTTAATAAATAATTAGTTTCATAGTTGTCAGTGTGGGAGTGGGAGCTGTGATTTAAAAAAGTACTTTTTTTTCCCAAAGGTTAATTTCTCCTTATTATTTTCAAATGATTATGTAAGATGCTAATATATGGAAATCATGTGTAGGTTATATGGGAAATTACAACTATCCTGGAGAATTCTAAATAAATGTGTTTTATAATGCAAACTCGGTAGTGATATTTTTTCCACTTCCATTTTTCAAGTCTCTGTCCATTCTAAAGTATAGGTGTTTATTTTATCTACAGTAGAAAATGTCCTTGCGATGTAATGAAACATTAGTCAGCCCATCTAAGATGCTTTCTGGAAGTCAGTTAACCTCAGGCACTGAGAGATGTGATGACTTAAGATGGGGCCCAAAGCACTTTCGGGATCGAGATCTGATGAGCATTGGCTTGTGGTCGCATACACCCCCAAAAGTGATCACACACACACACACACACACACACACACACAAACACACACAAACACACACACGAACACACACACACACACTCACACACACAACAGACAGCACTGACCTCACACAGAGCTGTTGCTTTGAGTTCCTGGAGGAGGTGGCACTGGGTTTATATAGCCTTACACTTTGGAACAAGCAGACAGTCACACTCACAACAATCCTTCTGGTCCCCCTCTTCCTTCAGAGCCAGTTCCAACACAATTTGTTATTTCTGATTATATACATCCAGTCTGGGCATCCCTCTTCTAGAACATAATTTTTTGCTCAGTGAGGAAAAGAAAAAGAAGAAGAAAGAGAAGAGAAGGAGGCAGCCCTATGAAAGCCACAAAAACACTGAATTCATTTTTTTTTATTTATTTACTTTATTTATGAGTACACTGTAGCCATCTTCAGACACACCAGAAGAGGGCATCAGTTCCCATTACAGATGGTTGTGAGCCACAATGTGGTTGCTGGGATTTGAACTCAGGATGTCTAGGAAGAGCAGTCATTGCTCTTAACTGCTGAGCTATCTCTCCAGCCCCTTGATTATTTTAACTTTGTATTCCATAAGTTCGAGCTCTTACTTTGAAGGAAATGCGGGGAGTATGTGTGCACACTGTATATTATTAATACGGTGCTGATGTGTAGAGACTGGTGGATCCTGGGGCTTGGGGGGGGGCAGCCTATCTAACCTAACTGGTGAGATCCAGGACAATGGGAGACCTTGTTTCAGATGATGTGGGTGGTGTTCCTGAGACTGACACCAGTCTTTCAGCCTCCACAAACATGTGCACACGACCGTGTGTACATGTGCTGCATACAATACCAAAATGAAAAATGAAATGTGGAAATTCAATAAAGAAAGCTCCTTTCCAGCTGGTGGCGTATAAAGAGGATTGCTTCTCCAAGTATAGTTATCTCTGAAGAAGAAGTCAATAAATGACTCATACAAGAGCCTTTGAAATATCAGCTTCCAACCCAGGGCCCAGACCTTCTCTCTGGCTGCAATTTCCGTCTCAATTTGGCTCCACATTGTCTCCTGGGACCCAGGTTTCCCCTTCCCCATAGCTCTGCCCTACCTCGAGCATAAGAACCTAAAGAGCTAGCCAAGAAAGGAGGGGAGAAAGTACAAGAAGGGCTGGAGAGGAGGCTGCCAGTAATCCAGTCATATACACTGACCATTCCATTGGCACTCAGTCCACGGATGCCAGGCAATATCACTGAGCTGGATGCCCAGGAGAAAAGGCGTGGTTTAATAATCAAATAGGTGGCGGTCTTTACCACAGTAAACTCAGCCAGTTGTGAACACAGAAGAAGATGACAACTGTCTGTGTACTTTGAACCACTGAGTGCGTGTGCATGTTTCTATAGAAGGACTGTGTGTCTGTGTGTGTGTGCACGTGTGCATTGTTATTTAAGCATTGTTATTTCTTTCTTTTATTTTCATATATTATTAGTCCCGGGACTACTTCATGACTTAATAAATCATCCCATATTTCTTCTACTTTGCCTGTTAGCTCTGAAAATCCCTGCCGATCACCCAAAGATGTGCTTTACCTTGTCATCTATTTCAGGGGACTTGGGGGGAGGGGCTTTCCGTGAAGCCCAAGAGACAAGAAGAGAACAGAAGCCCCACCTAGGCAAAAGATAGCGGGTACAACCTTGTCTGAAATGATTCGGGGTGGGCGAGCACGCGGATAAGAGAACGTGATGTGAGAACTGAGCGAAAGCAGGACACACAAATGGGGACATTGAACACCACACAACCCCGCCCCCCACCAAAAGGTTCCTTTCGGGTTTAGGCTTAAAAGTACCCTTCCACGGAGGGCCCAAAGGAATCAGTACTGAGTCTGTTGGGACATTGGGGAGAATAGAAAGCCTTTGCCTCTGCTCTCAGTAGAAGAGACGGCACTAAAATGGGTTCCGGATGTGTAGGGCTATTAGCAAAAGCAGATTTAAAGAAAAGAACTTGACTCATCTGCTTTGATTTAAAATAAATTTTTATTATGTCAAATGGTGGTTATTAGATAAAGATGCCTCACACATCCTCCGTTCAGTCACAATGGCACTTTCAGCCCGTTTCAGCTGGTTATGTGTTCATGGATTAAAAGCCTTTTAATATCTACTAATTTTTTCTTTGCTCTCTCCCAGGGGAAGGTAGTTTCAAAACTCTTTGTATGGCCATTTCTCAAGCTTGGACCTGAAAGATAATGGCCAAGTTTTATAAGGCAAGTGGGAATGGTCAATTATACCCCGACAACTACTGCACAGCTCTATTACGTGATCAGCAGGAGTGCTGGAGTTAACCTGGATTTCGGGACCAACAGATACATGCTGTCCCTACTTGGGCTTCTACGGGTGCAGGTCCGTCTCTTGTGGCAACATCCAGGGAGCGTCCTACCAGCAACTCTGAGGAGCAACAGGAGGACACTTCATGGAAACCAGGGCAGAAGAGAAGAGAGGAAAGTGTCCTTCTCTGGCGCCTATACAAGAGTCAGAGACCTGAGTATGTGCTTCTAACTGAGTACAGAGCCACTCCCACCATGTGTGTATGAAATGTGCTGGGGTCTCCAGTCTATGATCGTATCCACTTTCGGTCCATAGTTTCCTACCAGAAGGAGAAGACACCCAGCTCCATCTAAAGTGTTATTGAGAAGCAGGCCAATTGCGGCGTGGAGGTGGAGGACAAGAATAAGTAGCAACAACACAGACATACACTTTCATGCATACAGACATGCATGACACATATATCCGCATGCATATGCACACCAAGAACATAAGCACACATGCATGCATGCACACATAAATATGCATACATGAATGCACTGATAATTTTATAAATACAAATATACATATAAGCATATGTGCACTTAGTTTCACACATATGATACCTTTATACAGTATATATACAACATAATATATATATATATATATATATATATAAAATACATACACACACACATATATATATATAACAAACATATATCTATCTATCTATATCTATCTATCTATCTTTATATATATATATAGATATAGATATAGATATATATAGATATATATATATAAATCCTAGATTTGTGGTATCTGATTTCTGTATTCACCCTAGAAAGAGTCAGCCATTTGGTTCCCATTCCTAAAGCTTTTTCTTTTAAAATGCATGACTGCAAATAAGCAGGTCACTAGGTCAGTATGTCAAGTCTCTTCTAAGTTATGTCAAGATGTCAGTGAAAACTAACCAGGATACCTCATAAGCATGAAGACATGGGTTTGATTCCCAGAACCCACATCAAAATGTGAATGGAGAAAGCTTCTAATGCCAGTTGGGGAAAAAAGGAGAGGATACCCGTGATCTGCTGACCACCACAGATGGCATGATTCGTAAGCTCCTGGCCAATTAGAGAACCTGTCTCGAAAAAACAGACCATGCCTGAGGATGAGGCCTGAGGTTGTTCTCTGACTACCTGAATATGGAAACATATACACACATCTGCACACATATGCATCTACACACACCCATGAACACACCTTAGATAAATAGATGATAGATATTAGATAAGCAAATGGTAGATAGATATGTCTATTTACTAATAGACATATTATAGATAGACAGATAGAAAAATGATAGATAATAGACAGACAGAAAGATAGATAGATAGATAGATAGATAGATAGATAGATAGATAGTATGTAGATGGATGGATGAAGGGATAAATAGATGATAGATGATAGACAAATGATAGATTAGATAGATAAGATAGACAGCCAGGCAGACAGACAGATAAGATAAATAGACAGCATTTTATTTGAATGCAACTACTACAGAGCAGATTGGAGTCCCCTCCTTCCCTTTCAGAACATAACCTGTATTACAGGGAAACTCACAACTTCTCCGCACAAATCAAGCATCCTATTCCAGCAGAGAGGTGGAAACAGATGTTAATGTTTTCTCTATGCCTTCGTGGGTCAGAACTGTGTATCACAAGATAAAAAAATGCCACAGTAATTAAGTGTTAATTTCATTGTGGCAGAAAATAAAATAACGGCACGTCAGTTAACAAGGAAGGCAGCCCCGACCAATGACTACATTTGCCCTGACCTTTGCTGAGCCCTGAAGCAAGAACTGTGGTTCCCAGGAGGCCCGAGCTCTCATACAAGGCTCCTGGAGAGTGAAGAGGTCCTCTCCCAACTTGAGTGATAGTTCTCCTTTAACTTTAAGCAGCTTCTTAACTGGCTGTGTCCTCCCTGCAGCCAGTGAGGTCATTGTAGTGCTGTAGGTTCCTGAAGTATTGGATCTGGGTGGTAAACCAGAGTAGATGAGGATTGTAGGATGGCGTCCTGCCTGGTGGTATCTGGACCAGCACAGAGGAGCAGGGATGAGGGGCGAGGATGAAGAACATCCTTCCTCCCCTGGGTCCTCTAGAACCTGTGCCCAATACCCTGCATTAGCTTTGCACCCTTAGCTACCTAGTTCTGGTTATGTTAACATAGGGTGACTTCTGCTACTTTTTAACCTACATGAATGTCTAGCAGCTTATGTTATATGACCCATCCTGGGTAGACCTGAACAATATGTGTTCACCTCATGTAAGCCTCCAACTACAAACAATTCCAGCCAGGTCTACCTTATCATGTCTATTCAGGAGCAGACGAGTGGCTCAGTCAACTCTATCAGTGGGAAACCCACACCAGCATGGGTGACACTCAAAATAGTTACATCCTGTAGCTTTCAGCCCAACTAGCAGGCAGCTCCTCCCAAGAAGCCCCCTTCATCATGGTTGCCCCCGACCCCCGGGGCAATTGTTCTCATCTTATTGCTCTTTGGAACAGGACCTGAGCGTCATAACCTTCGAGATTCCTAAGCCTTAAAGGTTTCTTAAGCTTCCTGAAACTTCTGAGATTCTTTCTTTCCTCCAGAAGGGAATGCTTCAATTCCAATGGATTCCCAACAGAACCCATGAAAAAATAAACCAGAGGTCCCGAAACAACATTCATTCATTCAATGTAATTAAAGCCAGAGCAAAGAATGTTATTGCTAGTGCTGTCCTATGGATACCAAATGTCTCCCAAGGTCCCGTGCTAAGGGTGGGAGTGCTGTAGAGAATGGCGGTTGTTTCCCCAGCAGCACATCCTAAGGCCTAAGGTGTGCAGTGTGAAAAAGCCAGGATTCCTGCCCAACTTTCTGACCTCAAAGAAGAAGATACAAGAAACCCAGAGGGGAAAATAGCTAAACTTGCAAAAACCTACCCGCCACTTAAAAAGTTGTGATTTACTTGAACAGAAGAAACCACATCTCCCACCTCCACCCCCTTACTTTAGCATTATCTCAAAATTTCAAACCACAAGTAAAGGCGCCCAGAGTGAGGATACCGAAAATTGAGTTGAGCAAACAAAAATGTATCATGAAGATACACAGGAAACACAAGGGAGTCTGCAGCAAGCTGGGGTCAGCTCTACCCCTCAGGCTGTTGCCCCCTCCCTTCTCCACAGAGTGGACCTGCCTTTGCAGACAGAATTCAACAAGTTGTGCCCCTCTAAGCATCCCTAACAAGCTCCCAGGGGAGTTAAGAAGGACTTACTTCACCATCAGCCGTGTCTCTTCTATGCTGACATGAATGAGACATGAAGCTTGGGGAAGTGGAGAGAAGAGAGGCTCGCCTCGCAGAGTACGGTACTCACAGCTC
The DNA here is from genome assembly GCF_021556685.1 of Rattus norvegicus. Classification (NCBI taxonomy): domain Eukaryota; kingdom Metazoa; phylum Chordata; class Mammalia; order Rodentia; family Muridae; genus Rattus; species Rattus norvegicus. The sequence continues at coordinate 43,111,092 of NC_141555.1, read as the reverse complement.
TGCACATAAAGACCCATCCTAAATTCTAAGATCATGATAAACTGAAGGGAAAGAAGCAGACCCACACTGAGCAGTCCTGGGGCTGAGCGGATTTACCTTGTGTCTAGCACTAAGAGAGGAATAGTCCCACACATTCAGTGCCACTGTCCCAGGAGAAGCTACAGCAGTGGCTCCAGTAGCTGACGTCCCACTAAGAGTTGGCTGCTCATCCTATCAAGAATAGCACTTGCTTAAGAACAGTCTCCTGCTACCAATGGGCCCTGGGATATACAACCACTCAACCCAGAGAACTGAGAACTATGACAGGATCTACAGGGGTTATCTCAGGGCAAGCATCTCCTCTTCTGTGTGGCCATTTCATGCCCACTGGGCTTGGGCCAAGTTGAGAGCAGCAAGGGATTCAGTGTGAGTGCCATAACGTAGTTACAACACATGCACATACATGGGGGATATCACAACAGATGCTCATTCTCTCAGCATTTTGGAAGGTGAGTATCTAGAGCCTAAGTGTCAGTAGGGAGCGCGCACACATAAACACACACACACATACACACACACACACACACAGAGAGAGAGAGAGAGAGAGAGAGAGAGAGAGAGAGAGAGAGATCTCCCCTTGTTTCTGAAGGATGCCACCACCCTTTGCTTGTGGACAAATCGTACATCCCTGCCTCTTTTGTCACATAGTGACCTCCTCTGCTTCCCATTCTTCTCATGGTCAACAGCAATGGAGCGGGAGCCAACTCCAGTCCTTATGTGATCAGCTTCACTCGGCTACAATGGGTAAGGACCTGCCTTCCAATCAATGACATACACAGACATTTGCATGTAAAGATGTCAACTCATCATTCTGGAAGGAGACAACAGGATCTTCACCAACTCTTCACCTAGCGCAAAGCCAGAACGGTACCCTTTTCTCTCAAGACTGCTTCTAGTTAGTTGAACTGCTATTAATTGCACTAATCATTTCCCTTACTGTTGTAACAAAGTACCTGACAGAAGAACAAAGAGCCTGCCACTGTATATAGAGAAGCAGGCTGGAGTCAGCGACAGGCAGGCCATGAACCTCACAATCTGCCACTGTGGCTCTATGGCTGCCAGCTGTCAAAGATGTTCCACACAAAATGTTCCTTCGCAAAATGTTGCCCACAACTGAGGTCTAACTGTTTAAACATGTGTGCCCTTTAAATGAGAATTTCTAGGAAGAAGCTGTCTGTGAAAGCTGACTGGCTGGTTAGAACTGCAGTGGTGAGGAGATGTTGGAATGTTGCTGATCCAGAGACTAGTTACCTGATAGTTTTAGCCCCCAGAATTCTTTGCCTCCCTTTTTGTCAAAACTAATCTATGTCATAGATTTAAAATAAAAACTTTTTGGGATCTATTAACTTAATAAACCCCTACAAACCAACAATCTAAAAGCTAAGAATGTCATCAGATAGCATCGTAGGAACATAGAAAGGACCCCCCAAATTAGCTTTGACTGCCTTGCTTGTATGCCCACCAACGTATTTTGCATTTGCCTTGCATTATAATTATAACTTTTTTTGTTGTGTAAAACTATGAAATCTCGTGACACTGCATCCACACTGGGATAAGGGGTGACCTAAATTTGTGATCCTGGACCATGATCACTCTACATGGCTCCGGAATAAATCATCCTTAGTCCCTTAAGGTGAGAACTGTGTTTCTGTGTTTACAGTCTCTGAGGAGCATTTCACAATCAAACGATCCGAGAAAGGGAGGGTTGCACCAGAGGGAAGCAGGGACCATCCATTTCCGCCTGGAATATTGAGAATCTTTGTCTGCTCTGTGAAGTCATGGGACTACAAGGTCCAATGTCTTTGCCTCTCTTTTGTCTAATAATAAGATGTTATGAAGCAATGATCTTCACCATGGAAAAGAAGTGGGGAAGGATAGAGGACAGGAAGGAAGGTCAAAGAAAGGAAGTAGCAGGGATGGGGGGGTGGGCAAAAACCTCAGAGAAGGAAAATCCAGACATCAAATATCAGACAAAGCTGAAGTTGTCCCAAATTCACACTCTCCCTCGACTCAGAAGCACAGCATCTTTTCTGCTAAGACTTACTGTATGCTCCCTCCCTGAGGTTAAGACAAAGAGTGTGAAGGGCAAACCTTGGAGGTCAGACTCCAGTGAGAGGAGTATGGCTCCAATGAGTCAGAGTAGTAATCAGCCCCTAATGGAAACACCAATAGCAGTACTGACACCCTGTCAAACAAGTCTGCAGAAAGACAGGAGTACTCTCATGGAAATCCAGTGAAGCCAGGAGCCCTCTGCTGTCTGAAACACACCAACACCCAGATTCCCTGAGAAAATGAGGAAATCCCAGAGCACACCAGGACAATCCTCACCAAACACAAGATCCCTCTAGGTTTGGCACTGGGCTGGGGACAGGTGTCATGGGTACTGAAGGCTTTTCTGAAGTGATAAGAATCTGCCTCCCACCGGGCCTAGTTAGACATTTAAAATGGAAATAGTGGGGCATTTCCCACCTACTAAGTGGCTAATGGTCCTGCTAATCACCAGATCTCCCTGAAGGGCCAATGTGAGCAGCTCAGACCTGACCCAGGGCTTCCAAAAATCCACACTTCTCTAGACATTTCCTGTAACACAGACTTTGCAACAAGGGAATTGAAAGGGAGGGAATGAATGGCTGGATTTGAACAAATAGGCCTTACATGCATCTATATAAATTCTCAAATAATAATAAAAGAGATTAAAACGAATACACCTGGGGTTGGGGATTTGGCTCAGTGGTAGAGCACTTGCCAAGCAAGTGCAAGGTCCTGGGTTCGATCCCCAACTCTGAAGAAAAAAAAAGAAAAGAAAAAGAAAACACTTCATTCAAGTCCCACTGCCTCCTTTGGTCAGCATTTTGCTCCAGGCTGGTGAGATGCTCAGCAAGACAAGGCAATTGCTGCCAGGCCTGAGGACCTGAGGTCCACATATTTGCAGCGGCAAGCTCACGCACACACACAATAATTAATTAATTAACTAATTAATTAACTAACTAATTAATTAAAGTAAATTACCATTTTTTAATAAATAAAACATTATAAAGCTGTCGCTTGCATGAAAGGGTCTGCATTATTAGCTGATCCCTGACCCATTCTCTCTCAGGCTCACCAAAGAGAGGACCATGTGGGATTATCACCAACCTGTGCTTAGCACCTGACAGAATTCTTAGTGTATCTGACTGTTGAACGAAGGGCACCCTGGGCATGCAAAACACCACACAGGTCCAAGACAGAAGGGTGCCTCATGCACGTATGCAAAACCAAAATTCAGATGAGTTCACGAGAAACCATGAAATAACATACAGACTGCATTGTCAAACCTGAGCTTTCTCAGAATTAAAATTTGCCTGATTCTACCTAGTGTTTCAACTGAGGACAAGCAACAGCTTCTTGTCTTGTTCTCTTCCTTTCTACTCTATTTCTATTTTGTTTAATAAAAATTTTAAAAAATCCGAACTATTGGAGAAACACCATTTATCAAACAGGAATAAACAGGTGTCTCTTGTTAAACAAGATGGTTTTAATCTTGCTTGGTACGTTTAACCCTATTTGGGGGATTTTGTTGTTTTGTTCTTGTTTTTGTTTTCAACTTAATGCACACTGTTGCATCATGGAACAAAGACTTGGGTGGAAATGCTGCAGGTTTGGAGTTTGCCCTTGAGAAGCCCCTACATTGTTAGGAAGATGACATAATGGCTGTAGTCTACTTTGTTCTGAGAGGAAAGAAGAGAGCTCTCTGTGGTGATTACAAATACCTGTTTCTCTTTTATCTACTTGTCCCCAGATCCACTCACCCTGCCTTCCCAGCCAATATCCTGCTATGGAATTAAATAAATGAATACATACGTGTATGTGGTTGCATAAGCATGGGAGGTCAGAGGTCAACCTTAGCTGTCTTCCTCAGTCACTGGCTCAACTCCCTACAGTGGTCAAGTTGACACACCTGGGAAGAGGAGATTGTAGCTCCTTGTTTTCTAATACTAATCGGGTTCCCCAAATTTGTTTGCAGGAGAAAGTCTGCCCCTAGCTTCTGGGAACCTGCCCACAGTTAATTCTGAATGGTGAATAAAGATGCTATCCTCCGATAGCTGGGAAGGAGAGAGAGAGAGAGAGAGAGAGAGAGAGAGAGAGAGAGAGAGAGAGAGAGAGAGAGAGAGAAAGAGAGAGAGAGAGAGAGAGAGACGGGATTTAGGGTTCCCGGGCTTGGGTTCGGGAGCAAGCAGGACAGAGAGGTCCCCATGCCTTAGTGGAGTGTGGAGGAGGGGAGACAGAGTTTGTCATGGAAGGGAAATAACTTGCAGAAAGGCAGAGCTGCCGTATAAAAGGGCTAATAGATCATGGCGAGAGGGCTGCACCTTGGATTCAAGAATAGCCAAGATGAAGCATAGAAATTAATAAATAGTAACTTGGACTTATTGCTGGGAGATGGATTCTAACAGCATGGAGGGTAGGCAGCTGCCCAGCTATGGGCTGCCTTAGATATAGAAGCTGGGCTTGTTTCTTTCATTCGGAAACAGAAACCATTGATGTGAGTAACTCGGCGTCGGGATTTATTAAACATTTTTTTTTTTTTAGTACCTCAGCTGAGGATTTGCCTCATTGCATTTGCTTGTGGACAGATCTCTGGGGCATCTTTTGGAATAATGATTGGTGTGTGTGAAGAGTTAAATTTCAAAAAGTTAGTCTCAAACAAAGTCCAGACATGCCTGAGAGAATTTGAGATAGGGCTCACCATCCCTACTATCAGCTCCCATGGACACTGGCCATCTGGAGCCACCCCCTCCCCTTCCTTCACTCACTGAGGATGGGTCATCCCCCTGCTGCAGTGAGATGAGTTGCCCTGCCCACATTGCTGAGATGCTACATTACAGGTATGCTTTGTTGATGTAACTCCATGCCAAAAGTAACTGTGCAACCTCTGTATTAGCCAATTATGTGTATCCACATGAAACCCCTGGTTTTCCCTATATAAGCTCCTGCCTAGAGAGGCTCGGGGCTTGACTCAATCTCCTGTATGGGATAAGTGTCAGCCCGAGATCTCGTAAATAAAACTGCCTCTTGCTGATTACATCAAGACCGGCTTCTCTTGTCTCCTGGGTGTACCCCAACCCGTGACTGGAGCAAGAGTCTCCCCAAGTTTGGGGGTCTTTCATTGGGACCTCGTCCGGGATAGGAGCGAGACCCCCAGAGACTCGAATGCCTCTTGGAGGTACGTTGGAGTGAGTGTTGAAAGCGGCTGTGTGTGTGTGTGTGTGTGTGTGTGTGTGTGTGTTGTGTATTATGTACTGTACATTGTGCCATAGTCTAGGTTTAATTTGAGTGTACTCGGGTGGATGGGCTTACCACCCCGAATTTGAGTGCACTCGAGTGGATATGCTTTCCACTTGGGCCGATGGGTTTCCCGCCCCGGACAGATGCCTGTGAGTAGGTACTGGGTTCCTACTCCGAATAGTCATTTTCTTTTTGTTTTCTTTTTTTAGATAGCGGAAGTGGGGATGCCCCAGCTCTGGGAGACGTTCCAAGAGCCAAATATTGTTGGGAGAACCCGGCGACTGACAGTCAAAAAGATCTGACTGTGACTTGACTTCGGAGGTTGCGTTCGGCTGCATCATTAAGTATAGGCATGGACAAGTGTGCTTAGATGTGTTAGTGTCTGTTGTCTGTATTCTGTTTCTGTGTTTAGTATTCCAGAAGCAGCTAAAGTTAAGCTGCAGTTTGGACCAGGTACTGAAGGTACCAGGCATCTGTGCAAATTGGTTATAGGATGCTTTGTCTTGGTCTTGTTTGTCTGGTTTGTTTTCTGTGGTATTGTCGAGTGTCTTTTTAGCTTTTGTTTTCTTTTTGGACTAGGACTGACAACTGTGTTTGAAATCTTGGACTGACGACTGTGTTTGAAATAATGAAACTGTTTGCTTTGTTTGTCAAGGAGTTTTACTTGGTCCTCTTGGTTCTTAATTAAAAGTTAAAAATAATTTGCTTGAGAGAAATTGTTTTCTGCTGGGGAGTTTTATCTTTCTCTCTTGAGCCTCATCCCCAAGGAGAGCTGCCCCTCTCTTTACTCCCATTGTCCAGTCCAGCTGCTGTTAACCGTTGTGTATGAAGGTCTCCAGGTTAGCGAGTGATCCCTCTGAAGCAGGCATTAACAAGTACCTGAAAGCTTTACCTTAGATCCTGAAGAAAAATTCTCCCTGTTGCTTAAATATTCACAGCTTTTAAGGAAGGGACAGCACAGAGTAGGAAAATGTAGGGGCTGAGGGTGGCAGGCATGCAGGCCTGCTAGCAAGCTACAGGCTGTGCGTGGGCAGCAGTGCAGGTCTGGCCAAGTCAGCGTAAGAGGAGTTTCAAGGTAAGGTGGCCGGCTGGGGTTGACGCTTTGACAACAAAGATAGCGTAGAGTTAGTGGTTTTATTATGAGACTTTTGTCCCTGGAAAAAATAAATAAATAATTCCAGTTGCTGCCTTCAGTGGACAGACCTTCAACACTTGCTAACAAAAGGAGAGTGTTTATTAAGAGAAGTTCTTTAAGGGAGCCTGCCTTATCTGCTGGCCCTATTCCTGAGAGGAGTTGATCTCCAACATTAAGTAACCTTCCCTGTTAGTCATCATTGACATGGAGAGTGCCTTTTATCCTATCCCCACAGCATCCAGTTCCTGCCCCTGTGGTCAAAATGCCCCAGGTTGGGGGGGGTATAGAAGCCCGTAAAATAGTTTCAAAGAATCTACAACAAACTGTGAAGAACTTTGTTTTGCCAGTCAAAATTTAGAATTCAGGCTTTGGCTGTGGCTAAGGTCATGATTAATGTTTTCTTTTCCATGGGCCTTTAAACCAGTGAGACAGCTTGGTAAAGGACTACTACTACAGTCCTGATAGCCCCAGGTGAACTGTTTACAATTCTTTTGTCAGCCACTTAGTATCTAACACCCAGGTTCTAACCCTCTCTTCATCGTTTTGTTATTAGTTCTTACTAGAAGCCTAGTGTCCTTCAGAGGCTTAGTTTATTGAGAGACAGAGACACTGAGCTGACACTGAAGGGAAGTACTTCTTAAGTAAAATCTAAGTACAGAGAGATAGTCGATAGCAGATCAGCTGCCTCTCTGCTTGCCTTTCTGTTTCACAGGAACAATGTTTGTGCTTATTTCTACAATGGCCTTTTTGTCCCAAGAAGGCCCCCTGGTTTAGCTGTGTGACTAAAAGCTGTTTGCCCTCTTCAGTAGACCTCTATTCTCAAGACACCCTTGTTTTCTCACCATCCCAACTGAGATGCTTGTTAGTAACTGTCACAGGTCTTCTTTACCACTGAGGAAAGACGGATTCCTACTAGAAGCCAGAAAGAATGTTCCAGACACCGATGGAAGACTGTCACTCCTGACTGTTGACCTGAATACCCCTGAAGGTAGAGAGTGCTGCGGGTCTGCCGCCAGGCTCCAAGGGTGGGTCTCCGAGGGGCTAGAAAATGCCCCACCAATTTGGCTAAAGTAAGAAAAAGATATAAAGAAAGAGTTACAGAAACTTGAAGGGTTAAGCTAAGTCACTGAGAGAGTTGTTGTAAGTTGCAGAGAAAATAAGGTTGATATATGGTTCAGGGTCAGTGCACAAAAGTAAACAGCAACTAATAGCTGTAGAAGAAGATACAGACAATGAGACTGAGGCAGAGAAAGAGGGAAGAAGGTAAAAGGAACAGGAAGCTATGGAAGAAAAGAGACAAGAGTGGAACATATACTGCCACAGTAGTTAGGGAACCTAGGAAGATAGTACCTGGCAACAGAAGATAATTCCTGTCTAAAGATCAGTGTGCCTAATACGAAGAAAAAGGACACAGTGTTAGGTACTGCCCAAGAAAGAACAAGAGGGGCCACTGGTCCCTCTAGGACCAAGAGCTTCTTGGTCCAAGAGTGCTGGCTATGTACAGAGATAGAAGGGAAGTGTGGATACAGGGACCCAATGCTCTGTGGTCCTATGCCCCCCAGTGGGCCAATATCCAAAGTCCTTGAGTGCAAGGGGCTACTGGCAATGAACAATACTTATGGACTGCCTGAAAAACAGTGGACCTTGGCGTGGGCCGGGTAACGCACACACTACTTCATGGTCATCCCTGACTGGCCCTATACCTTGCTCATGAGAAAATTGCTCTCCAAAATGGCTTGCGTGGGCTAAAATGACTGGGTGAGGCCGTGTGTATGCATATCTACAGACTGTGTATGCGGAGCTTAAGACCTGTCTCAGTGTACCAGTACCTGATGCTGGGAGATGTGTGTGTGGCTCAGTGCCGTTCGGCCTGGAACACATCATTCCTGCCAGCCGGGCTCTGACAATTATCACCCAATCCAAGACTTAAACTGTGGTAGAGTGGCTGATGTTTTGCCTTTAAATGAAATGTCCCAGAGGATGGGATCACTGTTCAGCTGACATGGACTAGATTCTCCACCTGTTGGGGGCAATCTGGTCAACTTGCTGCCCAATCCTGACCTGGAAGCCACCATAGCACAAGTGTCAAGAACTGGCAGAAGCCCATGGGTGGAGGAAAGACCTCTGCGACTGGCTGATTGACCCCTGCTGAAAGCCGAGGACCTTGTCCACAGATGGGAACCTTCTTCATGAAGGTCAGAGATAAGTGGGTGCTGCCATGGTGGGCAACAATCACAATGTCATCTGGGATGGCTGAACTTCTACCCCCCAGCACATCAGCGCTGCAGATGCCTTTACCATCCCTTGGATGCACTGATGAAGCCAACAACTGTGAGTACTATTCATTGCTCAGCATATCAGAAGGTAGAGATTCAGTGGCATGGGACAGTAACAAAGCAGATAAAGTGACTCGGAAAATGGCTATGCAGTAGCCTATCCTAGTTACAGGCCTACAAGAGACAGCCACTGGGAACTGGGATTGGACTAAGGGATGGCCTCACTTAAAATGTACAACAGAAGAAAAGGTCCCAATTGATTAAAAGAAGAGAAAAAAAAAAAGACAATGACACACTTGAGAAAAAAAATTATATTCCTCAGAGAAAGATATGTCAGTAAGTAAATGCTTAACAAGAAAACAGGATAAAGAGACCTAGAGAGTTTAGTAAAAAGTTGAAATGAACTTCACTGAGATAAAACCAGGAAAATATGATCACAAGTATCTCCTAGTGCTTGTAGATACCTTTCCAGGAATAGACAAAAACTTTCCTCACCAAACAAGAGACGGCCTCTACAATCATTTAGAAAATACTGGAAGAAATCTTTCCCCCGATTTAGAATACCCAAGGTAATCTGGTCAAACAATGGCCCTACTGTCGTTGCCAAGGTAAGCCAGCGTGTGGCCAAGTATTTAGAGGTTGATTGAAAATTACATTATATTTACAGACCTCAAAGTTCAGGACAGGTAGAATAAATAAATAAGACTCTAAAAGAGACCCTGTTCAAATTGACCATGAAGACTGGCGCCGACTGGGTGACACTCCTTCCCTCTTGCTCTCTTCAGAGCAAGAAATACCCCTTCCACATTCAGCTTTACCCCCTTTGAGATGTTATATGGAGCCTCAGATCCTCTGACTGTATTAGAAGATGTTACTGAACTAATATGTCATAGTAATAATGATTAATATGCCAGGCTAAAAGACCTAAAAGTGATACAGAAAGAAATCTGCTCACAGCTGGCCACAGCCTATGCCCCAGGAACCTCCAAGACAGCTCATTTGTTCCAGGTCGGAGACTGTAGCTACATACAATGACATGGAGCCTAGACACTCGAGCCTCGCTGGAAAGGGCCATACCTGGTGCTGCTGAACACCCAGACAGCCGTGAATTCTCAGCCCTCACCAGCCGCATACTAGCTGTTGGGGCTGAGAGCTGGGACCTAGAGGGACACTCAGATCTTCAGAAAGCTCCCTAGACTTACACATCAGATAAGTGACTAGGAGGTTGTTATAATGCTCACTTGAGGAGTGTGCTTTAGAAACAAGAATTTCATGTTGGCCCTGGGTTCCATCGAGAAAAATATAGAGATAGGCTTGATTTCTATTACTAATGATGTAACATTACATATGTTAATACTTCTAACACTTCTTGGGATTGTGCCTCAGGGACCATCAGTTTAAAAGTTCTAAGATAGTCATGACCTTGGTGTATAGGTTTAGATAATGTTCAGATTGGAATCCTAAAGACTTTTTAGCTGACCTCCAAGAATACCTAACCTCTCTCTCAGAGGTAGTCCTTCAAAATAGGAGAAGATTAGACCTGATATTCCTTAAAGAAAGAGGGTTATGTGCTGCTTTGAGAGAAGAATGAGGTTTTTACCTCGATCACTCTGGGACCATTAAAGATTCTATGGCTAAACTTAGAGAGAGGTTGGAAAAGAGACGATGAGAACGAGAAACCACTGATAACTGGTTTCAAAGCTGGCTCCATAGGTACCCATGGCTTACCACCCTGCTTTCAGCCTTAGCTGGTTCCTTGATTATCCTCCTCCTTTTGCTCACCTTTGGGCCCTACATCATTAATCACCTTTTAGCTTTTGTCAAGAAGAGGATTAGCGCTGTACACGTCCTCATGTTAAGACAACAGTACCATGATGTTATGCCAGATGAAGAATGAGTTCTACATGTATTTCTAAGATTAGAACTACTCACAACACGTAGAAGGGAATGAAGAGTTGAATTTCAAAAAGTTAGTCTCAAATAAAGTCCAGACATGCCTGAGAGAATTTGAGATACGGCTCACCAGCCCGACTATCAGCTCCCAAGGACACTGGCCATCTGAAGCCACCCCCCCTCCTTCACTCCCTGAGGATGGGTCATCCCCCTGCTGCAGTGAGATGAGTTGCCCTGCCCACACTGCTGAGATGCTACATTACAGGTGTGCTTTGTTGATGTAACTCCATGCCAAAAGTAACTGTGCACCCTTTGTATTAGCCAATATGTATATCCACACGAAACCCCTGGTTTTCCCTATATAAGCTCCTGCCTAGAGAGGCTTGGGCTTGAGTCAATCTCCTATATGGGGTAAGTGTCAGCCCGAGATCTTGTAAATAAAACTGCCTCTTGCTGATTACATCAAGACCGGCTATTCGTGTTTCCTGTTTGTACCCCAACCCGTGACTGGAGCAAGAGTCTCCCCAAGTTTGGGGGACTTTCATGTGGAGGCCCATTGTGGATGGTGCCACCTCTGGGTGGGTGGTCCTGGTTACTGAAGAAAGCACATTGACCAAGCAATAAGCAACAACCCAGTAAGCGGTTGTTCCTTCATCGCCTCTGCTTCAGCTGCTGCCTTCAAGTCTCTGCCTTGAGTTCTTGCCCTGATTTTCTTCCTGATGGGCACTGATCAAGCTGAAGTCAATCCTTTCCTCCCTGAGATAGTTCACACAGTATTTCATCAGAGCAAAGAGAAGGAACTGAGACAGTTCCACCCTGCCTTGCTTTGTTTTCTTGCAATAAAGTCTCACACTTACACCCCAAACATACCAGTTGAGCTGGTGGACTAGAGAACATCGGGGATTCATCTGTTCACCTCTCTGGTACCAGGATTCCAGGCCACTATGTCTGACTTTTATTTTTTAATGTGGGTTCTAGGAACCGAACTCAGACCCTCATACTTTCATGGCAAACACTTTACTGGTTAAGCCAGCTCCTTTACCCAAGAACCCCACCTCAGAAACTTGGAAATCCACTCCTCTGTCTGACCACAATCTCTCTTTAAGGCACACGTTCCTTCCATGATAATGCCATGTGGGTTAAATTTCTAATCAGAAGAGAGGAAGCCACATGAGCCATGAAGGATTTTGCATTGTTTCTCAATAGGGGGGCATTTTGCATTTGTAAAATTTGAGGTTTCTGGAAAAATCCTTATCTGCCTTATTCTACACAAAAAAGGAAATACGTTTAGTCCATGAAGTATAACTTAACACCCACAAGAAAGAAGGCAGGGGTGGATATCATCTGTGTTCTGTGATCCTGAGAAAGGTCAGATATTTAGAAGACAGTTATCAAACATTTAATGGGGAGAGGGAGAGATAAAAGAATGTACCTTTAAAATTAAATTGACTTCACTCTTCTTGGGCAGAAACATTTTAAATAATATTGTCCATTGTCCTTCCTGGTGAGTGTGTTTTAATTGTTGTTTCAGATCCACCTCCTGGGACATTGGTCCTTATTTGAGTGTGTGGTTGCTAATTGCTAAGGAGGGCCTGGGAAGGGGCTGCCAAAGTGAGGTTCCAATAGGACAGAAGATGAGTTCAAATGAGGCTGTCAATAATTCTGGCCTTAGAAGGGCAAACACAATAAATATATATGATGGGAATGTGTCTGGTCACAGAAATATAAAACCAATCAGTATCCCTTAATCCCAAGGGTGTGATTTACTTGGGAAGAAACACCAATGCACACACAGCATAAGTTTAACAGCCCAGCCATCCCACAGGACTCTTGGCTCATCCATCTTTCTCCTCTTACTGCCCTCAGTGATTGGCTATAATGTAGTCACAAGATGGCTGCTGCATCCCCAGAGAACACATCACAGTCCTCCACAGCAGAACTCCAACACTGGATGGGAGGAAGTAGAAGAGAGATGAAACTGTCTTGGATAACTCCCTATTTTTGACAGGCAGAAAAAAAAATCTTTCCTCAGAAGATTTTTGGTCTGTCTCAGTGAGTCTTCTGATGCACCACAACACCAGTGATATGCACAGAACAAAGCTAGCATGACTGATTCAAACTAATCAGGATTCCCTCCGTGGATTAAAGGATAGAAAGTCAGATATACTAATATCCAAATGAAACTGGCTATTAGCAATGAGAATTTTGGTGTATTTAAAAAGATAGAAATATTATAAGACAATGTTTTTGTTTTAATCCAGGCTGTGGGGCATGTGGTTGCTTCCGATTATCAACAGTGGCTGATTATGATTTGCCTTGTGTTCTCGCTGGGGCGTGATTTTGCGACCAGCAGATAGATTTTGCAAGTGTGTTTTTGGAATGCTGGAGACTTTTCAGAGAACATATAAATGCTAGAGCCCCATAGTTGGGCTGCTGTTGGTTGCAGTTTGTTAAATAGTCACGCCCAAAGAAGAAACTAAACATCCTGACAATGAAGATCAAACTTGCCCCCTAAGGAACTCCATGCCCCTAATCAATAGGAGGTCATCTAATGGTAATAGAAACCCTTTCCCTCTCTCCTCTTTTGTCTCCTATCTAGTGTTAGGGGTTGAATGTGAGAGAAAGGAGAACCTACAAAGTAGCAAAAGGATGACTAGAGCTATTGAATGAAGGTCCATCATTAGACACAAATTATAAAGCGTGTGTATCAGGTAAAAACAGAGACAATTTTAGGAAACCAGCCAGTTGGATGCCACTGTTATTTAAACGGAATTTAGCAGCTCGGTATAGAGGTATCTTCCCTTTCCATTCATTTGGGGACATGATACAATTCAAAGGGATATCCTTGTTTGTTCCATATGTCTCAGTCTCTCTCTCTCATTCCTCACACTCTGGTGTCTGAAGTGGAAATTTCTGGTTGTCCTGTGATGCAGACTCAGGTGGTGTTTCGTTAAGGTGAGTCACGTGATATTGGGAGAGATTATGAATATGACTCAGTAGACACTGATGAGGTGCTTGCATTGTTTACCTGCAATCCATTCTTGGTCTTGATTCTCACTGAACTTCACTTTATTGAGGTGTGGCAAAGTACTCCTGGTATTCCAGCTGGTTCTGGTCACTCCTGCTGACTAGTGACTGTTTGATGGAGGCCTGATCGTTTCTGCAAGATTGTGCTACCAGTGCTGTTTTGTGTTAGGTGACATTTTTTTTTTCAACTGGACTATTGGTATCCTGACACTACTGGACTGGACTGCAGGTGTCCTGACAGGTCAGATTGGATTTGCCCCAAAGAACTACTTCTAAACAGGTCCAAATCCACTTGCCCTATATATCATCTTTTCTCCCCTACCTTTGGACAGTGGGCTAGAAGGGGGCTCTAAGCATTTGAGAACACTTATTAATGTAGGTTTGAAAAAAAATCTGTCCACATGAATCCCCATATAATGAAGTGTTGTCAGACTCGTTTCCATTACAACTTCTTTTCCCTTGCATCTGATTTTGCAACTATCTCCTCTTTAAAGAAAGTGCTCAGGGAGTTTTCTGAGGAAATATCGTTACATGCATGGATGTTTAATAACATATTTTCCCATGTGTGTGTATGCATATATGCATATGTGCTATGCCTGTATGTATTCATGTGTGTGACATGCAGGCCAGTGGACCAATTTACCTTGTTTATGACCCAGTGTCTCTCTGTGTCCTGAATCAAACCAGTATAGGTCAGAAGGACTGGCAGTAAATACCAGGAATTCTCCAATTCTTGGTACAAGAACTTTTACCCATGCTAAGTTTTTTACCTTGTGTCCAGTTCATCAGGCTCGACCCCAAGCTGTCTCCCTCATCCCAAGCAGTGTGCTTGAAAAGGAAACCTTAAGTAATTATTAGGACTAATGGCCTGACCAGAGTGATACAAGCACCATAAGGGAATTACACACAAAGAGTGGGAATTCGGAGCATTGAGATGAAAATGATAAATGAAACATGTGACAGCTTTTAAAATCTTAAGGACAACCCAGAGCCTATTAGGGAAAGCTGAAAACTGTGTCTTCACTCACTCAAGACAAGAATCAACAGAAACCCAAACTTGTGTCAGCTTACATCCTATGAAACTCCATAAGCTTGTTTCTTATTTAAGAGGCATAAGCCACTTTCCCTCTGATGCTGTCCCTACTATGTAACTAAAGCAGGGAACGGCTCCCTACAGCTGTGGGGTTGTGCGTAGACCAGTACCAGATTGTCTCTCATCCCTGTCCCACCCCCAATGTCATATTGACACATCCAATTGACCAGGTGACAGCAATGTCTGGCTATCACTTCTGAAGATAAGCAGGAACGAGCAAGTCACAGAGCATGATGCATTGAATTTCATCCTAAAATTGGGAAACATAACATTCCCGTTTCCTATTCCATTAGATGGGAAACCTTGTGCATACCTGGCCCTATTAGAGATATCTCTCTCTTTGGACAATAGAACAAGAACTGGACTAAGACCAGTATTATCTTGAAAAACATCTACATGAGACTGGTCTCCAAGACAAGTGGTGTGTGTGTGTGTGTGTGTGTGTGTGTGTGTGTGTGTGTGTACACCCGTGATTTGTGTATGTGCATGTAGGTAGAGGTCAGAGGACAATTTTGGGTGTCACTCCTCTTTGAAACAGTTTTTCTTATTTGGGGGAGACACATACATGCTACAACACATATGTAGAGACCAAGGGACATGTTGTAAGATTCAGTACCATCTTCCACCTGATGGGTCTTGGTGATTGAACTCAGATCCTCAGGCTTGGTGGCAAGTGCCTTGCATTCTGAGCTATCTTGCCAGGGCCAGTCTTGGTTTTTGAGGTAGGCTTTTCTCACTGGGATCTGGGAACTGGTGCCTGTGATGGTTTGGTTGCATGCGTGCCTGTGTCCCTGTGTGTGTGTGTGTGTGTGTGTGCGCACGCGTGTATGTTCAGCCTAGGAAGAGGCAGCATTAGAGGTATGGCCCTGTTGGAGTGTATGAGTCCTTGTTGGAGTGAGTGTGTTACTGTGGGTGTGGGCTTTAAGACCCTCATCCTAGCTACCTGAAAGCCAGTATTCTCCTAGCAGCCTTCAGATGAAGATGTAGAACTCTCAGCTCCTCCTGCACTATGCCTGCCTGGATGCTGCCATGTTCCCACCTTGATGGTAATGGACTGAACCTCTGAACCTGTAAGCCAACCCCAATTAAATATTGTCCTAATAAGAGTTTCCTTGGTTAGGGTGTCCGTTCATATCAGTATAACCCTAAGTAAAACATTGATTCTGGGGTGGCCAGTGAACTTCAGAGGTCCCCAAGAACTGTCTCCCTTATTCTGGTGTCAGAGTGGATGCTACCACGTTAGACTTGTAAGTTGGCTCTGGGGATCCAAACTCAAGTCTCCATGCATGTACAGCAAGTAGTTTACCTACTGACCCATATCCTTTAGCTCAAATATGGGTTTAAAAGGAGATAGAGGTAGATCCCAGGTGCCTGACATCAGGGAATCTGAGCTCTGGTGCACACAATGGCAGCTGTTACAGGATGAAGGTCATGGTACAGGGGACTTTAGGGCCAAGGAGACATAACAGGGACATTCTTGGGACTTAGGTTGCCAGTGTTGCCTCCACACAGAAGCCTGATGATGCTGATGCAAGCTGGAGGAGAGTCATCTCCATTGGTAGAGGTTGTGGTCATCTGAATGTCTCCCCTACTCCACCCCCAGTAAGACATCACAAAAGATGACATCATTGGGGAGCAGCACTTTGGAGGGTGTGACTTCAGTCATAAAAATGGACTCCTCCTCTGTGTTAATGGTGCAATTATGTTTAAAAAGTACTGCCAGAGAGCTTGCTGGACCTTCTCAGCCCAGGAAAATATAGGCAGAATGCACCATCTACAAGCCAGGTAGCAGGCTTCAGTAAATTTGCCATTTCTCTGATCTTGGACTTGAAGCCTCATTATCAGTCATCCAGTCTCTGAGACTGGAGTGACAGCAAGCTGGCTAGTTCCTGGGTGAGGCAGGGATCAGCCAGGAGAGGGGTGAACATAAAATGTGCTTCTTGACTTCTAGTGAGAACAGAATGCAGATGAATGCTTCAAGGCTAAGCAATATGAGTGGCACAGCTCGGTCAATCTCGGGCCCAAAATATAAAGCAAACAAGAAAAATAAATTGTATGAGAGAGTTGGCAGACATGATCACTAATCTTGGTTGCTGACTTGAGTGGCTCTGAATTCAATTAAATTGCACACATCTGGGCAGTCTTATGAGGGATTTTCTTGATCAGGATATTTGAATCAGAAAGATTTGCCCTAAGTGTAGGTGGTGCCTTCTGGTGGCAACCCAGATTTAAGAATGTTAAAGAAGGAGGCTTTGATTTTTGTCTGCCTGCTTTCACTCTCACTGGCAAGTTCATCTCTCCTGTGGCTGCTGCATTCCTTTGCTAATATTCTAACCACCTTCTCTGATATCACAGGTTAGACTGAAGACTAACGCCTCCAGTAAACTCACGTGCTTCAGCACCAGGTTAAGATGGCTGAGGAATCAATCATCATAGACTGAGCAGCCAATGGTTTTCTCAATTCCCTTGTATGAGACAGCCATTGTTAGATTATCCAGTGTCCTGTAAACAAATTACCTTTTGATGTGTTTGGTAGTTTGAATAGGAGTGGGCACCGTAGACTCATGTGTTTGAATGCTTGACCCATGAGTAGTGATACTATTAGGAGGTGTGACCTTGTTGGAGTAGGTGTGACCTTGTTGGTGTAGGTTTGGCATCAACCATGCCCATAAACCAAAGCTCATACCTTTTAAAAATCAGATGTGTTTATATTATCAAATGTGTGAATGTTCTGGCTACATGGAACTGTGTGCACCATGTGCCTGCCTGTGTCTGAAGAGGCCAAGAGAGGGCATTAGATCTTCTGAAACTGGCCAACAGTTCAACTGTGAGCCATCATATGGATGCTGGTTATAGAACCTGGGTCCTCTGCAAGAGTAACAAGTGTTCTTCGTGGCTGAGCTGACTCTCTAAGCCCCAGAATCTGTCCCCTGTCCCCGGATATCCTTTGCTACTCTACAAAACCACATGGGAGACTTGGTGACCATCCTAGAGAATAGACTTCACCCTTTCAATGAAGAGGATGCCATGGCTGGTTGTATTGTAGAGACTAGGAGACTCTTAAGGAAAGTGCCTAGTATAGGTGAGTCCTGTGAAACCAAGACTGTAGGAGCACCCTGGACTGGATAGAGATTGTATTGGGCCATTGCAGAAGATAAAAGTGTGATGGTGCCAAGGACATTTGAGCAATCCCATGAACTATCCAGTCTGGGATCTTAGTTAGGTTTACACTGTTGAGAAGAGACACCATGACCAAGGACATCATGTAATCGGGGCTGGTTTACAGGTTTAGAGGCTTAGTCCATTATCATCAAGGCAGAAGGCATGGCAGTGTGCAGACAGACATGGTGCTGGAGAAGTAGCTGAGAGTTCTACATCTTTATCTAAAAGAAGCCAGGAACAGACTATCTCCCACATGGCTGGGAGAAGGATATCAAGAACTCACTCCCACAGGGAGACCCCTCTTCCATGAAGGCCAACCTCCTAATACTGCCATTTCTTGGGCAGTGCACATTCAAACCACCACAGGGTCTCTTCGCATATATGATAATTGCACTCTTGTTTTAAAGACTTGCTTAAAGACTCATGATGTTTGCGTGAAGAACATTCATTGGGTCTTGGTGGCTCTAAAACCCCAAGAACATGAAATCCTTTATTACCCTGAAGTATGAAATTGGCATGTGTGCACAGCCCCGCACTTCCTCTGCAATATCATAATGTTAAGTGTGTGGAGCTCCAGTATGCAGCCTCATAAGTGCCGGCATGTGTGAATTCTTGAGCCACACACTCAACAGAATCAGGCATGAGCCTTCTGTACTTTTGTTTATGGCTCTGAACACTGGCCTAGACTGATGGGCAAGTAGTTCCGGGAGGAAGATTGCTGGGTGCAGCCAGAGGCATGAAGGTATGTGATTTAATTACAGAGCTGAAGGAATCTGCCTGGTTTCTTCCTGTACCACATGAGAGAGGAAGTCACTTTGCTCAGCCAATTGCAAAAAAAAAAAATAAAATAAAATAAAAATCAAAGAGAATAAGCGCATAGGATGCTTGTTTTACATAGACTAGATCATGAGCCCTGTTAATATTTAAATATCCATATATACAGAGGAACCATTGCTTTCTGGTGCAGAGATGGGGTCATTTTTAAGCACCAAGGTCTAGATCAGGCAGATCTGGGTCTTTGGTGTGAGAACACCTCTCTTCCTGTGGAGTTCCCCTCATGACCACTAAGGTGGCCACATGATCCCAAGTTCACCACCATTCTGCTGAGCCCCATAACAAATGAAGTAGAACACATGATTTGGGGAGATGAGATGGGCAGATTTTAGACCATCTCCTATGCACAGCAGAGAGCAGTGTTGAAAGGACTGGAGAAGACTTTGGCTGACCCCAGTCCTTTTCGCAAAGAAACAGCTGACAAAGCGCCCCACAATGTTCCAGTTGTGGGTGTTTCCTTCAATAACAGAGAGTTTAAAACAGCACCCTGGCCTCTCCCCACCTCCTCCAAGTGATGGGCGGCAGGCCCATGGGCCACCAGGCTTCCTGTAGGAGAAGGCTCTCTGCTTCCCTCAGAGCAGCTCTCTAAGAAAATAAATAGCATGTGGTCATTATTCAAATGAGGTTTAATTAATGTAAAACTCACCCCCTAAACTTTCCAAGACACCCATGATAATGAGCTCCCAGCTCTCTTCCCCTCCAGTTTGTGATGTCAAGCGGAAGAGGTGCATGTGACAGAACCTGGGAAACTTAGGACCCGAAAGCAGTTTGACTCCACAGTCTCACAACTTGTAGAAGTATCTCGGCCCCAAAGCCTGTGTTCAGCCATCCTTTCAGTGGTAAAGGAGGTGTGGTTGGTGACATGCTCCCCAGAGAGCCTCTAAGGTTAAAAAAGAGGCTCAACTCAAGAGACTTTGAGGCTGTATCTAATTTACACACCTGAACCAGCCCCGGCACTAATTCCTGCCAAAACATTTCATAAGTAGGACAGTGAAAGGCACTGTGTCACGCTGACCTTTATTCATAGCCTCACGTCCTTTCTCAACCGACAAGAATACACCTCCAGAGTCCTGGTGGAAGCACTATTGTGCCTGTGGTTTGAACAAGGCAGGTTAGAGGAACTGGAGAGTTAAGGGTGACTCTAAAATGGAGAGAAGCTATCTTCAGGTGTCTAGACTTTGTCTCCTGATGGCTGAGCATCAGAAACATCAACGCAACTGACCCAGCCAAGGCTGCCTGCAGAGATAGTGCATGTTTTCCTAAAGATATCTCAGTCGAGGCTGAGAAACACATGGGCCTGAAGAGATAGCCCATCAGTTAAGAGCATGTTCCAAACTCGCATGGAACCCAAATTCTCTTCTTAGGATCCACTTAAGCAGCTCACAGCTGCCTGTAAATCAGCTCCCAGGAACCTGAGGTCCTCTCCTGGCCTCCAAGGCAATCTGCAAAAAATATGCATGCACGTGCATGCATGTGTGTGCACACACACACACAATTGAAACTGTCCTTACTGAGGGTCAGGAAATGTATTGCCTGTGGTTTCACGCGGTTACTAATCCACTCTCATTCCTAGATCCAAACGATGTAACTCATAAAACCATGTTGGAAATTTATTTCCAAAAAGAAAATCACCGAAGAGAAACAAGGGATGGGCTAGAGATATGGGTCAGTCCTAAAGAGCAATGGCTGCTCTTGCAGAGGACCCGAGTTCCATTCCCATCACCCATGTGGCAGCTGACTACCATCCATAAGTCCAGTTCGAATGGATCAGACATCCTCTACTGATCTCTAAGGGTACCATATGCATATAGCACACGCACATAGGTGCAAGTACTTATAAAATAACAAAATATATCTAAAAAATTTAAATAAAAACAAGTATATTCAATTACTATATTTTACCTAATTTTTAAACTTCACTTTGTCCTTCAACCTTGCTGTAAATTATATCTTTTGAAAAATGGTGCCTGAAAAGCCAAAGAAGTTTGTATAAAGCTCTCTTAAATGTCCATGTTCAAATCAGAAACAGTGACAGTCACCTTCTCTGTGTAATAAACTCACTAATTTCCCCCTGTGGTTTAGAAGAGGATACAGTTTTACCTGAATTGAGGTCTCTGAATGGGACAGGAACTGCTCAGTCTGTGACTGCAGAATCCAGTGTCCCCACCACTGCTGACAAAGGAAAGAGCCCTCCCCACGGGTCCCACAGACTCCAAATGCTGGTGCAATAATCGAGAGTCTCTTGATTTTCCTCTCTGTGAGAAAAAGGTATCCATTCACCTGGAATTCATCCAGAACCTTCAAGAGTCAGAAACATCCTGCAGAACAAAGCAGCTTCTCTGGCCCTCTCCAAGGTCCTGAGAACATCACTAAGTCAAGTCCACTGAGAAGATGAGGGCACCCTGCCATTGCCACAACCTCCTTGCTAACAGAGAGGGTGGGCAGAGGAGGCAAACAATCTCTTTTTCCCATTCCTCATTGTTCCCATTCCTTACATATTAAGTATGCAACTTGCAGACTCATCAGACAGAACACCAGGGCCTGGGAGATGGCTCATTATGTTAGGGATTCAATGATCATAATTTAAATTCTCAGCCCTGAGCACTCTGTCAGGAGACACAGTCATATCGATGTGGGTTCTGAGAACAGGAAGATATCTGGCTGCCATGTACAGGGCAGTACTGTAGCCCCACACCCTTTCAGTCTTACATTCACTCTCTAATCAGTAATCATGGGGTTCAGTGCAGAGGCCACTGGCTTGAAGAAGAGCCTGAGAACATCGAGTGTGTGCTAATTCAGCCTGATATCACGATGTTTCCGTGATGTCAGAGGCACAGTCTCCAAGATACCACCTGGACCCATTCTCTCTCTGATTTAACACCTTAATTGGAAAGCACATAACGGGAGGATACTGGAGAAATTCCAGTTTAGTTCAAGTCCTGCCAAATTCCCAGTAGCGAAGTGGTCTCACAGCCACAAACACTTTCACCGCTCCATCCACTTAAGCTTGTGATTCACGAATTATATTAATAGAAACCAACCAGGCATGGCCATGACTACGGTGCTATTTCCAGCAACAGATGTTTCTTTTTGTGGTTATAGTACAATAACCATAACTCAAGATTGCAGCCCACTCATCATTGCCAGATCACCTTCACTAACAAGGGTGGTGGTGCGCTGGAAAAGGCAGCTGGAACTTAAGCTGTTCGTAAGCTGGTCCTGACTGAAATTGATCTGTTTCTTCGAGAGGGAAAATGAGGAATGTGATTACTTTCACATGTGTTTCTCTCAGCTCTGATATTGATGCCTTTGTTAGTCAGTGTCTGAGATGGCCCAGAGGCCCTAGGGAATGTGGCTTGGGACAGGAGAGATGCTTTTCATCCTAATTCACCATGGTTCCCCCAAGTCATGACAACATGGTTTGCCTGATCATTTGATGCTGTCCTGGCCAGTCTGCTGGCTAAGAGAGGAGCAGCACCTCTTCCTCTGCATCCAGCAAGGTCTATGCTCAACCCCCTTCCAGCCCCAGACCTGCTTCTTCTATTTCCTATGAGCACAATGAATTTTTAAAGAATTTTAGGGCCCCCAAAATGAGGGAAACCATATGGTAATTGTCCGTTTTGTTTGGGATGGGCCCTCCCAATGTAAGCCCTTCTCTATTTAAAAGATCATATACCAAACATACCCACAGAGCCATATCTCTACCCAGAAGCTCAGGAAAATACTCAAATTTCAGAGAAACCTGAAATCCAGCTAAATACCCTTTTTCCTGCTATGTCCCAACACATGAACACACACACTCACTCACACACACACACACACACACACACACACACACACACATACACACACACACACAATCTCTGAGTGCCCTTTCTTCTCCTATAGTAGAAATTGTAGGTAATAATGTTTGCTTTACATGTTCCCAAGGATCCCTGTGCCATGGTCTATCTGAACACTGAAATAAATTGGTGCCTTAGAAAACGTGACTTGCCAGTGCTCTGATTCTAGGTGCGGGGGACAGGGAGTGGGCACATGGCCAACCTCATTGTCCCCAATTCTATCTGCCTTGGTCCTAGTTTCCTTGTACAAAGACAGACAGTCTGGTGTCTACTCCACTCCTGGCAACCCATGCCCACAACTGCACCTCTGAAATTATTTCTCTTCCTCCAAGGAAAGAACTTCTTGATATTTAGAAGGTTGAGGCAGGGGAACCATTGCAAGCATGAGGCCAGCCTAGGCTATATAATGAGACACTGTCCTGAAAGGGGGAGTGGAGTAAGAAGGGGAAGAGAAAAGGAGCAGAAGGAAGCAGAGGGGTAAGGAGGGATAGAGGGATGGGGTGCTGTAAACATCTATCTCCAATGCTCACCAATATAGTTATAGGTTTCATTAACTCGATGAAGAGTCCCAATGTAAGGGTGCACAGTCATTCACTGAACACACACACACACACACACACACACACACACACACACACACACACACACACACAGAGTCATCTCATGGAAAGCCTCCATCTAAAGAGAGAGCACACAGCTTAGGCTCAGACCCTCTCGGTAAATGGCAGTCAGCCTGAGCATTTGGCCATCATACCCATAGGATTCAGAGGCAACACATCAGAGGAAACTTGCACACCATGCTTACTGTGGCACTATTCTCAATAGCCAAGATGTGGCATCTGCCTTTGCGTCCATAAATAGACCATTGAATAACTCTTGGTATACATACACAATGGAATTTTATCCAGCCACAAAAGGGATTGAATTAAGTCTTTGGTAGGAAAACTAGAGACCACCACATTAAACAAAATCAACCAGACACTGAGTAGAAATACTGTAATTTTTGTCTCATTTGTGAGTCCTGTAATTCTTTACAGAAGCTTTATGGGTTCTTAACAGATCTCAAAAAAAAAATATGTCCATATGTCACAAATGCAGACAAAGGCCTGGAGAAGGAAAGAGACTAGGCCGGGGGTTGGGGGATGGGGGTGAATAGGAAGGTCTAATACGGTAAAGTACGTGACATGGTTAATGGAAGTTGTCTTGAAGCAACCCAGCACTGTAGGTAATGAATAGACACTGATATAAAAAAAATGAAGAAGGAAAAAGAAAAAGTAAAGGTTACAATTTCAGCGTCAGAAACACTGATAAAGCTGAGGACCGCCACCTAGATTCCAAATGCACCAAGAGCCATGGCCCCCTGGCCTGAAATGGCTTAGGTGTCTTTCCTTTGCAATTTCAAAACACTCGCAGAGACAAATCTGAGCATTCGACATACACTACAGAAGCTGGGGAAATGGACCCACAATAAAGCACTTTCCATGGAAACAGAGATGTACAACTCCCCTCCCCTGGAAACCCACATAAATGGGGGGAGGGGTCAAAGGGGGTGGGTGTTGAAGTGGCCTATAATTAAAAACTGGGAAGGCAGAGTTAGAGAATCCAGAGAGGAAAGTGGCAAGCATAACTCATCGTATCAATTAGTCTGATTTAGACTGAAAGACCTTGCTGCGGAGAATCTGAGAGGAAAGCAATGAAAATCTATGACATCATATCACACATACACACATTTGTGCACAATACACATTCAAACACATGAGTACACAAACATATCTCTCACACACTCACAAAGAAAGAAAGAAAGAAAGAAAGAAAGAAAGAAAGAAAGAGAGAGAGAAGGAAAGGAGGAAATGGATAGATTAAATACATAAGTAGAAACTGCAATTAGGCTCCATTTATCTGTTTTTGATATAAAAAGAAAGGTGTTGGTCGAAATGCCCTGTTTTGTTCTTTAAGTAGTGCTGAAGACCAAATCCAAGACCTTGTGCAGCTAAACTCTCTTCCTGTAGCCCTATTAGGCGCTCACGGACCTACAAAGGGCAGATGGCCCCATCAAATTGGAGGGATACTTCTGTGCCCAGGTCAGAGGTTGGTGCAGGTCTCCCAGGTGAGATCTCATGGAGATATCGTCCCTCTGACTGGCGCTAGAGGGCGCATGTGGCCTGGAGTCCCTCTCTGTGTTCTTCAATCTCGGATAATCCAGGCAGGGCTCTCCAAACCCCCACCCTCAACCCACCCTAAACCCGGAAAGTGGGGACAGAACCTGAAACAGCCCTTGCAACTGTCAAGATGGGGGTACGCTGCCTGTTCCTTCTCCTGCCACCCCATAGCTGGTCGGAGGGACTGGAGGAAGGTTTTCCTTGTGCACCCTAGAAGAGACCTCAACTTGTACAGAAGTTTTTCTCCATGCACAGTGGAAGTCAAGTCTTAGATATCTTGATGATCACTTTTGCTTTGGGATCAGTGGGTGGGGGTGGATATTTGCAGCAGTGTCTCTGAGGATGTCTTAAAGTGTCAGACATACCGAGAGTGAATCTCTCTCTGCCCTGCCCTTTGCTGTGTGGACCTGAACAAAGACATCTCTGAATTTCAGTTCTTTCTAGCCCGGAGACAGGATGAGTACCTCTTACCTGTAGGCTTGGGACAAAGACTGTATACCATCCTATACCTGCAGGTGGCTCAGAGAGCACCTGTAGAGACACGAGCCTCCTGCCACCCACAAGCAGCTCCTGTGCTGATTTTTCTGCCCAGGAAAAGAAATGCTTATTTTCATTGATCCATCTAATGTCTTTGTGTGGCTAATCAGCCTGAACTCCATCCTATTGTGTGTCTGCAGTTAGATCTAACTGTTGATCTAATTACCCAGGTCTAGAATTAGACTCTCAGCCAGAGCTGGGAGAACTGCTTCAACAATCAACTCCTTCTAATGAAAACCTTTCTGAGACTGACAGCATCCTCCCTGAAGCCTCAAAGTTGCCTTGAGCTAAAATGGCAGGTAGCAAAGGAAATCTTATTTCCCCCCAAGCCCTAACTAATTACAAGATGTCATCACAGCCCGATTAGTATTTACCCAACAATGTGCTGATTCCTTATCCAGCCAAAAGCTTAACTGCCATTAAAATGGAGGACAATATTTAAATCTTAATTTCATTATCTGCTGGTAATAATCTTAGAATTATAAATCCAAAGTATCACTCAGAATACATTTTGCTACGTAAAAGAATCTGTCCTCATTGTGGTTCCATGGCACACATGGCTGTTGGTTTGACTTTCAAACCAGAGCTGAATATCCTTTTATGGAGAAAGAGATAATGGGATTTTACTTGCACCGAAACCTGCTTGGAGAGGGAGAGAAACACATCCAAACCATAAAAGGGCATCTGGGCAAGCACAAGTGCTACGACTGTAACCTGTGAGATATGAGCCACCTCTGTGTGGTTTACTGATTCTCTCACATTTCTGCTAACATGTCAGTCAATACAACAAAAGCTATTTCAGAATTCCAGGACATGCAACACTAATTGTCACAGAAGGGGCAGTGGAGACTGTCAGCCTCTGCAGAACTCTCAGGCTGCCATGGCCTCGATGCCTATATTCTGGCTGTTATATCTCTAGGGCAACATTCTCCCAGAAGAATAGAGTGTTTGCAGGGTTATCAGCACACATGTGTGCACATGCGCAGAAAAGAACCATCTCGGCAGCTGGGAGTCCTGCACCAATGGAAGGAGAAGTCTCTGGTCCTGCCAAGACTGAACTCCCCAGTGAATGGGATTGATGGGAAAGGGCAGAATGTGGGGGTGCATCAGGAGAGGAACACCCCTATAGAAGCAGAGTGGGAGGTCCTAGGGAGATGTTAGCCTGGAAACCAGGAAAGGGAAAAACATTTGAAATGTAAATAAGAAATACCCAATTTAATAAAGATGGAATAAAAAAAGACACTCCTTCTGGAAGAGGAGAATGTATGATTTCTTTTCACCATCTGTGGGAAGACTTTGGACATCTGGGCAAATGTGGAATGACCTATAGGTCCTTGGAAACATTTGGATACTTCCAGAAACTCCTGGAAAAGTGGAAAATCCAAGATATCTATGGAAAGAGAGGAAGGTTATGTGAACCTACAATGTGTGGGGAAGTTACTTGTCCAAGTTTGTTAGTAGAAGAATCAGCAGAAGGTGGGCCAGGCACAGTGTGATAATCTTTGAATCTTTCACTGTTTTCTCCATTACTGTGTTTGTAGATGTTGCAGGCACTCTGGCTAATAACTCATCAAAGGCCACATGTTCTTCAAACCCAGTAGACATAATTCGGCTTTTTTTTTCACCTTCCAAGAATGGGCACTAAAGATGAGGCCACTCTTTTTCTAGTAGCAGGATGTAAGCAGATATTCTTGTATCCCTGGTCCTCAGCACCGAGACGTATTAAAAAATTAACAATTAAAACACTTGTTTTATATGTTCCCACCACACCTGTTATTTACAATATGTGTCAAGGAATCCAGACTCACCCCTAGTTAAATACTTCTTTAGTTGTATTAGTACACAGCCCGTGGAATCTTATATTTCCAAATACTCCTTCCCTTCGGCTCTAGGTTGTTATCTATTTTATATTAACTTCATATGTGAACATATATTGCTATTATTTCATGTTACAGAGCAATCATGACTGAAAATGTTAATTTTAACCCTGTTTTAATTACTCTGTTCCTCATGCACTGACTTCTGTGTATGATAATCAATTTCTGACTCATTACTTTGTCTCCTTAAATGATTCTTCTGTAACATTCTTTTTCAAAGTCTACTTATTAATTTTTAATTATCTCTGTGAGTTTACGTGTGTGTGTGTGTGTGTGTGTGTGTGTGTGTGTGTGTGTATATACACATATGAGCATGATGTCCAAGAAAGCCAGCAGGGGGCAGTAGATTCCCTGGAGCTGAAAAGGCACGTCGTTGTGGGTCACAAAACAAAGGAGCCTGAATCCAAACTCAGATCTTCTGTAAAAGCAGTTTGGATTCTAAATTACTATGTCGTCTCTGTGGTACCCTTCTAACATTTCTTCAATTAGTCCAGTTGGTTAGCAATTCCACTAGATGTTGTGTGGGAAAAAAACAAAACTTTTTAAAAGTTTTATCTTTAATAGGTACTTTTTTTCTTCTGAGCACAGAATTGGAACTTTAGAATTACTTATTTCGGAAGTGAACTTGTGCCACACTGCCTGTTTTGCAGTGGGCGTGATTTCCAGTCTAACCACACCTGTAGCCTCTGTTTTCATTCTCTGTTCTTTTCCTTGTTTTATTTCTTTTAATCTTTTCCACTACCAAGTTCTTCATTATGTAAATACATGATGTTATTAATTATGTATCTCTCCCAGCTCAGCATTTAACTCTCATGAGCACTGAATGCTGTTTCTGGCTGTACTATGTGTTCAGCACCTAGGATAGCTCCCGGGTCTCGGAAACATAAACTGTTTGTTAAACAAAGGAGCTTTTTATTCTTATTTTACAAATGAGATGCCTCAGGCAGAGAAAGGTTATGGTAACTGAACACACTGGGATTCCTAACGTGGTTTCTGAGAGACTTAATGAGTTGAAGACAGAACAGGAGAGCCTAGGTTTCTTAGGGTTGTTCTTAGCCACAGAAGATGAAAGGTAACACGTTCAGTATGGCGAGAACAGCTCAGATTTAGGTTACTGAAACTCAGTGTGGATCCGCTCACATCAGCCCCTCCCTGGATGTGTGGCTTGCCTGGAAGAGTGTTAAGACAATTGTACATTGAATCCTGTTCTGACATGCAAGCGTACATATTGAGGACAAATAATCTATCTATGATAATAGGTATAAAATTTTATTTTTTTTGTGTTTATTATATTTTATTGTATTTATTGTATTTTGTTGCATTATGACATACACTAGGTACACTGATAATTGAAGGACATATTCTGATCTGTGACATAGACTAGGTACACTGATATTTGGAGGACATTTTCTCATCTGTGACATAGACTAGGGAAACTGATAATTGGAGGAATTTTTTTTTGATCTGTGACATACTGTAATTCTGCCTCTTGCCAGAGTATGTCCTGTGCATTGGGTACCTCTCTCACTTATTTTTCTTCATTTCAGGAAGTCAGTTACGCTATGATGTTTAGACATAGACATAGCACATCCTCTGACGTGTGATGTGCAGTGAGCCATTTCCAAAGAGTGTCACTGAGATTGGGTTGTAAAGCAATCACCTTCTGCTACAGTAAACCATTCCTCATCTAGCAAGTCGCTTCGGCTCTTCCAATGCACTTTCGAGTTTGGAATTTATTTGTATACAAATGGCTAGCTCTGTAACTACATTGCAGGACTTTCTTTATTCTGTCAATAGACTCAGAACAAGATTTTAGATTTATAAGGTATGTTTCAGACTAGGTCTCAGAAAGTCTTTTATGTCAACTACAACATCAGAAACTTCCAAATCTACCCTTAAAACATGCATTGGGTTAAGGAATCCAATTAGCCTTTTATTACTTTGATCATTCGAACAAAGAATTTCTGTCACATCTAACTGATACAGACATAAATTGCACTGTTATTGTGTTGGCTCGGTGTCCCTGAGTGCATTGCACCTGGACAGAGGATTCACAATAGTCCACTTCTGTAACAATTCACAATGTTGCATTTCCAAATACAAAAGAATCCACATCCACTCTCCATGAGTTTCTCACTATCAAACATTCTGTTCAATTCTTCAAATCAAAATTTATCATAGGCCACATATTTCCTGAAGTCATCTTGAACATTTCAGCATTTTAAAATATAACCTTTATAGCAAAGAAACAGAAGGGCACAGGATGTTACCATTTGGTAACTAAAAAACAACAACTTAAAAATATACATAATGAAAAATGGGACATAACTATTTCTAACCCTGCAACTTAGCTCTGATATATACTGAAATGATCACCACTATTTTTATATCAAATATTCATTTTTATTTATTTCTCAATATTTTATGCCATGTTTTAATTTCTTATTATGTGGAATCAGAAAAAGAATGTATTATTCTTTAACTCAAGGAAATAATATAACTTACCTTCTGATACATAACCCTGAATATTCTACATTCTCATGAGGAATAAAATAGCGTATAGGTAAAATTATTGTGCCTGTATGTAGACTAGAAATTAAGTCTGTTATAAATATAAAGTTGAGACAAGAAGTTACCTTACTGTGAAAGACAAACTAAGCGTGAGTATCTCCTCTGAACAAAGATGCATTATCATCCTTTCTCATGTGTAGGTCAGATTTATAGACACCATTGCTAGATTTTTTCATGTAGGGACATGAAAAAAAGTGAAATTAGTGTCTCAAATTATTATCTTATTTCAATATAAACTATGTAGACATCCTGGAAAAATATACTGATACCTTTAAACTTCACATCATTCCTTTAGTGGTAAATAAGTTTGTTTTTAAAAGAAAAGTTTTAAGGGAGTTCAAAATGGATTAAAGATAAGAGTAACTGCTGTGCAAGTTTCATGATATCATTGAGTTCCATGACTCGATGCTGGAAAGTTGGATTGTAGTTACACACCTGTGAAGTGTGACATATACATGTGCAGACATATATGCAAATAACTATAGAGATGCACACACATTCATCCATGAAGGCACACACACTATAACAAACATATATTTTCAAAGGTGGTTTTGTTTTGTTTTGTTTTCTTTGCTTTGATTTCATTTACTAGTAATGACTCATGCCTTTAATTATACCATAAAATCTGAGAAGGGGCTTACAAGAAGGAGGCCAGAGCTTCACATGTGAGAACTTCAGAGCAGTTAGTACAAGGCTAACATGAAAAACATGAGAAGTTTTCTCAAAATCCTAAGAGCTTGAAATATAGATCAGGGCCTGCCTGGCACACACTAGGTTATGGCTTTGCTCTACAGAACTGAATTTTTTCAAACAAATTTCAGGTACTTCTCTATTGAATGATTTTCAAATAACCCAATTGTGATTAATTTTTAGAATTTGTTTTGTGTTCAAATGTAAATATCCTAAACTCTAACTTTATCTCTGTCTTTCTAAACCAGAAAAAGCATAGGAACATTCAATCTATCAGGCTTTTTTGTTGTATATTTTCATTTTAAATGGCTTCTTTTATAGCATTATACTGTTCCTGGGATTTACAGATTACCTCCTTGGAATATTAGGGGATACAGACTTAGAACCTTTGGGTCAGAACTTCACTGGTTCTTTCACACAATTTATCATTCCTCTTTCAGGTGCTGTTGCTGAGCTGTGGCTAAGACTGAGTGTGGATTAAAATAGTGTCGACATCCTTCTCCAATGTGAAGCCATACATGTTCCCTAAACACATTCTTGAAAGATAGTTTCCATAATTCATGGAGTTTTCATTAGATAGTTACATTCTTTCATTTTTGGAGGATGTTTTTGAAGGCTATTCTGGCATTTATGTCAATTGCCATCCCTCTTTCATGGGAAATTGCTGTTTCTTTTCTGGATGCTTCTAGGAACTGTGTTTCTGCTGTTTGCCGGGTTCAGTTTGATCACCTGGGTTCAGATTTCTTTTTATTTATCATGCCTGACATTTGTTTGTTTGAGTATTATATTGTTCTCATTCTATGATTCCTTCATTGTTATACCTGCATAATTTTCTCTTCTTATTTTGACTTTCCTCCTTTTACTTTTCTGTAGACCCATTGCTCTTCCACCTGATTGAAGCCTGGGTATTGCCCATCACTATTTCGCATGTATGAGCTGTTCCATAGAGTTATAAGTTTTCAGTCTCTAAGAGAATAGATTCTAGTTTTCGGTATTTATGAAATTTGCAGAGATCATAACTTCTAGAATAACATGATATCCTTACCTTTTCCTTTTTTAGTTTTTCTGGAATGATTAAAATTAACAATTTATAGAGAATAACAAACATAAGAAAAATGTATATTGTGAACATATTTCTGCAAGAGGTGTCATGTATTGATGCAGCTGAAATAACGAGATATGCCATGCTCTCTGTGACTGCCCCTACATCTCCCTTCCCCTTTCCCCACAGTGATAGTATTTACTCATTTACTTTTCTTCTGCCCTTACATTTGTTTATTCATTATTTGTGTGCTCAAGTGACACAGTATTCTAGTTAGTTGAGAGGACAATTTTCAGAAGTTACCTATTAGCTTCTGTCATGTGGGTCACAGGGATTGATCTCACCAGGTCAAGCTCAGCTTGGCAAACAACCACCCTTAGCCAGGGAACCTTTATGCAATCCCCAAATTTATTATTTCCTAATACTATATGAGAGCATTTCTGTGATTTCAGAATTAGTACCTGGATTATTTTACTGGATAGTGATTATTTGGGAGTTAATTTTGTACATTATAGCCACAGTGCTATAATGCTACCCATTCTTCTATTTTATGCACTACTCATTACTTTTGTATATGTGTTTTAAAAAACACTGCTTAGCCAACAAGCACAACCTCTGCTGATAATATTATGTAGCTTCCTTATGTTGATGGCTATGTCTCTACATCATTTTATGCTCACTGTTTTGGCATACTGATTTCTCTTTAATTTATACTTATGATACACATCATGGAGACCCTTTTGTTTTGGCTCTTTGGATGATAGTATTTTCCCTGATATTATTTCAATGAGGACACAAACACTTACCAAACATTCACATATTTACATTTATACTGTATATTTTTGTCTGGTGATTTGGCTATACTATTTATGGTGAAGCAGAAAGCAATCTCTAGTGAAGTAACAGTGTTTAAAAAATTGACTACCTGTATTCTTTTTATCTATCACTTATTTTCATAGTACGATACAAAGAAGCCTCTCTCATCCTAGTATTTACTGATACTTGTTTAAAAAATAATTAGCAAATTAATTAAATTATTTTAGTATAGTAGTTTCTCTATGCTTATAGTACCTAGATGTAATACTTTAGCCATGAGCTTTCGGAACTCTCCTGCATACTATAGAGTAAATACATTTAGTGTGTATGAGAACTACACATAAGAGGCTACAAAAATATCTCAGCTGTTAAAGGCTTGTGACCCAACAAAAATGTCAATGAAACTGAAATTAGTCACTGTATATTAGGTATTTGTATGAAATAGTCACATATTAGCTCTTTGTAATCTCTACATCATATCAGGTCTAATTATAATGATAGTGAATCCATCCAATTACAAAATTTACCATTATAGATAATACCTTATTTGAGTTATTTAACATATGTTTTGGTTTCATCTTCCTATCCTATACCAAAGGAAGCATAGTTAGTGCTCTCCTATAATCAAATACCACTTCGTCTGTGGTAATCTGGTACGTTAGAAAAATATCAAAATTGGTTTCTTTAGTTCATTTACTTTGTAGAGATCTGATCATAGCAAAAATGCTGAAATGAAATATAAGTAAAATAAACAAACTGAACAAAATATAAATCTTTATGAAAGGCCGAATGGCTGAGAAACACCTAAAGAAATTTTCAACATCTTTAGTCATAAGGGAAATGCAAATCAAAACAACCCTGAGATTTCACCTCACACCAGTTACAATGGCTTAGATCAAAAACTCAGGTGACAGCAAATGCTGGCGAGAATGTGGAGAAAGAGGAACACTCCTCCATTGTTTGTGGGGTGGCAGACTGGTACATCCATTCTGGAAATCAGTCTGGAGGTTCCTCAGATTATTGGACATTGAACTGCTTAAGGATCCAGCTATACCTCTCTTAGGCATATACCAAAAAGATGTCCCAACATATAAAAAATACACATTCTCCACTATGTTCATCGCATCCTTATTTATAATAGTCAGGAGTTGGAAAGAACCCAGATGTCCTTCAACAGAGGAATGGATACAGAAAATGTGGTACATCTACACAATGTAATATTACTCAGCTATCAAAAAAATGACTTTATGAAATTCGTAGGCAAATGGTTGTAACTGGAAAAGATCATCCTGAGTGATCTAACCCAATCACAGAAAGAAATACATGGTACGCACTCATTGATAATTGGCTATTAGCCCAAATGCTTGAATTACCCTAGATCCCTAGAACAAATGAAACTCAAGACGGATGATCAAAATGTGAATGCTTCACTCCTTCTTTAAAAGGGGAACAAGAATACCCTTGGCTGGGAAGAGAGAGGCATAGATTAAAACAGAGACTGAAGGAACACCCATTTAGAGCCTGCCCCACATGTGGCCCATACATATACAGCCACCCAATTAGACAAGATGGATGAAGCAAAGAAGTGCAGACCGACAGGAGCCGGATGTAGATCGCTCCTGAGAGACACAGCCAGAATACAGCAAATACAGAGGCGAATGCCAGCAGCAAACCAAAGAACGGAGTATTGTACGTCTGTTGAAGGAATCAGAGAGAGAACTGGAAGAGCTTGAAGTGGCTCGAGACCCCATATGTACATCAATGCCAAGCAACCAAAGCTTCCAGAGACTAAACCACTATGTAAAGACTATACATGGACTGACCTTGGACTCCGACCTCAAGGGTAGCAATGAATATCCTGGTAAGAGCACCAGTGGAAGGGGAAGCCCTGGGTCCTGCTAAGACTGAAGCCCCAGTGACCTAGACTGTTGGGGGGAGGGCGGCAATGGGGGTAGGTTAGGGAGGGGAACACCCATAATGAAGGGGAGGGGGGAGGGGATGTTTGCCCGGAACCCAGGAAAGGGAATAACACTTGAAATGTATATAAGAAATACTCAAGTTAAAATAAAAAAAAAAAAACTAAAAACAGAAAACAAAAAAAGATAAATGATATAGTAAAATAAGTTATAAAACAGAGAAATAAATCAAAAATTGAAACTCAGATTACCCCCACCAAAACCAAGCTCACTGAAAATAAAGACCATGGCCCCCTTATATAAGTAAGTACCTGTGAGCACATGCTTGACAACACTCTAAGTTCTTTCTCTCCATTTACATTAAGGGAGCAGAGGTAATGAGTTCCCCTATGTTCTCTGAATTATTCATGGATCTGCTCAGGATGCAACAAATATCTAAAATGCCTGTTTATCGAAGATTCGGGTTTTTTTTTTTCTTATTTGCATCCGTAATGTTTCATAATCGTGAAATTCAAGATGCCTAGTGAAGATGTGTTATATAAATAAGTGATGAAGAAGATTCAATTTTAAATTATATTATGTTTATTAGAAGAATTTTTCCACTCAATTTCATAATCCATTTTATATAATACAGACTCTGTCATTGTTCTCCACAGATTCCAGTCAGGATGTATCTTAATACACTTCGCTTATTCAAGTGTATTTTGTATCTATTTGTATCCACCACCCCATGACAATGCCCTCAATACATATTTCATATACTGGCAATGCCTACCCTGATACTTCCATTTATTAGGATGATACTATCAAGAAGATACAAGCTTCCTGTTTCTGGCTGAGTCCAGAGATGACATACTACAATAGCTCACTGTACCCAAAATCTGAGGGGGAGATAGATGGACTCGCAGAATCATGGAAAATTCTGAGAACTTAGGAGAAACCATTACCTCTTTTCACATTCCTGTGCTGAGAGGAAGCCGCTTAGAGCCATATAGATACAGGAACCTTGGGAGAGTAAGGGAGGTGATCCTTCCAGTATCTACCTGTGTTCAGAGATGAAAGCCAGTGGCCAGGAAAAGTAACACAACTGAGAACACAGGCAAGACCAACACTTCTGCTACAAGTAACCAGGCTGGAGGCCTCAGGACACAGAATACAAGAGTAGTTTCCGACAGGACACTTCCTGTTTCTGCTTGCATCCATTGCTGATCTGGTCCTACATATCTCTCTACCCACATCTTGGTGGGAGAAAAGAAAACTATAGGAACAGTGACAAAGACTTTTACAGGATGGTCATGCCACTGTCAGAGACAGCAAGACCACGAAACACCAGAGGAAACCTGATGACAAGAGTCAAGCACAGAAACCTAAGCAATAGAAACCAAAACTACTTGGCATCATCAGAGCTCCCTTATCCCAAGAAAGCAAAAATTGGATACCCCAACAAACTGAAAAAGCAAGATGTGGATTCAAAATCATTTTTCATGATGATGATAGAGGACTTTGAGTAGGGAACAAATAAAACTCTTCAAGATATACAGTACAACACAGGTATAAAGTAGAAGCCCTTAAAGGGGAAACACAAAATTCCTACAAGAATCACAGGAAAACACAGTCAAACAGATGAAGGAATTTAAAAAAATCTAGGATCAATAAGTAGAAATAGAAGCAATAAAGAAAGCACAAAGAGAGACAACCCTGGAATTGGAAAACCTAGGGAAGGAAATCAGAAATCATAGACAGAAGCATCAGAAAGAGAATACAAGAGATAAAATGTAAAAATCTCATGGGCAGAAAGTAATGTAGAAATCATTTACACAACCATCAAAGAAAATGTAAAGCTCAAAGAGCTCCGAATGGACAACAACCAGGAAATCCAGGACAGAGTGAGAAGATCAAACAAAGGATAATGGGTATAAAAGAGAGCGAAGATTCCCATAAAAAAGGGCCAGTAAATATCATCAAAAATTTTAGGAGAAAACTTCCCTAACCTAAAGATTGAAATGCCTATAATAATAATAGTATCATACGTTTTTCCATATATATTGGACCAAGAAGAAATTTCTCCCTTCACATAATAGTCTCAACACCAAATGCATAAAACAAACAAACAAAAAAAAGAATATTAAAGTCAGTAACGAAAAAGTCTGGTATCATATATAGGCATACCTATAAGTATTACACCAGACTTCTCACCAGAGACTATGAAAGTCAGATCCAGAGTGGATTTTATAATACTCTAAGAGAAAATAAATGCCAGCCCAGGTTACTCTCTCCTGCAAAACTTTCAATCAGTGCAGCTGGAGAAACCAATATATTTTATGATAAGCTAAATTTGCGCAGTATATTTCACAAATCATGCCCTATGAAAGATAATAGATGGGAAAATCCAACAAAAGGAGGGAAATTACACCCTATAAAAAAAAAAGTAATCCTCTTTCAACAAACCCAAAAGAAGAGAGTCACACAAACATAATTCCACCTCTTCCAAAATAACAGAATACCACAATAACTATTCCTTAATATCTCTTAGCATCAATGCAAATTCTCCAATAAAAAGACATAGACTAACAGAACGCATACACAAAGAAGAACTAGAATTTTGTTGCATTAAGGAAACACAGCTCAATGACAAAAACAGATAGTATCTCAGAATAAAAGACTGGAAAACAATTTTCCAAGAAAATGGTCTGTAGAAACATTGTGGGGCATGCATTCCTGTATCTAATTCAACCAAAAGTTATAAAAAAATAAAAGATAAGGAGGGACACTCCATTTTCATCAGGGAAAAAATTTCCACCAGGGTCATTTCTCTATCCTGAATATCTATAAACTACATCCAACGGCACCTAAATTTATAAAGGAAACCGTACTAAAGCTCAGGCTAACGAAATAGTCGTGGGAGACTTGAACAACCACTCTCAGCAATGAACAGATCATGGAATGGGAAACCGGAGACACAGAGAAATTAACAGATTTTGAACCCAATGTATTTAAGAAATATCTATAGAATATTTCATCCTTGAACAAAAGAACATACCTTATTCTCAGGAACTCATGGTACATTCTCCAAAACTGATCATACAGTTGGTCATAAAAGAGGCATCAACAGATACAAAAGAATGAAATAACCCCATGCATTTTCTCACACTAACATGACCTAAGGCTGGACTTTAATAACAAAAAAAAAATGTGAGAAAGCCCTAATACACATGGACGTTGAACAATATTTAATCAGTGATAACTTGGTAGAGGAAGAACTAAAGAAAAAAATTAAAAATGTTTTAGAATTTAAGGAAAAGTAAGGCACAACAAACTCAAACTTATGGGACACAATGATAATATAGCTAAGAGGAAAACTCAAAACTCTGAGTGTATCCAAAGTGAAACTAGAGAGAGCATACATTAGCAGCTTGACAACAAATAAAAAGCTCAAAAACAAAAAGAAGCAGATACACCAAAGAGGACCAGAAGGCAGGAAATAATCAAACTCAAGGCTGAAATCAACAAAGGAGAAACAAAAAGAACTCTACAAAGAATCAATACAACCAGGAGCTGGACCCAAGGGTAAATCAACATGATAGATAAATCTGAGCTAGAATAAAAAAACGGCACAGAGAAAAAATGCAAATAATAAAATCAGAAAAGAGAGGGAAACAAAACAACAGAATCTGCAGAAATTCAAAACATTATCATACCCTATTACTGAAATTTATATTCAAGAAAAGTAGAAAATCTGGATCAAATGATCAATTTTCTATGCAGGCAGCAGATACCAAAGTGATGTCAGGGTCAGATAAAATATCTAAACTGTACCTTGAACCCTAAAAAAAATAGAAATAATCATTAAAAGGCTCCCAGTTGGGAAAAGATCCCATGACCAGATGATTTTAGTTGAATCTTCTATCAATCCTTCCTAGAACCAAATACCACTATTGGTCAAAATATTCCACAAAATACAAACAGAGGAAAACAACCCAATTCCAACGATGAAGCCAAAGTTATGCTTATACCTAAAGCATACAAGGACCCAATAAAGAAAGTGAACTTCAGACCAATTACCCTTATGAATATTGACGAAAAATAGTCAATCAAATCATTGGAAACCAAATCCATGAACACATCAAAATGATCATCCATCACTCTAAAGGAGACTTCTT
The DNA here is from genome assembly GCF_021556685.1 of Rattus norvegicus. Taxonomy (NCBI): domain Eukaryota; kingdom Metazoa; phylum Chordata; class Mammalia; order Rodentia; family Muridae; genus Rattus; species Rattus norvegicus. Next base: position 43,072,758 of record NC_141555.1, on the reverse strand, counting down.
AACAGGAATGCAAGGATAGTTCAATATGGAATTCCATCAATATATTCCACTACATAATCGAACAGAAAGAAAAAAAAAACATTTTCATCTCACTAGATGCTGCGAAAGCATTTGACAAAATAAAACACCCCTTCATAGCCAAAATCTTACAATGATAGGAATTCAAGGCCCATACTCAACAATAGTAACGTAATGTACAGCAAACCAGCAGCCAAAAATCAAACTAAATGAAGAGAAAATTTAAGCTCTCCCTCTAAAATCAGGGACTACACAGGCTATTCATTCTCTCCTTACTTATTCAATATAGTACTCAATGTGCTAGCCTGACCAATTAGACAACAAAAGGAGAACAAAGGGATACAAATATTAAAAGAAGAGATCAATATATCACTATTTGCAGGTGATATGATAGTATACTTAAGTGACTCCATAATTTCCACCAGAGAACTACTGCACGTGATAAACAGCTTCAGAAAAGTCCTGGATATAGAATTAACTCAAACATATCAGTAACCTTCTATGAATAAACAGACCAAGAAAGAAACTAGGCAAATTACACTCTTCACAATAATCACAAATAACAAAATATACCTCTGCATAACTCAAACTAGGCAAGGGAAAGCGCCGTATGAAAAGAACTTAATTTCTCTAAAACAAGAAAATTTCAGAAGATGTAAAGACTTTTCATATTCAAGGACTGGCACTAATGAAATAGTAAAAATGGCCCTTTGCCAAAAGCATTGTACATATTCAATGGAATCCCCAAGAAAATTTCAACAAAATTCTTTATACAGTTAGAAAGAGAAATATGCAAGTTCATTTAGAAAAAGAAAAAAAAAACAAGGAAGTGGAAACTATTCTCAAAATAATATAAATTCTGTGGAAATCAACATCCCTAAACTCAAGTTGAATACCCAGCAATAGAGATAAAAATTATTTGGTACAGGTACAGAGACAGGCAAGTAGAACACCTGTGTTGGTTCATCTAGATATCAGAAAATAAATCAATGTAAATCCATCCATTCTTATCACGCTGTACAAAGCTGAAGTCCAAGTTGATTAAGGGCATCCAGAAAAAAGAGATATACACAAACCAATAGAAGAAAAAGTGGGGAAATGCTTGAACACATGATAACAATGGAAAAGTTCTTGAACAGAACATCAAACCAGTGGCTTATTCTTTTCGTTGAAGAGTTGACTGATTGGACCTTGTAAAATGCAAAGTGTCTGTAAGGCAAGGAACACTGTCATTATAACAAAATGGCAACTAATATCTTGTAAAAAGATCTTTGCCATCCTATATCTGAAAGAGAATTAATAATCAGTATGTACAAAGAACTCCAGAAGTTATACTCCAGAAAGTCAAATAACCCTATTTTAAAAGGGGTACAGATCTAAACAAATAATTTTCAGGAGAAGAATTTTGAATGGCTGAGAAATACATAAAGAAAAGTTCAAAGTCATTGTTCATCAAGGTAATGCAAATCAAAAGATACACAAGGCAGAATGGCTAAGATAAAAAATTCAGTTAACAGCAGATGCTGGTCACAATGTGGAGAAAGAGGAAGACCCCTCCATTATTGTTGGGATTAAAATGAGGAACAATATTCCGGAAATTACTCCGGACTTTCCTCTGAACATATTATATGCTGAGGACTTAAAAATCCCACTCCTGGGCGTATTCCCAAATGATGCCCCAACATATAACTAGGACACGTTTTGTACTATGTTATAGCAGCTGTATTCATAGTAGCCAGAATCTAGGAAGAACCCATGTGATTCGACTACATGAATGGATATAGAAAATGTGGTTCATCTACATAATTGAGTGCAATTCAGTAACCAATACAATGACATCATGAAATTCATAAGCAAATGAAGGAAACTATAAAATACCATCCTGAATGAGTCAACCAAATCTCACACACACACACACACACACACACACACACACACACACACACACTACCCCAAAACCTTGAATTATGCAACATACAATTCACATACCGCTTTAAGTTCAAGAGGAAAGATGAACCAAGTGAGGATGGTCTTTATTAAAAGGGGAAACAAAAATATTCATAGGACATGATATAGAGGTTAAGTTTAGAACTGAGATTGAAGGAATAGCCATTCTGAGCCTTTACCACCTGAGGATCCAGCCCACATACATATAGCCTCCAAACCTAAACAATATTGCTGACGCCAACAAGTGCATGCTTACAGGAGCCTGATATAGCTGTCTCCTGAGAGGCTCTTCCAGATTATGGCAAATACCGAGGATGATGCTTCCAGTCAACCATTGAACTGAGAACAGGTTCACCTTTGGAGAAGATAGAGAAAGTATTAAAGAGTTGAAGTGCCTTTTAACCCAGTAAGGACAAAAGTGGTCACAAACCAGAGCTCCATGGGAATAAAGCACTTCCTTAAGACTGCACATGGACCGAATGGTGGCTCTAGCTGCATATGTAGCAAAGCATGACCATGTTCTATACCAATGGGAGAAGCCCTTGGTCATCCAAGGCTGGACCTTCTAGTAAATAGAATGTCATCCTGAGGAGGGAACTAGGGGATGTTTTTTTGTGGAGGGGAAAACACCTTGGAAGAAGACAGGGCAGCTGAAGTGGATAGGGATAGAGTTCTTATGGATGGAGACCACACACATAGAGCCTTTATTTTTTTCTATGGCTTTAACAGCTCAATGGCAAGGCCACTTCTAACCACCATGTGGCTAAACTATCCCACCCTGATATTCACACGTTATTATTTGCTAAAATCTATATCCCATCTTTCTTGCCCTGTACACCATTGGGCAGCTCTCCTGGGTTTGCTTATTCTCATGCTCTTCTATGTCAGCTGCTTCTCTGTCCTGAAAGTCTGTCCTGGAGAATCTCCTCTCTTTACGTTCGTTTAAGCATTCTGAAACTCCTGCTCTGTCTGCCCTGCCGAGACACTGGCTATCAATATCTCTATTTTCCAATCAGAACCAACTGAGGCAGGGTCCCTTATTCATAAGTTCAGGACACTATGAGAAGTATGAGAATAAAATCAGCTACAATAACTATTTGTATGTGATTTTCTGGGAACAATATTCCCCAAACCAGAGAGAGATACCTGTTAAAGTACTAGAATCATAGAAAATATAAAGTAGACAAATAATAATAATAATAATAATAATAATAATAATAATAATAAATATTAATAATATAATATATTATAATAAAAGTGAAAAAATAATAATTATAATAGTAAATAATAATAAAAATAAAATAAACATCATCATCATTATCAAAATCATCATAATCATCAAACTCAAACTGAACAGAGATATAAAAATACAAAAACTGTGAAGGAAAAAGACTAAGTCACACGTAAACTGATCACATGAGACTAACACCTGATTTTTCAATGGATATTCTAAACTATAAATGTGCTTGGATCACATTTCAACACGTTTTCAAAGAATACAGATACTAGCCTAAAATTTATTACTGAGCAAATTTATCATTCACTTCAACAAAAGAGGAGAAACTTTACATAGCATAATCACCAGGAAGCCATGTCTCTTCAGCAATCTTATCTAAAAATAGGAAACCGCATTCTGAAAATAATGGATATTCTCAAGAGGACAGAAATGGTAAATAAACCTGTAGTAATTCATCGGAAGAGGGAAAAAGTATGTGGAAACAAAAAATAAAAAAGACCCATAAATACTCCTCATTAATAAAGCTAAGCATAGTGTTTGGGGATTTGCCTTAGTGGTAGAGCGCTTGTCTAGCAAGTGCAAAGACCTGGGTTCGGTCCCCAGATCCAAAAAAAAAAAAAAAAAAAAATGAAAGAAATAACGCTAACCATTAACTGTCCCACATCAATAATATACAGTCTATCAGTTTGTATAAGAAAACAGGTTTATTTCTCCTGCATCCAAAAAGTACATATGTTTTAGATACAATTGCATACTCGTGTTTAGAATGCAATTGCCCATATTTCTTTTTTTTCTTTGTCTTTTTTCTTTTTTTTTTCGTAAGTATATTTATTGTTCATTAGTTTTTTATAAAAATCTAGAAGATTTTCTGTTTAATTGTCAGTATAGAATTTTCATTTAAATGTATTTCTTATTTTTTCTTCTTTTTTGGGGGGGGTGTTCCCCTCTCCATCCTCCCCCCATTACCGCCCTTTCCATAGCAATCAAGTTCACTGGGGGTTCAGTCTTAGCAGGACGATGGGCTTCCTCTTCCACTGGTCCTGTTACTAGGTTATTCATTGCTACCTATGAGGTTGGATCTCAGGGTCAGTCCATGCATAGTCTTTGGGTAGTGGCTTAGTCCCTGGAAGCTCTAGGTGGTTGGCATTGTTGTTCATAAGGGGTCTCGAGACCCTTCAAGCTCTTCCAGTCCTTTCTCTGATTCATTCAACGGGCGTCCTGTTCTCAGTTCAGTGGTTTGCTGCTGGCATTCGCCTATGTATTTGCTGTATTCTGGCTGTGTCTCTCAGGAGATATCTACATCCGGTTCCTGTCAGCCTGCAATTCTTTGCGTCATCCATATTGTCTAATTGGGTCGCTGTATATGTATGACCCACATGTGGGGCAGGCTATGAATGGATGTTCCTTCTTTCTCTGCTTTAATCTTTGGCTCCCAATTCCCTGCCAAGGGTATTCTTGTGCCCCTTTTAAAGAATGTATGAAGCATTCACATTTTGATCATCGGTCTTGAGTTCCATGTGTTCTATGCATCTAGGGTAATTCAATCATTTGGGCTAATAGACAATTATCAATGAGAGCATACCATGTGTGTTTTACTGTGGTTTTGTTTATCTCACTCAGGATGATTCCAGTTCCCTACATTTGACTATGAACTACATAAAGTCATTGTTTTTGATAGCTGAGTATTATTCCTTTGGGTAGATTTACCCCATATCATAAGGCAATATTTTATATGCTAGAAAGTATACTCTTAGGAGAATATTTTTTTTTGTAAATTTAATTTATCCGTTTTCATTAGATTTATCTGAATGAATATGATATGATAATATGTTTAAATTTTTAGGTAACTTTGTGTTTGAGTGTGTATATGTGTGTTTGTGTTTGATAATTCAACTCTAATATGACCAGGATATTGCTTGAGTGATAATGATAATTTATGGACACTGAGAATTTCTGTATATACTTTATATATAAACTTTATATATCTATATGTGTGTGTGTGTAATGTATATATACTTATATACATGAAATATGTTCTGTATATTTTTTCAAAGCACTGTTTAGATATGTATACTAGATTAAGCCTTCTAATTGCAGTTTCAGCTTTTTCCAATGCTAATTTTATCTTATTAGGTGACTAGAAAGAAATATATGGAAGCATGTATCATCTCAACTTCAAATGTAGGTACATTCAATGTTATATCTTCCTTTTAACATGATTGTTCATCTTTGGTACATAAATATATATATATATATATATATATATATATATATATATTTAATTTGCTCTATTTATATTAGAAAAGTGTGCTACATTGTATATATGTATTTGTTAATAACTTTCTCCTGTGAACAAATTTTATGCATAAATGACTTATGTACATTATTATAAAATCTAAGATCATTGATTTTTTTTCCGAAATCAAATACCATAATGCCTAAATATAAGAAGCATGTCCTGACTGTGGCTATTAACAAAAAATATTTCATATACAATTTCTATAAACTTATTATGATATTGTCCATTAAAGTTTCTACAAGGAGTTGTTCAACTTTTAATAAAGGGAAGTCACCAATTATTCAATAATTTTTTCATTCTATATTCCTTTAAATTGTAAAATACATTTTTAAATAAGTCATAACAAAAAGGAAAATATTATATAGACAGCAAAACAGACCAAAGGAAATTAGTACCAAACTCTAATATTTGTGTCAATATCAGAAATGGCAAATGACAATTACAGTATTATTAATTTAATGAGACAAAATACCATTTTTATTTAATAATTTTTCCTGAATATTTTATGTATTTACATTTCAAATGTTATTTCCTTTCTTTTTCTCCCATAACACCCTGACCGTCTTCTGTGAAAATGTTCCAATTACCACCAATCAACTTCAACCTCAGTTTGAAGCTCTGGCATTACCCTACATCGGGGATACAAGCCTTCACAGGATTAAGAGCTTTTCTTTCTAATGAATTTAAACAGAGCAATCATCTGCCACATATGTGGCTGGACTCATGGGTCTCTCAATCTGTACTCACTAGTGGGTAGTTTAATCCCTCTAATTTCTGGTAGGTATGGTTGGTTGATATTGTTGTTCTTCCTGGGTATTTGCAAACCCCTTCAGCTCATTAAGTATACTCTCTAACAACTTCATTGAACCCCCCTTGTTCAATCCAGCGTTTAGCTACAATCATCCTCACCATTCTCAGTAGGGTCCTGTCAGAGTCTCTCAGGAAATATCCATATCTGACAACTGTCAACAAGGACTTGATGGCATCAGCAATAGTAACTGGTTTGTGTGACTGCATATGGGACAGATCCCCACATGGAGCAGTCTCTGGTTGACCCTTTCTTCAGTCCCTGCTTAACTCTTTATCCTTGAATTTCTTCCCATGAATAATTTTTTCCCTTCTAAGAAGTAATGTAACATCTGCAATTTGGTCTTCTTCCTGCTTTGGATTCACATGACCTGTGAATTCTTTCTTATGTTTTGCACACTTTTTGGATGATACACACTTACATTTAATGTATACCATTTGTGTTCTTTTCTGAAAGGGTTACCTCACACAGAATGATAATTTTTGGTCTATCCTAAGAATTTTATGCAAACATTGTTTTAGATAAGTTAGAAGAACACAGACGTGTAGATGTACTATATTTCATTTATTAATTACTATGTTGAGGGACATCTGGTTCCTTTTTAGCTTCTGGCTATTATAAAAAAGAAAGGTTGCTCTCAACCTGTAGCATCATGTGCCCTTCTTATATGTTGGAGCATCTTTTGGGTATATATAAAAGAAATGGGATTGTGGTATCCTCAGGTAGTACTATATCCAAGTTTGTGAGAAAATTCCAGACTGATTTCCAGAATGGTTATGCCAGCTTGCAATCTGACCAACAATGGATGAGAGTTCCTCTTTCTCCACCTCCTTACCAGAATCTGTTGTGAATTTCTTATCTTAGCCACTTTGAGTGGTGTGCTGTGTAACCTCAGAATTTTTTGATTTGCCTTTTCCTGATGGCTAAGGATGTTGATATTCCAGAGTATAGAATTCTTTGTTTAGTGCTAGTCACCATTTTTGAAAGGGACTATTTGAATTTCTGGAGTCTAACTCCTTGAGTCTTTGTATAGACTGATTTTAGTTCTCTATCAGTTGGAAGATTGGTAAAGATCTTTTCTTAACTTATTGATTTTACCTTTTTCCAAATTCCAGTGTCCTATCCCTTACAAAAGGTTTATGAAGTTCCATTTGTCAATTCTCGATCTTGGAGCAGACATTTTGCTGTTCAGTTCAGTAATTTTCCCCACCTTTTATCTATTAGTTTAAGATTATGTTTCTTGTGGAGATCCTTGATCCACTTCGACCTGAGGTTTGTACAGTGTGATAAGAATTGATTGATTTCCATTCTTCTACATGCTAACCTCCAGTCGAATGGGAACCGTTTGTGGATAATGTTATCGTTCCATTGGATGGTTTAGGTTCATTGTCAAATATAAAGTGGCCATAGGTGTATGCCTTCATTTCTGGGCCTACAATTATATTACATTGATCTACCTGACTGTCTCTTTACCATTCCCATTCAATTTTTATTATTATTGTTCTCTAATACAGCTTGAAGTCATCGATAGTGATTGCCCCACAATTTCTCATATTGTTGATGAATGTTTTCTCTATCATGGGGTTTTTGTTATTCCAACTGAATTTTCAAATTACTCTTTCTAACTCTGTGAAGAATTGAGTTGGAATTTTGATGGTGATTGCCTTGAATCGGTTGATTGCTTTTGGCAAGATGGCCATTTTTACAATATTAACACTGCACATGCATGAGCATGGGAAATTATTCCATCTTCTGAGATCTTCTTCAATATTTTTCTTCAGAGACTTGAAGTTTGTGTCATACACAACTTTCACTTGCTTGTTTAGAGTCAACCTGAGGTATTTATTATTTTTTGTGTCTATCTTGAAGGCTGTCATTTCCTTAATTTCTTCTCAAAATATTTATCCTTGAAGTAGAAAGCTACTGATTTATTTGATTTAAGTTTACATCCAGCCACTTTGTTGAAGTTGTTAATCAGCTGAAGGAGTACTCTGGTGGAATTTTTGGGGTCACTAAAATATACTATCACATCATCTAAAAATCGTGATATTTTAACTTCTTGCTTTCTAAATTTTTGCCTCGTGTTTTTGTCTAATTTTTGTGAATAAGATTTCCAAAACTATATTGATGGAGTAAGTAGAGATTAGGCAACCTATTCTAGTTCGTGATTTTTGTGGTATTGCCTCAAGTTTCTCTCTGGTAAGGTTGATGTTGGCAACTTTTTTTTTTTAATATTGCTTTTACTATGTTTAAGTATTGGCGTTGAATTCCTAATATTTTCCAGGACTTCTAACTTGAAGAAATATTGATTTTTTTAAAATTTTTTATCAGCATCTAAAAAGATGATCATTTGTTCCCACCCCCAGGAGTTTAGGTAATTGATTCTTCTATATGCTGACATCCAGTTGAACCATAATTCTTGATAATATTGTCTTTTTTCAATTTCATGGTTTTAGCAACTTTTTCAAAGACAAAGTGAACATAGGTGTGTACATTCATTTCTGGATCTTCAGAAATTTTCAATTGGTGAAATTTTCAATTACATGGATGGAGAAACCGAGACATTCCATGACAATGCCAAATATATACAATATCTTTTCCACAATTTCAACCCTACAAATGATAGTAGATGGAAACTTCCAACACAAGGAGGGAAACTACACCTTAGCAAAAAGTAGGGAATTAGTCTTTCAACAAACCCAAAGATGATATCCACACAATTGTAATTACTTTTCTAACAACAAAAATATCAAGAAGCAACAGTCCATTTCATTTAATATCTCTTATCATCAATGGACAAAATTCCCCCAAATTAAAAGACATAAACTAATGGACTGAATACGTAAAGAGGATCCAAGATTTTGCTCCATACATTAAATACATTTTAGAGATAAAGACAGAGTATCTCAGGGTAAAAGGATGGAGAAAAATTCTAAACAAATGTTCCCAAGAAACAAACTGGAGTAGCCTTTCTAATATTGAACAACATTGACTTACAACAAAAAGTTATGAAAAATGACTGGGAAGGGAAACATACCTGTCAAAGAAAACATAATACTAAGATGAACTTTCAATTCTGAACAACTATGTTTCAAATGCAAGGACTCCTAAATTCATAAAGGAAACATAACTATAGCTCAAAGCAAATATTGCACCACACGCAATAAATTGTTGGAGACTTCACTTCTCCACTCTCATCAACGGAATATTTATGGAAACTGTAACTAAACAGATATGTTTAAATAACATACGTTATTTTAAAAACTTAAAAAATCCAAATGGATTTAACAGGTATTTAGGTAACATTTAATCCTAAATCAGGAGAATATACCTTTTCCTATGCACCTCATTGTAACATCTCCAAATTTGACCATATACTCATTCACATAACAGGCCTCAATTGATACCAGAATATTGAAGTAATCCTATGCATCCTATCAGATCACCATGGACTAGGGCTGCTCATCTATATTTTATTATTATTTGTATTTGTTTAAATTATCGATGATTTATTTACGTGGTATTTTTGAAACATCATCTTTCTTGATAGATTGTCACTATGCAATAAAGACTGGGTTAAACCTAGATGTATTTTTTCCATTTTTGCCTCTACAGTTGCAAGAGTGAGCTCTCCATTCCAATCTTGGTTTAAGTACTACATTTTGAGTTAACTCTCTGTGCATACATTGCATTTAATGTTTTCCTGTTTGTTTTAATATATATTAGTATTACCTGACCTAACAAATTTGTAATTCTATAATGAAATTTTTAATTTCATAACTTCTGACTATAACTTTGATCTCATTTTGCTTATATTTTCTCCATTTTAAATGCATTTTTTCTTTGTGAATACTTTTCCCTCTTTATGAATATTCATGCCTTTATGGGATTTTATTATTGTTCAGCAATGGAAAAATTCATTTTATTCACAGAAGCAGCCATATATGAAGATGAATACAAGAGTTAACTAGCTATTTCAATAGGATGTATACTTATTAAAATAAGAATCTCTGAAAAAAAGAACAGTGATGAATTTCACACCACCCTTCCCCAATGATCCCAGCATGCAATAATGCCAGGTAGTGTGCTGTGCTCATGTGGTGGTGGGAAATAATTTATGGAAGAATAAAAATACATACCATGGAAAATTTAAAGAATCCCTTTTCCCTTACATACAGATACATAATGGGATTATAGGGAGGTCAACACAAATAATTGAAGCGGAAGTAAACAACTATGTTGCTACAAAAAATTTAAGTCAAGGAAGAGTTTTAAACCATGGTCAACTATATAATTGTGAAAATTTGTTCCCAAAATTGTAGGTTGTTCCCCAGGACAATAATAGCTGGACTGAACCCACATTTTATGTATACAAAGTGGGGAACCATGGCCCTAATGGGAATGATGAAGACAAAAAACAAAAACAATAGCAAAAGAGTATATTAATAGAAGAAAACCATTAATGCAAACTACCACAAACAACTTTATGTTCTAACCAGTAAAGGCACCAAATCTAAAGTCACATCTGAGCACCCCATGTGAAGACAAAAGTGAGAGGGCCATGGAATTTCTCCCTTTCATGTTTTTCAAATACTTTACAGAAACAGGAAACTCAGACTGCTTTTCCATGATTTATTAAAGGTTTTTATATCCCTCATGTATTAAAATACCATTTGAAAGAATTGATAGCTGCTGTCTAGGTTTATTCCAACTTCACAAATTTCTTGGACTAAAGTTCCAAAAAGAAACTAGGCCCAACCCTGAGCTGTATAATTATGACAAGGCAATAATAACAGATATTTTCAAGGCCCAAGCACTAAAGTACTATACTATTCAGTACAGTGATCCAAATTAATTCAAATAGCTCAAGAGAGTAGGAAGATACATCTAAAAAAGGGTTAGAAAAGTGTAGAAATATCAACTCCTTCCTCGTGTATGAAAGCATTTAAGGTTCTGCAGTAAGTCCTATGAGGCAGTATTCAAGTAGCAATGGGAAGAAAGAATTCATTACAAGACAGGAGTTAAACTAGCATGGTGGGTTTATATAAGAGAAATACTTAGAAATGAAAATGTCTTGTAAACTTAAAAAAAGATTTTTTTTCCATTTTTTTTCATTCCAATCAAAACAGACATCCATGAATAATTCCCATCTAAGGCTTCCATAAAACTGGTTAAACAAAAATTAAAATAAACATTTAAAAATTTGAAAATGAAACAAACAAAAAAAAAACTTCCGTCTGTTTCAGACAGGATCACAGGGAAATGAGATGAATCTGTTCAAGATGAAACCTAGAGTGGCAAACAAGATCTAGAATTAAGAACTGCATGAGAGGCGTAGTGGAGTAGTGACAGGAACATGGCCACGCTTGACAGATAAGGCTGGGCCCTTTACAGGAGCAAAGAATGAGGTAAGAAAATATTTCAAATAAAGCAGAACCTTTCCTTTCTTCTCACCTCAAGTATCCCAGCCCTGAAAAAAAAAACCCGTTTTGATAGTAATACAGAAAAGTTATGGTATGTCACTCACTTCCCGTTTGCTTTTAACCCTCTCTCCGAAGTCAGGAAATATGAACATTTCGAATTTCCAAGAAGAAAAATTCATCGGCAAGTATATGGATGTACTGTGGAACAAGTGACAAATTGAAATATGTGAGGACAGAGGAGGTGGAGACTGTCTCATTCCATAGAGCAGAAATGTGTCTGCCCAAATTAAGAAGGGATAAGGCAACCATAACAGGTAAACTAGTTCTCAAAACATTAAGCTTATTTACATTACTCATAACTTTACTTAGTTCAAAGCACTTTCCAGCTCAATCTTCATTTTGAATGATGCTGATCTATCCTGCAATGTGTCTGTACCATCTTCTCTTCCTAGTATTTGGTTTCATCATGGGGATAATAGATGATTGTGGCTGCATAGGTGATGTTTTTATTTCTATATATCACTCCCTTTACGTACTATATGTGTAGTAACATTTAAGGAGGTTCATTTGGAGAGGTATGAATGATTGATCTAAAATATCTGGTTTAAAACTCTATTGAGATTATTTAGAAAATATCAGGAATTCATTCTCTGTAAATAATTGCTTCTCTCATATGATAAAGAAACAATAAAAATTTACTCTAGCCAAAATAATTCTCTATAATTTTAATATCTAAAGATACAGAAGAACATTGATATAATGTGGATTATTAGATCAGCTGAACTGCATGTTCATTTATTTAAGAATAACCAGAATCATTGAGACGTTTCTGGAACATAATATAGGAACAAAAAACAAAGCATTGAACAAATAGTGGCAGAAGAACAGGGTCTTTTTGTTAAATATAGCTTACATTCAGACCTACTGCTTTCTTTATTTAGTAAAATTCTATTTAAATACTCTTCTTCAGTGTTTTTCAGCCTGTCATTGACTCTATTTCAAAGCTCTATCCCTTAACTAGCATGATTATTAAATTTAAAACCAAGAATTTTGCGTGTGTCAATCACTTTCTGCATTTCCTTATTTGTGGTTTATTCTGTTCCCAATGGCCATGTTGTGTTGAAGTCATGAAGAAAATTTGATGAAAATTTTCTGAAAGCGTATATTATTCATAGTTGAAAAATGCTGTGCATATGTTTCATAGTAGTGGATATTATAGTTAAACATCATCTGGATAAGGAATTTTTGTGTGAATATCATAACACGCTAAAATACTAAAGAGAAAACATAAAATAGCTAGATATTTATTAAATATTTTTACTCTTCTAGTGTTTGTAACTTTACAAAATATGAGCAAATCACTTCTTTCTGTTAAATTCTCATTCATGAGCTATTACATTCTAATCAAAAAGCTGTGTCAGCTCCCAAAAGTTGGGATAATGCTAATTGGAATCCAAAATGTTTGCAGTAAGTAAATGGGCAATTTATTTGTCCGCATGTACTAAACAAGCATCTAATGTAAGCATAGGTTTGCTCTTAATAAAATAAGAACTACCAGATATACATCTATTAAAGTAATTTTTTTTAAAACAGCTATTAATTCATGGTCTGAGTAATGGCTTAAATCACCAAACCTTGAACAGTAAATAGGAATTTCTAGTGAGTAAGAGGTTCTCTCAAGCAGCTCCAAGTAAATCGATCTAAAATATATTCCTTTAAAATTCTCCTAAATACACTTATCAGGAAATATTCCACATCACAATAAAAAACTCCAACATATTTTCATTTGCTAAAACAAGACATTGTCTTTCTTTCTTCTGGCCCTCCCCATAATCAGTCTAGTCCCAAACAACATAAATTTCCAACATAGATGTCTGATATGAATCTTTTTCTTTATCACTGACACTACTTCCAGATTGATTTCAAAAACATCCATCAAATCATTCTGTGTATCATTTCATAATACATAAGTAACCAGAGTCCCATAGTATGTACATATAGAGTTAAACAAACTTATTTCAAACTATTCAATGATTTCTTAGACATTTTACATAAATAAAAATTTATATCTCTCATATTGTTTCTGTAAGCCCATATGTGATAACTAAGCTTCAGCTTTATTTGGTTCTCTCTTCCATTACTTAATCTATAAAAACTCCTTTCACATTTACTTTTTGTATACGTCAAGCTCTTTTCCTTTTTTTTGACCTCATATTTATAGTAATATTGCCTGAAATATAGTTCATTTATTTTTCATCTAATTTAACTTAGCTGTCACTTCGTTAGGACAATCTCCATAACCTTATTTCTAAGATAGCTTCTTCAGTTATTTGCATAAAATAAACTCCATCACATTGATTTGTACATTCATTTCTTTCTTTTTTTTTTACACCATAATGCAATTTTTCTAAGAGAAAGCTCATAATACTTTTTATTCATTCCTTATCTATACCACTATTATGGATCCTGGTACATTAATGGAGACTATTATTTATTACATGATTCAGTAAGTTGAAAAAATAAACTTTATACTATTCTTCATTTTATTGAATATGCATTACATCCATTGGTTAAACCATCATGAAGTATTTACGTGAGTTCTTCAATATATTACAATTCAATGACCTAGATGACATTGCCTAAACATTTATAATTGTCAATGATAGTCTATTTCATATTCAACAGCAATGCTTTGTTGACTGAGCAATTTTCTCACCTAGGAATACTTTTGACATGAAAGAAAAAGATACCTAATTTAAATTGATAGCACCCGTGTAAAAATGCCAGATGCCATCATTTGTGGTCCCATCTCAGAAAATACAAAAAGATGATCATTCCTAGGTGCTTACTGGTCACGGACTCAAAATTCATTTGTGAGCTGTTTCAGTGAAAGATTAAAAACCAAGAGGACCCAAAGCTGTGTTTACAGAGCTGAATCTGTACCTCATCTCTCTCTCCCCAGATCCCACCAGGAAATGGCTGGACTTCCAGGAGTGCTGACACACTCAAGATCACAGGAGAGACTACCATTTTTTAGGGGGAACTGCCTGGAGTCCTCAGAACCCAAGAACAGAGGGCCAGTCTGTTACAGGATACTTCTGGTTTCTATCTATTCTATGTCGCTGAACCTGATCCACAGCACTTGGTACACAAGATCCTTCAGGAGAGAGGTAGTGTACATGGAGTCCTGACACATAGGCTTACAGGAGGATCAGTCCATTGTTAGAGCCAGTAAAACCAGCTAATCCCAGAGAAGAAGAGATGGCAAGAGGGAAGTATAATAGCCTAAGCAATACAAACCAAGGTTACATGACATCATCAGAACACAGTTCTCACACCAACACAAGGCTAGGATACCTTCAACACAACAGAAAAGAAAAATAAATGTTTGTACTTCAAATCACTTAACATGATGATGTTGAAGGATTTTAAGAAGGAAATAAATAATTCCATCAAAGAAATACAGAACAACAGATATATAGAGATAGAAGCCCTTATAGAGGAAACACAAAAATCCCTTAAACAATTACAGGAGACCTTAAGGAGACAAAAGGCAAATGGATGAAACTAGAAAATATCATCCTGATGGAAGTAACACAAACACAAATAAACACACAAAGAATGAACTCACTTGTAAGTGGAAAGTAGCCTAAGAGCTCAGAATATCCATAAAAAACTCATATACACTCTGCAGCTCAACAAGAAAGGACAAAGAGGGACTGCTTCAATCCCAATTAGAAGGAGGAAGAGAAATATCATGGGAGGCATATGGAGGAAGAACACTGTGTGGGAGAGGGGAGTTAAATGGAAAAACAGAAGAGCAGAATAAGATGTGGGAAGGGACAGGAGAGAAGCACAGAGGACCAGGAGAATAAGTATAGAAAGAAGGAACATTGGAGGATGCTGTAACCTCTAGAATGTCCCAGATACTATGGCTGCAACAGGTTCTCTGGACTCAACAGTGATGACATTAGCCAACATCAACAACAACAATGAAATTGAACCTACAGACAACACCTGCAGTAGATAGACATGACCACAGTGTAAGGATTTCTTATTAAATCATAGTTATCCATGTCTATTGAAATGCAGGAGTAAATATGGAGCAGAGGTTGTAAGAAAGGCCATCCAGGGATGTGCAGACACCAAAATGGACACTGGTGCTGATGCTGAGACATGCTTGCAAACAAGAGTCTGGTATGTCTGTCCTCTGAGAGGCTCTGCCAGCATCTGACTGATACAGATGCAGATATTCACAGCCAATCATTGTAATGAGACTACAGATACCAATGTATGATGTAGAGGATGGGATGATGGAGCTAAAGGAGACTGTAATTAACAACAATATCAATAACCAGAACTTTTAGGGCTCCCATGGACTTACCAACCAACCATAGATTATACATAGTCTGCTATCCTGCATATGTAGGAGAGGACTGCCTCATCTCACGTCAGTGGAAGGGGAAGCAATTGGTCCTTTGGATGCTTGATGTCCCAGAGAAGCATGATTCTAGAGGGATGAGGAAAGAATGAATGGGGCTTACGGAGTCACCCTCTTAGAGACAAAGAGGATGAAATACGTGGAGGTGGGGCTTATGGAGAGGGGTAATATTTGAAATATAAACAAATACAATGGTTAATAATACTACTAAAAAAGGAGTGGTATTTTTCATACATAACTTTACTGCACAGGTTATCTTGGAACATTTATTATTGCCTAGATGCATATTTTTCCTACAGTACCTGATACCTTGTTTCTCTAAGGAGTGTAGCCTTAGATCTTCCTCTTAATTCAAAGAAGGCATAACACTTAACTCCTTTCTCCAAGCAAGGGTGGTTGTAGATATGTCTGTAAAAGGCAGGAGGCATTTGAACAATCTAATTGGGGGTCACCAAAAGAATTATTTACAAGCAAAGCTTGTAACACAAACAGTTTGTGTTCAATCAACTTACCAGTATTGAAAGCATCCGATGACTTCTGGCCAGGCAACTGCATACAATGTCAAGAGACATTTAGAATTTCAATATATGTGACTAGAGAAAATACTTTCCATTGTGTAGCCTTCTCAATATTTCAAAAATATCATCACGGAAAGAATATTAAGAGCTTTAGGACAAAAAAAATA
The DNA here is from genome assembly GCF_021556685.1 of Rattus norvegicus. Taxonomy (NCBI): domain Eukaryota; kingdom Metazoa; phylum Chordata; class Mammalia; order Rodentia; family Muridae; genus Rattus; species Rattus norvegicus. Next base: position 43,055,900 of record NC_141555.1, on the reverse strand, counting down.
GTGAGACATCAAGGTAGAAGCGTCACATTAACACCTGAAAATCACACGAAATTCTAATATCAATCATATGCATTCTATCCTCTATTCAAATCCTATCACATGTTCATTTCCTAACACAGTCAACCAGTGATTTTCTAGTCCCTGCAGTCTCTGAGGAGCAAAGGTCTGGATCAGCATTTCCCGTTCGGTTATGTGGTTCCAAGACACATCACTGCACTAAAGCTGGTGTAAGAGGCGCTTGACAGCACAGACTCCTATGCACCCTTTGCCCTTTCCATTCATGTTGCTCCTTCAGGAATCAGTTGTCACGACGTCTGACAGTGTGCACAAAACAGGTAGCACTCCGGACTCAAAGGAAGAGAGTCGACATGGTTCCTCCTCATTCACAAAGCTTTGATGATCGCACCACTACTACAAGCAGGACTGACAAGTGAGGCATCTCCTGGCTGTGCCGTGCAGACCTCACGACTGCCCCGTGCAGACCTCGCGACTGCCCCGTGCAGACTTGGATACTGTCCCATTCAGACCTCGCAACTGCCCCGTGCAAACCTCGAGACTGCCCCATGCAGATCTCGCTACTGACTCGAGCAAATTTGAGGACAGCCCCTCTCGAGCTTTGGTTGTTTCCTGAGATCAATGGTCACTAGAGATTTCCCTGCTTGGCCTTACGGACTTGTCCACAGTTCTCAGGAGAGAGAGACAGAGAAATACTCAAGGATACAGCTCAAAAGAGGCTCACCAAGACTCACAACTGCCAAGTACTTTCACTGCCCCTTCATATGGTAGTGTATAGAGAGGACAGAGATCCTCATCCCGAACTTTACCCTCTGACAATGCACCAACAATTTCCCAGCCTCCATGGCCTGGGAACAACTTCAGAGTCCCCCAAGATGATTATAACCCCGGAGTGCCAAAGGGGAATCAGTTGAAGGATTCCCAGCCTCCACATACTGGAAGCCCATTCAGTGTCCCCCAAGCGGAGTATAACAGCAGACTCCAAAGGGGGAAGACATTGAGGGTTCCCAGCCTCTGCCACTTGAGAATGCTTTCAGTGTATCCCAACCGGATTATAACATCCTACCCCAACAGGGGAAGCACTTGAACAGCAGAGACCCGAGCGACTTTCCACCTCCGGGATTACTTAGATGTACTCGGCACAAGTTCAGGTGCTCAAAACCCTAGGAAGACAAGAGATTCAAAAAATCTGATGCTCGTGTTACATAAATCCTTCAGAAACTAAAAAATCATATGAAGGGTTCAGTCAATAAGAGGGCCCTAGATCCCAGAAGGGAACCGACAGAGAAGAAGAAATGGACTGTTCCACTTCCTCTGACGGTTCCTTAGGGCATGAGTAATCGAGTGACCAAGGATAGTAGATTACTGAGTAACCCACTGGCATAATATATATGTCGTATGTATGTAGTATGTGTATAGTATGTATGTGTGTAATACGTGTATATATATATATATATATGTAGTATGTATGTATGTATGTACGTATGTATGTATGTATGTATGTATGTATATATGTAGGTACAGTCATGTGCAGTGACCTAGAGTTGGGGACCATATGATATAGTTGCTAGGAACTGAACCCAGGTCCTCTGAGGGGAATGCAAATCATCTTAACTGACATTATTTTAGTTTCCCATCATTTGTGAAACATCTTACCATCCATTGTGTCTTGTACTATGCAGTATTCATTTCTTAGTGCAATGGTTTACCTTCACTCAGACTGGGTTTTGACGATCTGTTGAATATATAAGTCTGGCATGGCAGAAGGATATGGGGGGTGCTCTGATGCAATGAGGGACATTGCTCTAACTGCCTCAGTCACTGTCTCTGCTGGCCTGCACTCTGCAGCATGTGCCTTCTGCAAAGGCAACATCTTTCGGTATTGCCTGAGCTGACAGCCCTTGCAGCCTCCTCTAGATCCTCCTCTGTACATCCACAGGGTATCATCTTGAGGGATCCATGAAAGGAAATCCCAGATAAAATTTCTCCAGTGCTTACTAGAACCTCAGGCAAAAGCCCAAACTCGTTGTTGGGAAATAAAACCAGCTCCCAGTCAACCACAGCCTGACATCGGGTCCTATTCATCCTGCCTGCCATTCAGCCCACTAACACTTCTATTCTGATAGGGTAAATGATCATATTTGTTTTGGGACCTAGCACATTCCAGTGTGGCCTTCATTATAACCACTTACATCTGAAATGACTCTTCTTCCAATGGATATCACAGCCTGAGAAGCCAGGAGTTAGGATGAAAAGAGAGGGTGGTGCATAAGCCAGACATTCACCCTGTCTGCGATATTGACTAACTTCATTAAATGATTAAAAAAATGTATAAATAATTAGAGAAGTTCGCACCCGATGAATGGATTAGCACTTTCATGTTTATAATACCTTCACTGCTCTCTATATGCCTCTACTACCTCCAGGGACTCAGTTAAGCCAGAATTCATTCTCTGTTTCCACTCTAGATAAGGCACAAGTAATCCGTCCAAACTGCTAAACTGAGACTTGAGGAAACCTGTTGGAGACATCAGTTCAGGAAGCCAGATGCCCTGGCCAAGACCTTCGAGATGGGTCTTCACAGAGATGGCAGATTTGGAAAGACAACAAGGTTGAAGACATGATGCCTTTCTTGGTAAGGAATTGGAGACCTGCCCTTCAGAGAAGATGGCTTCAAAGAATGAAGTCTTCAAACACCTCTCCTTATAAAAAGTGCTTGTTCCTATGGGGGGTGGGGGGGGCAGCTGCATTTCAACTCAGGTACTGGAGAGTGACGTGTCCATAACTTCATGAACTGGCTCAGTGTGGGTTGACTTAGGTGGAGAACCACTAGCTTCCTCACATCAACTAGACCAAGGAAGGATGGTCTGCTCTGTCTCTCTGCCTTGGAAGGACACCTTCATCCCTGTTGTTCATGCCCAAGGCTTCCTATGGTCCTCATCTGTTTGCTTATGAGTCAGCTGCGGTATGTTGACATACCTCACTTTGTGCTAGCATTCCTTAAGATCTCTAAACCCCCAACCCGTCCTGTACACTCCATCTCTATTTTTCTATTTAGCTTGATTTATATTTCTTCAACAAAACATGAGCAGGAAGTGGATTTCTCAAATGGATAATGCTTGCAGTCTTCTAAAGTTGAGGTCCAGGTGAACAAAATGAATTGTGGTTCGTACCTCACACAGACAGGTCTTTGTGCCTATTTTCTTGGCTTTCGATGATGTTTAAAATGTGAGTTTTGGGGCAGGAAATTACACAATGGTAGCAACAACGAACCATCCTGTGTCTCTGTTAAGGTTTGTTTTATTCAAAGTGACAAACGCTCCGCCCATCACTCCATATTTGAGGAGGTACAGAGGTGAGCTAGGTCCATAAAGCGATGGGCTTAGGACCCAGGGCTGGTGGTTGTCTTCCACAGTTTGTCCTTCAAATATATCTTGCCCTCAACCTGTTATATCTGCAGTTCACAACCTTTGTGCGTCACGATCCCTGTGAGAAACTTCAGTCTCCAAAGTGATTACCTACTACGATTCATTACAGAAGTGAAATTACAATAATGAAGAAGCAACAAGAATAATTTTTTCATCAAGAGACGTAACAACATAGGAACTGTGTTAAAGGGTGGCAGCGTTAGGAAGGTAGATCACTTAATTATAGTCCAAGAAAAAATGTCTAGCTATGGGCCAAATAAACAAAATACAGTATTTCCAGCATGCCAGTAACATGGGATTAAATGCAAGCTGGGGAGATAGTTTTGTGGGAAGCAGTGCCTGCTGTGAAATTACCAGCATGACAGCCCATAACTCATGATTGGAGGGATAATGACAGGACACATGGTGGGTCCCATGGCTCCAGCCACATATATAGCAGAGGATGTCATTGTCTGGCATCAATAGGAGGAGAATACCTTCATCCTGTGAAGGTTCATTTCCCCAGCGTGGGGGAATGCCAGGGTGTTGAGGTGGGAGTGGATGGGAGGAAGAGCATCCTCATAATATCAATGGGGGCTGCTGAGAATAAGTATACAAAAATAGACTCTATGATAGCTACATGTGACACTCTCCTTGATTGTATTTATCAATGTTATGTAGTATTGTTTCTCACAAAGAGAATAGATCATCAATGCTGACCATGGCCACACCAGGTCTGTTTGAGGGTCCATGCCCTCTCCAGGCTCTGTGGATGGAGCCAAGAGTACCCTACAGGGCTTAGTGAAGCACTGACTCTAATTCACATGGCCCTGACATGAAGAGGGAGCATATCGATTCTTCTTGTTTTCGCTATGACAAAATACAAAGCAAAAACTTAACGAAGACAGGAGTGCTTGTTGAGAGGAGTCTGATATGGATGTCTCCTGAGAGGCTTCGCCAGAGCCTTACTGATACAGATGAGGATGCTTACAGCTAATCATTAGACTGAGGAACAGGACCCCAATGGAGGAGGAGTTAAAGAATGGACTGGAGGAGCTGAAGGGGGTTGCAACCCCATAGGAAGAGCAACAATATCAACCAACCAGACCCCCACCTCCCAGAGCTCCCAGTGACTAATCCACCAACCGAAGGGTACACATTGAGGGTCCTATGGCTCCAGCCACATATATAGCAGAGGATGGCATTGTCTGTCATCAATAGGAGGAGAAGCCCTTGTTCCTCTGAAGGCTCATTTCCCAAATGTGGTGGAATGCCAGCGTGTTGAGATGGGAGTGGGTGGGAAGAAAAGCATCATCACTGAAGCAGGGGGAGAGAGAAGGGGAGAGAGGGGATCCAGGAAAGGGGATAACATTTGAAATTTAAATACATAAATTTCCAATAAAAAAGAGACACGAAGTGTTTATTTTGACCCATTGTTTTAGTTGGTACTATCCATCATGATGGGGAAAGCAGAGCAACCCGAGTGTGATGGTCACATTGCAGACCTGGAGTGTGTTCAGCTTTCTTTCTTTCTCTCTCTCTTTCTTTCTTTCTTTCTTTCTTTCTTTCTTTCTTTCTTTCTTTCTTTCTTTCTTTCCTTGTTTTAAATTCCATATACAGGTGTTTCCCTTGCTTTTATGTATCTGTATAAAAGATCCATATACAGAAGCCACAAGAAACTTAGGGAAGAAAAGCAGGTATAGCTGTCCAATAAATGTTGATTTCCAAAGGAGGGGAGGGTCTTTATGTCCTCTCCCATCTGTAATGAAGTGTTGAGTGGCCTATTCTTGTGCCCATGACCATAGCCAAAATAAGTTTAAGAGTTCAATGACTAGGTACAATCTAAAAAAATCCTTTTGCTGTCCACTTCACCATCTTCTGGTTCATATATTCCTTTCACCCACTCTCTCATGATGTTCTCTGAGCTGTTGAGGAGAAGACTTAGATGACCTATTTCCACATGATTAGTTCAATACCACTGATTCCCAACACTTTGTCCAGTTGTACGACTCTGCCCATGGTAGTCAGAGGCTTCTTCTCTGATGAGAGCTGAGTGCAACGCTGATCTGTAGATACAAATATGGATATTTGGAAGGAAGTTCGACAATGTATTTAGCATTAGGTTCTTTCATAGGGCCTATATCACCCTAAATATAGGTTCTTGACGACTTTACAGAACCTCGTGTTGAATATGCCTTGTATCAAATTGGAAAGCCACTGGTTACTCCCATGACTGTGATGCCACTAACACATTATGGGCACATCTTGCCTGACATTTTACCTTGAATGGTTCACCCCCGATTAAGGTCGTAGATGATTTTCTCCCCTAGAAGCATACATAGCACTTTCTTGAACCATGAAGGCTATCCATTATAGAGGATGATTCCACCTCAACTTCACACTTACCCTTCTGTGACCTGTGAACAAAAGGATTCAGTACCTTCAGAAATAGTGTCTTACCATCAAGTTCTGGAGGCCAACAAAGAACAATGGCAACAGCCTGTAAAGTTGTTAGGGCTTTTGTGATCTCGCTGGTCAGCAACTTTCAGGAAGACATCCCACATCTGGCACTGTGATTTTTGCTTAATTTTGGTTTTCTGTTGCTCTGATGATACACTCACCAGAGCCAACTTGGGAAGAGAAATCTTTATTTCATTTTATCTGTTCCAGCCCATCATCAAGGAAAACCAAGACAGGATTGTGAAACAGGAGCTACAGCTACAGAGACTGCTCAGTGGCTTTCTTCTAAGCTAACATTCAACTACTTTTACAGAGTCCAGACTCACCTGCACAGGGCAGTGCTGCCAACAGTAGACCAGGCACTCCAACATCAGTTAACAGTAAAGGAAATTCCACCTAGACCTAGTCATGGCCAATCTGACGGAGGAATCTCCTCAACCGAGGTTCATTCTTCCTAGAATAGCCATCAATGACTAGACTAGAAATCAATGAAAATAAAAAAAGAAAAGAAATAAATATCTTCAGGGGGAGCTTGGCTTTTCCATGGAGGGTGCCTCCATTTGAACTCAACAGTTGATTTTGTAAATATATTCTGTAACACAACGTTTTATAACCCCTCTCACCAAACCCGGTTCTAACCTAATCACCTAAGGGGAGATGGAGTGGAAAGTAAGTTTTAAAAAAATAATTGGAGCAGAAAGAAATGCTTCTTGGAAATAATGCAAAAAAGGAAGCATTTCTGTATTCTAGATGCTTTCCTCGCATCATCTGTGCAAAGATAATGAAAACCGTTATGTTCCAGTTACCATAATTTCCAATGTTACAAATCATATAAATAATACTGCTTATCATTCATAAAACACATTGGCACTAATCATTTTTTTTGGTTCTTTTTTTGGGAGCTGGGGACCGAACCCAGGGCCTTGCGCTTCCTAGGCAAACGCTCTACCACTGAGCTAAATCCCCAACCCCGGCACTAATCGTTTTGATGTGTTTTTTTAACTCATTCCTAATGTAGATCTGATGAAGTGGAATTGTTCGCCTGCTCATTTATATATGAGGGAAGTGAGGTTTAAACTTCGAGCTAATTTCCCATTACTCTAAAGTAATAAATGGCAGAGTAAGACATCCACACCTTCTCTGGCTTCATGGCATGGCCTTGTGAGCAATGCAAGTCAGGGTACCTTGGCAGGGAATTCCAAGGATCAGTACATGGCAGCTGAAAGTTGTCTTGGATGCAATACTGGGAGTAAGGCTCCAGTCAGCCAAGCCCCACCTCAGGATTCCTGAAACAGTACACCAGAATATGTTAGAGAGCAAGGAGACTAAACTAATCATCTGGTTGTCCTCAGCAGGTTGTATACATCCGTTACTGAGGGTTCATAATTATGTTCGTCTTTGTGGGGATGGAAAGGAACACTTATTTAGATCGCCACCTCCTACTATGTGCGACTACAGTGGAGACAATGCCTTAAGACCAAAGTTTTTTGTTTTGTTCGTGTGTGTTTGTGTGTGTGAGTCTGTGTGTGTGTGTGTGTGTGTGTGAGTCTGTGTGTGTGTGTGTGTGTGTGTGTACATGCATGCAAGTGCAGTGTATAAAGTATGGACTAATCCATTTCTCTTCTACCTTATTCATTGAAGCAGCATTTCTCAGTCAAAACCAGAGTTCACCAATATGACTACACTTGACAGCTATCTTGCCCTGGGTATCTGCCCTATCTCTTCCTCCCTGGACTGGGATTCTATGTGAGCAACAAAGCCTACTCATCATTTACCTGAGACCTGTGAGCCATCTCCTCAACTGCTAAGGTTCAAGTCCCGGTGTTGGGCCCATCTCCTTTACTTTGGTTTTCTTATTTTTTTTTTTTTGTCTTGGTCATAATATCAGAACCAGGTAAAGGTATGACTGGCTCACTCAAACAATCACTCAAATCCCACAAACAAATGTGTCCTAATAAGGAGGAGGACCCTGCTGACTCTTTGTTCTGTAAAGTCTTACCTTAACAGATGAGTTAAAGGATGGGATTATTCTAGTATGTGATTGTGGATGCTGTTGTTGATGTTGAAGGAGGCTGGCAAATGAGGGGCCACAGCTGTGTCAATTATAATAACAGATACAAAGCTGAGTGTGGTAGTGCATACCTATATTCTCAATACTTGCAAAGATCACAAGTTCAAATCCAGCCTGGGCTACATAGTAAGTCCAATGGAAGCCTGGGCTACATCGTAAATCCCAGGCCAGCTTGGGCTACAGAATAAGTCCGTGTGTAGCCTGGGCTACATAGTAAGTCCAAGGACAACCTGGGTTACATAGAAAGTCCAAGGTCTGCTTGGCCTACTTACATGACTCTTCTCCAAACAACAACTGTTTTTTTTTTTTCTTTTTTCGTTTCTGTCTCTTCTATTTCCGGTACACCGATACCAGTGCTGTAGTTTGGAGTTGTGGAGGAGAACTTTCGTCATGTCTTATGGTCCAGGATTTCCCAAGCAGCATGGCAAACCAAACAGTGCAGCAAACAAGTCCGTTTCGATTGTTGAAGAAAAATATGACACATGGGAAGTGCTGTCTGAAGAAATGGCTCTAAGATGAGACAACGCCTCGGGAGACTGGGCTTGAATCTTGTGCTAGTTTCCTCATGATAAAACAATGATGTTCTAAACCACATTCTGTTTTGGGAATACAATGCTGTGCTTCCATTTCAACACTGCATTATCTCCATATGGCAACCCTGGAAATCTTGTCTGATATTAAACAGATTATAGGAGAGACAAGTAGAGAATAAACACTGTCATTAAAAAGGGATTATACGATGAATATTTTTTTAATTTTTGTCTGTTGTACCTGGTTCAGTGTTCTGCATAAACTCTAAAACACGGCAATTACTTTTTGTTTTTAAAATTGCCAAAGAGAATGGACCTTATACTTTCTATCTAGGTCTAATTGAGACGATGAAATACCATTCAATGCTTTAAAAAAGAAAACAAATTGTGTTTCATTGTCTTTTTTTGTTAACTTCTTATTTTTAGTGTTTTGGGGTTCATTTTAACAATTATTTTTTTCATTGAATTAATTATTTTCTTATTTTCTAGTGTAGATAAAAATTTAGGTTGCTGGTCTTTGTTTCTAATCTAAGAATTATTGTTTTAAATAAAGTTTCCTCTTAGCACCGTCATAGTTATGTCTTACATATTTTGATAGTATGTTTCCTATCTTCTTCTTTTTTTCTTACTGTTACATAATTTAATTATTTCTTGACATATGTATTACTTGTGAATGTGTAATTTAATGTTTCTAGACTGGGAGACTCCTGTTGTCTCTCATTGAAGACTTCTATTTTAGTTTTGTTGTATTAGCAGAACACATCCCTAGGGGCTGGAGATGCAGCTCAGTGGACAGAGTGCTCACTTGGCTCTCACACAGCTCTGGTCTCCACCTACAGTGGTGTGGTGGTACATGCCCATAGTCCCATTACCAGGAGGAGAATCAAGACTTCAAAATCATCCTTGGGTGCATAGTGTGTTTGAGGCCAGCCTGGGCTACATGAAACCTGTATAAACATATATGTCCCAAAACACATCTTTTCTTAGGCATTTTCCACACTTTGTTCTATGGTTTCTGAGTGTCTGAAAAGTCCAGGGGTACTTGAAGGATAAGAACAACCGGGTGCTAAAAGGGACTGTTAATTCAGAGACATTGCCTGGTGAAGCCATCTCATCCTAGCTGGTTTCTGCCTGCCTCTGTTGCTGATGGGCTGATGTGTGTCCACAGCTTTACTCATAATTGCCCTGCTTCATTTTTAGCTGGACCCATTCTTGCTTCCTGGTAAGGCTTTGATGGAGCAGTGACACAAAGAATTGGGGTATCCTTCATGCCCACTGATTCTCTCAACAATAAGGTCTTTCTCTGTAGAAATAGTTTCTCTGTTGCATACATTATCAGAAATAAATAAAACACTCTTTTGTGTTTTATTTTGACACTGAGTTTCATTATGTAGGTAGGGCTGGCCTGAAACTCACTTTATTAACCTGGTAGGCATTGAACTCTCAGAAATCACCTTACTTCTGTGTACTGGGATTAAAGGGACATACCTGGCTCCTTCTCTTTTTAATTTGTTTTTTTTAATTTTTCTCTATGGTGTGTGTGTGTGTGTGTGTGTGTGTGTGTGTGTGTCTGTGTGTGTGTTTTGACCAAAGAGTCTATCAGATCCTCTGAACCCTGATCCTCTGTAAGAGCAACCAGTGTTCCTATGCAGTAGGCCATCTCACCAACCCCTTCTGCCTGTTTTGTAGGTTTCTCATTGACGACGCTTGAATCCTGGCTTTAAAATCCTTGTTGACAATTCTGACAATGGTTTTCTCTTGGTGTCACCACCAGGGAACTGGTTTTTCTCCTCTGCTTTTCATTTAGGGGGATTGTCATGGTGTGACGTGATTTCCATTTTGACACCACTTGTCTAGATGTCAGTAGTCCTGACACTGTGGGTACAGTGGCTGTGTATCCTTCATAAACTTTTGGTGGTGTATTGGTTTTTCTGGGTTTGCCTGATTGAATAAAAGGGATTATAACTCCAGTTCATACCAACAGACATATTTTAGAGGGGTCAGGAAGAGTGGTTTCCAACCTTCCTAACACAACCTTTTAATACAGCTCCACCAACTGTAACATTATTTCATTGCTACTTCATAACTTTAATTTTGCTATAGTTATGAGTTGTAATGTAAATGTCTGGAATACAGCATATATGATATGTGACTCCTGTGCAAGGGCAATTTGTGCTCCCAAAGTGGTCTCAATCCAAGGATTAAGGACCACTGATCTGGACTTAGTGGGATGCCCTTACCGACGTAGATGGGTTTCCCAGTGTTGGTGGGGAGGAGTCTCCATCTCTTGAAGGCAAAGGATCTTCCAAGATCAGGCTTTTTCCTGGGTCCCTCTATAATAGTGGACACACTCTTGATGGTTACTAATGTATCAAGTGACTCCAGGCAGTTTTCTTTCACATCCTCGAAGATGAGGATTCTAAAAAGGGTTCTGCTAGACAAAAGCAGTGGCTGAAGCTATCCCTCGTGATCTTTCCCTTTCCCTAATGGCTCCTTGTCCACAAAAGGCCAACAGTAGATGTCTGAGTCCATTCTAAGCTGCAACTTTCCAATCTACACTCTTCCTCTGTGCTGTTTCTTTAACAAAGAGCACACATGCTAAACCTGTACCCATCTTGTCTTCAGTCAGCACTAACAACCTAGTCCTCTCTGCCAGCTATGCTTTCCCATATGACCCAGCTGCTCACAATTCTGAGGCACGTTCATGCTTCTATGGACAAAGAGAATGGCACCGATTGGCTAGTGTATAATGATACAGATTCTGTATTATTATGATTCAGAAACCTGTAAATACAAGATGAAGAGACCATCGGCAGAGGAAGGAGTTCTTGTGGGATGTTGTCACCACAGAAGGAATCCAGGGGGCTAGGCATAAAAGAGAGGGAGCCAAACTCCTTTTTCATAATTTAACCTTTTTCCACAATAGCATCATTAATGGATCTTTATTTGTAGGTTGCATCCCTCTTGACCTAATCAATTCTTCACAACTACATTCCCACTGGGGATTAATCTTCAGAAAATAACTGTTGGGCGATCACATTCAAACCAGAGATGATAGTGAATATTTGGAAATCTATAGTGGGGGTGGGTATTATTCTTCCCACGTGGTGTACCCTTAAGATCTCTAACTACCTCCTTCCCCACGGTAGCCTCACTGAATGACATGAATTCCGGGTTATTAATGAGGTACAGAAACCAAAGCTCATTGCCATATCCTGTCACAAGTATCAAGCTCGCAACAGCAAGAGCCCAGTGGGAAGGAAAATATGAATAAACTTTATGGTATCTCTAAAGTATAAACCCCCAATTTAATCAAAACATTGTTTTAGACTCAGATCTCTTATATCGATATTCTTTAAATGTACAAGTCAGTGGGCTTGCTTGTGACTCCTAGTACAGGTTTATACTGTACATTAGCCATCTTCTTTCTCACAACTCACCACCATTTCCACCTGCACACACACACACACACACACACACACACACACACACACACACATACACACACACATACACACACACACACCCTGCTGCTCCCCTTCCTTTTCCTAAATGCCCAATTTCACATAATATCCCTTATTAAAATCTAAATTTTGCAATCATCTGTTTGAGTCTGGCTTGTTTCACTTAACATACTGTATTTTACAGTTCCATCCTTTTTTCTGAGAACAAAACCCTTTGCTCTTACACATAGATGAAAATCACATCAATGTATATCAACTTTTTTAAGCCATTCATCCAATGATCAACAGCTAAGGTTATTCCAATGGCTTGTCTATTGCACACAGTGTGGCAATCAGAATGGATGTGCAGGGGTCCTGGTTAGTTGTTATTGTCAGTTTGACTCAACCTGGGAAAAAGGAGCCTCAGCTGAAGAATTGCCTCCATCAGAACGTCCTTTGGCCACATTTGTAAGGAATTTTTTTTGATGGTTGATGTAGAAGGGTCTAGCCCACTAGGCATAGTGTCATCCCCTATGAAGGTGGCCCTGGGTTGTATGAGAAGGAGAGAAAGCTGAGTAGGTCATGGAAAGCAATCCAGTACTCAGCATTTCTAAGTTGTCTTTGCTTCCTTTCCTGCCTCTAGAGTCCTGCCTGAGTTCCTGCCCCTACTTCGCTCAGTAACAGACTGGTACTTAGAAGCCTAGTGTGTGAAAATTTTCCTCCTCAAGTTGATGGCTATGATGAGATTATTCTTCTTGTTGCCTACTTGTTCTTCACTTTTTTGAAAGTTCTGTCTGTTTAATGTTCTTAAAATGATGATATCACATGTTTTCTCATGGGCTCTCTGTCTCTCACCGTGTCTCTCTCTGTCTCTGTCTCTGTCTCTCTCTGTATTTGTGTGTTTGAGTGTGTATATGTGTATGTTTGTGTGTGTGTTTGTGTGTGCATGTGTGTGTTTGTGTGTGTATGTATGTGTGTGTGTTTGTGTTTCTATGAGTGTTTCTGTGTGTATGTGCGTATGTTTGTGTATGTGTGTGTGTATGTGTGTGTGTGTGTGTGTGTGTGTGTGTGTGTGTGTGTGTGCTTTCCAGGGTTAAAAAAAATCCCCAATGCTTTAAATCTCTGCAGGTGCCTAGAGAAGGAAGATTAAAGGGAGAGAGGGGGGAAATTCATGTCATTTGAGTTAACCCCACATTGAGGTCAGCCACATAGTCGACCAACAGTCACATAATGGCAGAGTAGTCATAAGAGCAGAGAGAGAGTAAAACTCAAAGTGTGAAAGAAAATGTGCTTAAAACTACGATAGAAGGAGAAAAAGAAGACGGTGCACTTAGAAAATTGGACAGATTTTAAAAAAGCTGCCATAAGTTGTTAAGCTCTAAGTACATTTAAAAAAATTATAATGTTAAAGTGGAAGGGAATTATTGGGAAGAGGGAAGGGATGGTCAGAGTGTAGTGGGGACAGGGGAGGGTTCTGAAAAGAATCCTTTTGAAGATCTGAAGAACTATGTGACACAAACAATTAAAGTGGCCTGTAATTTACAGGTAAATTCCATACTTACCTGGATCCAGTATTCTGTCTACCCATATTTCAAAAACAAAATTACCTCATCTATTTCATCCTGTTTTACTGCATTTGATCTAATAAATTCCTTGTAATCAGAAGTGCTGATAAATTTTAAAGACATTTAAAATATGACTGGTTGATATTGGGTTTGTGATAAGTTAATTCCGACTTTGGAAGCAGGTCCAGGAGCTAATTTTTCCTCGCTCTTTGCAAATAATCCATAATTCATGATTGCCATTGTCTTCAATACAAGGTATTTAATCTTGTCAAATTCCAGCTTTGTTTCAATAAAAATGGCCCTCCTCTAATTGTGGGTTTTGATAGAGCTAATTTTGTTGTTCTATCCTGTGTGCTGCCTCGGAAAGAGAGCCTAGCAATATTTCTGATACGGAGAATAACTTAAAGTTAACCAAAGAAAACATAGGAGCTGGGAAAATAACCACCAAGGATGTTGGTGACTCAGAAACCAAAGAGTTTTTCAGAAAAATAAAAAGCATGAAAAGAGCTACTTGGGCAGACTGTGACTCGAGTCATCAGAATATTTGGGTGGGGACTTTATTTTGGTTCACCAGGAGGCTACATGAGAAGCTAAAACCTAGATGCTGGAAGTTTCTAAGCGTAACTAGGGAAGGAACTGGCCTGAGAGGGGTTCTATGACGTAAGCAGAGCCTGGATGATGTCACAGAGCACAAGGGCGGAGGTTGAGCATCTCTTCCACTTGGAGGCGCTAGACTACTTTGAAGGTGGGTTCACTATCTTCGGAGCGGGGTGTGAAAGCTAGTTCAGCTCCTGAACCCCACAACTGTTCAACAACCTATTGGTGCCTGACCGGTTTCAGAAGACAGAATCTGGACGACTAGGACATTTTCTTTTGGTAAATACATTTATGAAGATAACTGGGACCCTTGTAGCACAGAAAGCTAAAAGTTTTCCCTCTTACAGCAAGTAACCTTACGTTCCAATGTCTTCCACGTTTGAGGGCTAGGCAGATGGTCTAGGCTAGTCAGTCTCCGGAGTTTATTATTCTTTGCTAACAATATCTAATTCAAAATTCTACTAAAATGCCAAAGCTCCTCTCTGTGCCTGTGTATTTTTGGAGAAAATATTTCTTTTCTTTTTTTTTTTTTTTTTTTTTTTTTTTTTTTTTATGGAGCTGAGGAACCCAGGGCCCTGTGCTTGCTACGCAACTGCTCTACCACTGAGTTAAATCCCAACCCCAGTAGATATTATTTCTAAAAGGCTATTGTTGCCTACACAAAAGACTCTTGTTGCGGTCGATAATGCAACAGCTTCGGGGAATAAACCTGGGTCTGGGTCAGGATGCACAGTAGAGAAAGCCAGTGGACTGCTGTGCTTTGTTTCTGGGCATATACTTGTGGATGTTGCCAAATAGCTCATAGTTAGAGGGTAGAGAAGGGGTGTGGCCACCCTTCTGGCTCCTTTGCTATCCTTTCTCTGTTCTGCTTGCTTAAAGTGGGGACAAGGATACTTAATCCCACACTGACCTAGCCATTCAAGGAGATGTTCCTCAGCATAGGCAAAGTGCTTCGGGCTGAAGAAATATGTCTAAATATGTTATTCTGAGCTGTAGAGAACCATTTTTTCATTTTCCTTTGAACTTTAGATTTTGATTTATGAGATTGAGTTTTTCTGTGGGTAGTTTTGTCTATCCTGGAACTAATTCTGTAGACCAGCCTGCCCTTGATCTCACAGAGGTCTGCTTCCCTCTGCTTCTGGAGTGCTGGAATTAAAGGTGTGCTCCACCATTGCCCAGCACTTCTATGAACTTCTGATTATGACAGCATTAGATTCAGAGGCTCAAACCTGTTTACCATCGCCTTCCTCACCTGCTCCAAAGTTCTCATAGACAAGAGCCTTGGTCCAGCACCCTCCCCAACCCCACCCCCATTGTTATTGATGGTACTCATATGACAGTGGTACCAGCTTTGTCTCTGGTTTAAGCAGGTGAGCTCTTCAAACCCAGGCCATGGGAAAGTATGAAGCCTGAACGCAGAACAATAGCCACAAGACAGTGGAACAGGAGTACCGTGGCCTACCACACTAGGTCTACAGCCAAGAAGAAGAGGGTGTCTGTGAGGAGGATGAGCACACCATCCTTCCAGAAGCGGAAGAGGAAGAGGCCTTCTCCCCAGTCCCTGGGGAACATTGTGAGGTGCAGAATTTCACACGGATGGAAGGAAGGTGATGAGCCCGTCACCCAATGGAAGGCCATAGTTCTAGATCAACTGCCAACAAATCCCTCTCTCTATCTGGTCAAGTATGATGGAGTTGATTGTGTCTATGGACTGGCACTTCACAGTGATGAGAGGATTTTAAAGCTTAAGGTCTTGACTCACAAAGTTGTGTTTCCTCAAGTGAAAGACGCCCATCTCGCAAGTGCCATGGTTGGCCGTGCTGTGGAGCATAAATTTGAGGGCAAACATGGCTCTAAGGACAACTGGAGGGGGGTGGTCCTAGCCCAGGTGCCAATCATGAAGGACTGGTTTTACATCACCTATGAGAAAGATCCAGTCCTATATATCTATCAACTCCTGGATGATTACACAGAAGGTAATCTCCGTATCATTCCAGAGATTTCGCCAGCAGAGGTGAAGTCAGAAGTTGGCAGCGACATCTTAACAGGTCAATGTGTGCAATTCACCAGAAGTGACGGGTCCAAAAAGATCGGCAAAGTCATTTACCAAGTTCTAGCCAAGCCTTCCGTGTACTTCATCAAGTTTGATGGCGACGTCCACATCTATGTCTATAATCTGATGGAAAAGATCCGTTAAGGTGAAATTCACAAAGTGAGGGGACATATATGGGGAATTTATAGGATTGGGGTGAAAATGTTTGTTTTTCTGTGTTTCAGATACCCAATGGCCTTTGACAACCCCAGTATCTTTTCCAGTGGAATTTGTTTTTGCTCTAAAAATTAAAATGTGTGATGTGACGTATTGTGTATGCACACTTTTGTGGAGGAGACTGGCTGTGGTGGATGGAACATTGAGAGGAAGCCGGAAAGTTCAAGGCTGTGAACAGTAAGTCTAATGTCACATACACTAAAACAAACAGGACTGAGCTGGTCTGCTCTTTAGGGAGAGGAAAAAACTGGAGATAAGGCTTAGAGGAGCAGGGATGGCACAAGGGAAAAAAAAAGATGGATGTTTAGGAAGCAGTGGAGAGGGGCCAGAAATAGATAGACTCTCTGAGGGGAAGTTTGAGGGAGAAACAGATAGTTGGGGAAAGAGTGGGAGGTAACAGAGAGGTGGTCTTGGAACTCAAGGGGAAACCCAATAAACTGATCCAAGCAGACTCAAAATCAGAGAAGATCAGGGATTGTTTGACTAACAAAACCTAATGAAACCTGTTTCTCATATGTAGATGTATTACTTTTTTTTATCTGGGCAGGGCAAGGAATGAATACAGGAGACCACAGTGACAAGAATAGTCAGGTCCCCTGGAGCTGATATTAAAGGTGGTTGGGAGCCATCGGACATGAGCTCAAAGAACAAATCCCAGTCCTCTTTCAAAGCAGATGAGCTCTTAATCCATTGGTTATCTCTGAAGGCCCCTAAAGTCATCTTTTTAAATAAATCCAACCTTCACATGCAGAGAAGAGACCAGGATGAGGGTAAGAAAGAATAAATTGATGGTGATGTGGAAGAAAGACTAAAGAACACATGTGGGAGTTGAGGATACTGAGGGACGAAGGAATTCCAAGATGGAGTTCTCAAAAAGTGAAGCAGGAGACCCAGGAAGAACAGAAAGGGTCTCGAATGAGTTGAACTTGGGCCACATCCATATTGGTCTCTTTGCTTCCTTAAAGAACAGCCAAGCTATCACTACAGAGGGTGGATGTGAGGTGGTGGCTTCCCCAGAGGACATTTTGACGAGGATAACTCAAGAATGGTGAATGCCAAATTAAGTTTATATCTATCGATTCCTGAAAGTGCCATAAAGCCCATTATTTTGTATGATCAGTAAAAAGAAATTTAAAAAAGAACATGAGGATGCCATGAGCTTATGTCAGGTATTACGTGGATCCTTTGTTTAGCTTCCCTGAGCACTGTTAGACTCTGTTGGATCCTGTAATATTTTTGAGGTCTCTTCTGAATGCCCCTAGATGACCACAAAGGGCTCCTGCACTGGCTTATCTTGCCTGACTCTCCTTCGACTGGATGGCTTCCTACAGACCTCTGGGCCCTTTTACCTTATCTAGCCCCAGGAAGTTCCCATCTTTTACTCACATGAAAGCTTATCCTCAGAAAACTCTTGATGGTGCATCCAATGCAGAGGTGCTGATCTCTCCTATGCCATTTGCCGTGACGTTAAAATGCTTTGCGGTTCCTGACCATGTAGCTCTCTCCTCCTGAGAAGCCCCTGTGCACTCCATGGGGACTCTCTGAGCCACATCTACACTCCAAGTGTTTCTTTATAGGCAACCTTGCCTTCTACTCATTCATTGCTGTTTCTTCTCTCAAAAATAAGTTTCTCATTGTAGGACTTGAAAATATTTTCTATCGTTGATTAATTCTGCTGTTTGGAATTTTTATACTGGCTCGTTGTCTACCAGTTTCATTTCTGCGAAAAGACACCATGACCAATGCAACTTATAAGGGATAAAATTTTCTGGGGGGGGTTCTATTTTTTTCAGAGTTGGGGATCATACCCAGGGCCTTGGGCTTCCTTGGCAAGCGCTCTACAACTGAGGTAAATCCCAAACCCCAAGGGACAACATTTAATTAGGGCAGGCTTTCAGGTTCAGAAGTTCAGCCTATTTTCATCAAGGCAGGAATCATGGAAGCGTCTAGGCAGACATGTTGTTGGAGAAGCATATCACCCCCACAGTGATATGCTTCCTCCAACAACACCACACCTACTCCCACAAGGCCACACCTCCTACTTGTGCCACACTTACCATGGGAAAATCACATTCTAAACACCACACTGATTTTATGCCAACTTGAAACAAGCTAGAGTCATCAGAGAAGAGGGTGCCTCATTTGAGAACATGCCTGTATAAGATCCAAATGTAGGGCATTTTCTTAGTGATTTGTGGGGGAGGGCCCAGCCCACTGTGAGCGGCACCATTCAAAGGCTAGTGGTCTGGGTTCAATAAGAAAGCAAGCTAAGCAAGACATGAGGAGCAAGACAGTAAGCAGTGCCACTCCATAACCTCTGCCTCAGTTCCTGCCTCCAGAATCCTGCCTGTTTGAGTTCCTGTCCCAACTTCCTTTGGTAATGAGCAACAATGTAGAAGTGTAAGCTGAATAAACCTTCTCTCCCTAAATTGCTCTTTTGGTCACAATGTTTCCTTACAACAATAGGAACCCTAAGTAAGACAATGTCTTATAGAAACATTGTATCTCGTAGAGCCACAGACTCTTACCTCATAACCACAAATAGAAAGGTATAGACACTTTGTTTTAATTTAAAGGTAAGGGTTGCTCATGTACTGATCTGTGAAGTTCTAGTTTGCTTCCTTCTCTCGGTGATGAATGTCATGATCAAAACTACCTTGCGTAGGAAAGGGTTATTTGCCTTACAGGTTAGAGACCATCACTGAGGGAAACCAGAACAGGAGCTTGAAGCGGTAACAAGGACACTGTTTGTTGGCTTGCCCCCTGTCTCAGTCATTGTTCTGTTGCTGTGAAGAGACACCATGGTCAGGGCAACTGCTATAAATGAAATTATGTAATTGGAGGATAAATTACAATTTCAGAAGTCTGGTCCATCATAATGGCAGGGAGCAGAACACTGGAGAAATAGAGAACTACTGCTTTGTAAGCAGAGAGAGAGAGCGAGAGAGAGAGAGAGAGAGAGAGAGAGAGAGAGAGAGAGAGAGAGAGAGAGAGAGAGAGAGAGAGAGAGAGAAATTCTGGGAAAGCACTGGGCTCTGGAAAAATCAAACACCACCCTTGTCAACACACCCACTTCCTCCAATGAGGCCACACGTCTTAATGCTTCTAATCCTTGAAAATTTTGTCACTCCCTGTTAACTAAATATTCAAATATATGACTGTGGGAGCCTTTCTTATTCAAACCGCCACACTCCCCATGTCTTGCTCCATTACTATTTCTTACAGCCTAAAAGGCTATTCTTTTTATACATGACTACTGATGAACTTGCCCACAATGGTGGGCCCTTCCACAATAATCATTAATCAAGAAAATGTTCCATAGACTTACCCAAAGACTAACTATTGGAGGCAGTTCTTGAATTGTTCTCTCTTCTAAGTTGACTCCAGATTGTCAAATTGGGGGAAAAAAAGAGAGAGAGAGAGACCCATCACTGTAATATTTCTCTTACTCCATGTTACATACTCACCACCAGACACTCTCTTCTCTCAGCGTATAGACCCACTTCCCTGTATGGCAGAACTGAAGAGTAACTACTGTCACCAACATGAATACTTGAGTATATATGACAAGAAATGAATACATTCTACAGCTCAAAACGCCAAGCAAAAGCATTTTAGTGTGTGCTACACTTACTGGGAGACTGTCAGTCACTAGCCATTTAATGGCTCACAGTAGACCACAGAACCAAAAAGTAACAACCTACATATCATCTCCTCTCAGCAGGAGACAAAACCCTTTCTCAAAACCCATGAATATATCTGTACGCTTAGATTTTTTCAAAACGTACTTTATTTAGGGTTCTAAAACACTTCAAACACCCTTCTAGCCCACCAACCAGAGGTAAGAGAGAGAGAAAGTTGATAGGAAAAGGTTGAGAGTTGTGGACCTATTTAGAAGTAATTCTTTGGGGTAACTCCAATCTTCATTGTGCAGTACTGTCCAATAGGAGATGCAAAAAATGAATCAGTAGCAGTTCTTTGATCTGGCAGAGACCACAAGTCTCTAAGAAACCAAAAGAAGCAGCAGAAGCATTCAGAATCAGCCCGAATAGCTCAGGTACTTTTGTGCATTTATCATTGCGGAACGAAGACTATCGAAGACCATTGAAGCCTTGCTGGTGTAGCAATGTAAAAATGTCATCTCCCTGTCTGTGGGATTTCATTTATGTTCTTCATAAACATCCTGTCCCCATTCAAGCGTGTGCTCCAGCGAAATATCATATGCCTTCTCATGTGTCTGCTTCAGCAAAATATCCTCTACTAACATACCTTCCAGAAAAACATCCTGTGACAAAAGTGAGTTTCCAAAGAAACTAAATTTTTTCCACTTCATCTAGTCTTATCTCCCACTTGGCCATGACATCTCAAAATGTATTATGGCAGTCTTGCAAGGCTCCTAGGCCTCAGCTCCATCAGCAACTGGAGCTTCTGCAACTGATCTCCGTGAAACTCATCCCCTTTCATGAGCACAACCTTCAGTTATCCCCGCAAACATTGTGCTCTCTCCATCTTTGCTCTCAGCCAATAGCTGTCCAACTTAAAGCCAACTAGGCTGTGACCAGAAAAACCCTCATCAAGAAAGCCAATGAATTTGACATGATTTTTTTTCCCTGACAGAACGGAGTGTTCTGCCTGTATGGTTAACCTGGTGTCTGAGTCATCTGTAATAAAACCCACTACTATTAAGATCAAAATCACAGGAACTATGACAAATAGCAAATCACACGACAAGCATCATAGTTGTCCAAGCCTTTTCTGCAGCCTTGTTGAAGTATAATGTACATACTTAAAAACCCATTTATTTTAAGTGTGTATTTTAATGATTTTATAGCAAAATTTATAGCTTCCTTCCCTTTTTTAATACTCATTTCCCACTATTTCATACTATATTGAAGTCTATTAAAAACACAGAAGTGAAGTCAGGAGAACGACAAGAGGAGGAAGCAGGAGGTTCTTGATTTGCTAAGACAACAGATACACTGGCAGAATCGTCTGGATAAAACCACTTGGATACATTGGGTCTTCTCTTAGCGTGCAGCCTCAAGAAACAGAGTTTAAAGGATTAAGTCATGGGTCCTCCTACATCATATCCAGACCTGACCTGGTATGGTCAGCATCACTTTGGCCACTTTCATGTTAATCGCATTCATCACTCTTACAAGTTGCCTAGCAACTCACATAGTTAACAAACTTATTTGGTTCATGGTTTCATAGGTTTCAGTCCATGTTCACATGATCATGAAAGGGTCACGATAGAGCTCAACTGCTAAACCCACTGGCATCCAGGAAGCATCAACACAGGCAGAGACCAAGAACAAAAAACACCCTCCAAGACATGTCGCAAATGACTAAGTTCCTTAATTTCCTATCTCCTAGTTTCCTGCCACCTTCATACACATCCATCAACAGATGAACTCATTGATTACAGCACACGGGGTCCAATTGCTTTTCATAGTCCCACCTTTGAACATTGTACTGGGACAATGTGTATCTTAAACCCATAGGGTAGAGCCAGAAGGTTGTGTCAGAGGTCTAAACTTCACCTCACATTAGAAACAGCTGGGTAGGTTTCTCAAAATCTCCTATTTCTTTCTGGTACTGAGCTACACCATGTCTGCATTGCAGCATTTTGTCTGCAATCAATTGTAAAGACGCCCCCCACAATGTGTTGGTTTGAATGTAAAATGGGACATCACTAATATAGACACACAAGCATATACACAGACTCAAAGTGAGAGGCAAAAAGGGAAGGAGTTGAGTCTTAGGAACCCTCAAGGAAGAGGGAGTGGAAATATAAGATACAGATGTTATCGAGAACCAGAACAAAGCATTGTCTTCTATACAAGACAGGACCACTAGCCTCAGCCCTAGCTGACAGGAAAGGGAGAGTCAGTTTTCTACAAACATAAAGATGGTGATAAGCTGGGCAGGCTCCAGTGGCTTGCCCAATGCCCATGAATTTATGGGCAGCATAAATGACTTTAGTGGGTTATTACAGAGGGGAGAAAGAGAGCTTGAATTTGGGAAAAGGAATTAGGTGTATATGGAACAGGGAGGAGTTGGGAAGAGAAGTGAGAAGTAAATTCTATCATTATATAATGTACAAAGTTCTCAAGGAACTAATAAAAGTGGTTTTTAAAATACCATATCTGTACTGAACACATACAAACCATTTCTTTACATCTCCTAAATAACAGCCCCTCATTATTTCATTTCATTAAGTACAAAAGTAATTCAGAGATTATTTAAAATGTAGGAGGATCTGGGGAGACAGGAGAGGGGTAAAGCCAAGTGTGTGGTCACACTTGTAAATACCAGTGATTGGTATGGGAACAGGAGGATGATGGTGGCTTCCTGACAGTGAGCCTCACCTCAGGTTCAGCAAGGGACCCTGTCACAAGGTAATAAAGTGGGTAGTGAAGTAGCAGAACACGCTCTACACTCCCACAGCCTCTGAACTTACATGTCTCTATGAACACACGCCCACACACACACACACACACACACACACACACACACACACACATATATATATATATATATATATATATATATATATATATATGACTAGAGTATACAAGCGGCTTGCATAGGTTATGTGCAAATGCAGTGTTGTTTTATCCAAGGAACCTGAGGAGTTTTAGATCATTGGGAGTCCTGGGGCCAACTCTCAGAGGACACGATACATCTCCTTATTGTGAAAACGAATCCTTTGTTGAGTGTGTGTCAGTGACTCCACACAATTCTCCTCCTCTAGGTTCCTGTGTATCACAGAGAATGATCTGGAAATACTGAAACAAATATAAACTAATGGCTTTGTTGGGGTTTCTATGCTTGTGTTAAAATCATATTTATCACATTTTATTAAATGGAAGGGAAATCTTTAGCTCCCAGGAACAATACACTCAATCATGTTGGCTTCTGTTTTATCCCATTATGAATAGCATTTAATTGCACATCAATAGCTTCCCATGCTTTGAACTAAATCAGGATGAAGGGATATTTTTCCATAACTTCTATGTGGATAATCAAGTAGAAAGGGGGGAAGTATGATGCCTTTGGCTTATGGGAGAGTTATGACTTGATTGGATACTTGTTATGCAAATAACCCTAACCTCTGAGAAAGGAAATGTAACGTTAAAATATACTACCAAATGGGATGGACACTCATTACTTGGTTTCTTTTAAAAGAAAAGAA
Organism: Rattus norvegicus; assembly: GCF_021556685.1. Classification (NCBI taxonomy): domain Eukaryota; kingdom Metazoa; phylum Chordata; class Mammalia; order Rodentia; family Muridae; genus Rattus; species Rattus norvegicus. The sequence continues at coordinate 43,032,345 of NC_141555.1, read as the reverse complement.
AAACATACTTTAGGATTTTGAATAAGTGTGACGCTCAGAGGTTCAAATACTTGAATGTGTTTGGATTCCAGTTTGTGGATTGTTCAGAACGGATTGGGAGTTTAGTTTTGTTAAAAGAGATGTGTCAATGGGAGGTGGGGGGCCTGAGATTCAATGGCCCACCAGGCTTCTCTCTCTCTCCCTCCCTCTCTCCCTCTCCCTCTCCTTCTCCTTCTCCCTCTCCCTCTCCCTCTCCCTCTCCCTCTCCCTCTCCCTCTCCCTCTCTCTCTCTCATCTGGGGAGAAGGATGTGAGTTCTCAGGAACTACTCCAACCATGCCTGCCTGCCTGCCAGCCTGCTACCATGGTGTCTACCATGATGGTCCATGGACTCACCCTCTGAAAATGTAAGACGATAAATAAATGTTTCCTGTCATAAATTGATTTGGTCACCGTGTCTCTTCACAGTAATAGAACAGTAACTAAGGCACACATATTCCTGTTTATTTTTCTAATGCTTCTGTTTTTATTTCATTAAAGTTATCTATTGTCCATTGAACAGTTTTATGAATAAGTTTCAAGTTTAAAGACAAATAGTGCCAAATAGGAAAAGCACTACTAGGAGGTTTGGCCTTGTTGGAGTGGGTGTGGCCTTGTTGGAATAGGTGTGTCACTGTGGTCATGGGCTTTAAGACCCTAACCGTAGCGGCCTGAAAGCCAGTCTTCTAGCAGCCTTCAGAGGAAGATGAAGAACTCTCATCTTCTCCTACACCATGCCTGCCTAGATGCTGCCATGCTCCTGCCTTGATGATAATAGACTGAACATATGAAACTATAAGCCAGCCCCAACTAAATTTCCTTGTAAGACTTGAGTTGGTCATGGTTTCTTTTCATAGCAGTAAAACCCTAAGACATACATACATATATACATATACATATACACCTAGGTATACACACACACACACACACACACACACACACACACACACACACACCATTTACATGGATTTTAGATCTAGTCAGAGCCCCTGCAGTTTCATTGGTCCATCTGACACACGTGTTCATGGAACATGTCTCTCTCTGTTTCTTGTACTAGGAAGCACGTGGACAGCATCTGCAGACTCTCTTCATTTTACATTTTTCTCCACTTCACCCTTAGAAATCTCAACTTACATAAAGGGGAAGATAAAATATAGCTCTTTTTTTCTGTGGATAGCTTAAATCTCAAGTCACAAAGGAAAATAAATATAACAAGAAATAATAATAAATATCGAAACTGTGATGGGAAGTTCATATCCGTTCCCCTTAATGAATGTCAACTTTGGAAATTGGAATCCCCGATGAGATTAGACTTTTGAAAAATTCTAATTCTCATGCGGTCTTTGTATTTCTCTTTCCCTGAAAGGAACACCACTAGAAAAAGCCAGACGGTAGGTTGCTTTTGTCCTCAATTCAAATCAGAAGCATTTGATAATGAGCATAGAGGGGGCTCACTCCATGTTTACCAAAGAAGAAAGTAATATGAGGGTGGGAGAGACATCTAGAGAGGAGTTGGTGCCTTATTGGTTTTAAAAATAAATCCAGAAGTCAAGAAATAATATTTGACAAAAGAAAAAACTAGGTTTTCATTAGGCAGAAATGTTTTAAAAATAGCATTCCTTTAAGTCATGGAAATAGGGGGTGGAGCAGGTCAGTCTGTAGATAAATAAAGTCATTGCCATCATAAAATTAAGAATAATGTGGATTTTTAATGGACTGAATAAAATTAGAAATTTTACCTTTCAAAGGGGAAAAATTTTGTTCCAGAGAGAGAGGGACAAAGGAGTGTACAAACTCATACTTGATTCTTTCAATAAATCTACCTGTAACTCATGTGTTTGTTGATATTAGGATTAAAACACAAATTGGATATCTCGACTTAAGAGTTTAATGTGTGTGAATAGCTGCCAGTGGAAAGACTTGTCCTTGGATTTCTCAAAAGGCATGAAAAAGCCACCGTGGAGTTACTGAATTTTGTTTCAAAGACTTTAGCTCCTTGTCTGCAGGGATGCAGAGCCTCAAAGGAAGGGCATGGGACCTCCTAAGAGGTAGCATCCAACAACTGAGGCCACAGAGAGAGGTAGCCTTTCTCAGAATATGGAGCTAGGAGAGCTAAAAAATGAATGCAACATATCGATCAAATCGCTGTAATAAAACGACGGCAGCCAGTTCACAGAGCGAGGCAGCTGTCAGCGACTCGGCCAAGAACTAAGAGAATTTGAAAAGATAATAACAACACAGAGTTCACAGAAGACACTATAGACTCATGGGGTCTGCGATTTAATCCCATGTACTTTGGGCAGAGAAAACAATCCAAACCAGAGATCCCTCTTGCTCAGCCCAACCGAACGTTGTGCCGTGCCGCGGATGTCCCACATCAAGGTCTCAACCTAGATGTTGGACGCCTTTGAGAAACCGGAACTAGTTCATTTAAGTGCAGACACCGGAAATGGCTCAAGTCTGCACCTTCATTGGAAGGAGAAAAAATAAGTCACACAGCATAGGAAGTAATCCTTGTCAGGATCTGTATGAGGTCGGAAGTGTACGGCGCCCTGATCAATCAGTAAGCACTGCCTACACGTGTCCGTGAGCCCACACAAATGAGGAAATCATTTTTAAATTTAAACACAATTTCTAATAACTAGTAACTTTTAAGTGTCCAGTTTTAGCACAAGCTTCCAGATTATGTGGTTTCTCAGGCAGAACAACGCCGCAAAAGAAGTGAGTTTGAAACTTCGGAGGTTCCCACTATATGACAGCAAACTAAGAAAAGCATGGAGGGAAGAGGAAGGGGAGGGGGAGCGGCAAGGGGAGGGGGAGGGGGAGAGAGGGAGACAGAGACAGACACAGAAAGGGAGACAGACACAGAGACATACACACAGACACACACATGCAGAGATATACACGAAGACACACTCAGCCCAATTGAGGATTTATAGAAAGATAACCATCAAAGGACCCGAATATTTGGTGCAAAATTAGGTGAGCTGTGTGGAGGAATGAGTGCCAACCAAATTTTGCAAGTTCTGCAGCCACCTGCATGTTTCCGCACCCCCTTAGCTGTCGGGTTATCGCATACATGGCTGTCACTCCTGCTTTCTTCATTTGTATTTTACTTTAAATCTCCCTTCTCCCCTGTTCAATGTGGCCAGCGGTTTTCCATGTGGAAGGACTTCACAATGCACTGTGTTGAGGGAGGCAGGGAAAACAATTTCAAAATAGGCTCAGTGCTAGGGCAAACAGTACAAACAATCCATACTTCACCTCCCAAGGAGGGGCTCAAAGAACACAGAGGCTCTGGCTGGAGCACAGAGCCAAGCTTACAAAGTTATAGCCCACAGCATCACTGGGAACCAACCAGCAGCTCTCACTCAGCCCTCCATGCTAATGACTCATTCTCATCTCTTGAGACCAGAGGAAGACGCATTTGGAAGATCTTCTCCCTAAAAATGAGGCTTTTATGGAAACTCTTACGAAACATAAGAACAATTTTTAATAGGAAAGCACACACACAGTAAAAAAAATAAATAAATGGCAGATTTGACAGCCTTTTCTGTGATACCATCATGTACACACACACACACACCAGAAGAATAGACCTACATAAAGGATATATTTCCAGGCACAGATATCTGTTGGGAGGAGTTTGACGTTCTAACAAACTTCAGCCAAGGACTCCATTCGGAAGATTCAGAAGGTCAAGACATTGGTTTACTCCTAGGAGCAGATCACTATCTATCTCACAGAAACTTTATGGAAAACAAAGGCAGATCACCCTAGAATGAGTTAAATAGAATCCCTTTCAAGGCTATTTAAGAAATTTGGAGCCAAACTCTACAGACAGTTAACAGCAAAGAAAGTTACCCATGACTGCAGTTTGTATAATACTACTGAACCTGGTGAAACATTTCCTAGTCTCCTAGGAATCATAGAAGTGAAAGGGAACCAGGGCAGCCTGGGCAGCAGACTTCAGTCTCCATACCAAGTGCACTTTGCAGGCTAACACCCACATGGCTAGTCTGCAGTTCACCAATCCTGGTCATGAAGGCATTGAAGAACAGTAGACGCCCTACCTGGTAGAGCCACTGTCTCTGGTTCCTGCCTTCAGGAGGCTCCATGTTCATTCCACTCTTAACTCTCCACAATCCTGTTGACAAGTGTCTGGGCTTTATCTTTGACTTAGGAGTATATTTTAGTCCTTTAGATCTCTCTCTCTCTCTCTCTCTCTCTCTCTCTCTCTCTCTCTCTCTCTCTCTGTGTTTGTGTGTGTTTTTGTGTGTGTGTATGTGTGTGTGTGTGTGTGTGTGTGTGTGTAAATGTTATAAAGATTAATAAAAAGAAAAAGTTTCTGGTTACAGTAAAAAATTAAATAAAGAATCATTTTTTAAAGCTTTATTTATTTATTCCATGTATGTGAGAACACTGTCACTGTCTTCAGACACACTACCAAAAGAGGGCATCAGATCACATTACAGATGGCTGTGAGCCACCATGTGGTGGCTGGGAATTGAACTCAGCCCCTTTGGAAGAGCAGTCAGTGCTCTTAACCACTGAGCCATCTCTCCAGCCCTAAAATATAGTTTCTTAAGAGAGCAGTATAGCGTGGGAAGCAATAAAGATGCCCCATTTATGGATGAGTACTCAGTCTCTTTGAACCCCTGGGACTCGGGAAGCACCTTGGACAAGGAGGTGGGAAGAGTGTAAGACCCAGAGGGTGAGAAGAAGGGCTGGGATTTGCTGCCTTCAGGACATGACATGGCTGCTGCAATTGTGAGCTCACAGCAGCTGTGGTCACCTGCATACGTCTATAAAGGACCACCAGCTAGACAGAATCCCTTACTGAGGAGGTTTTCAGGTCCTGATGGCTGCTGGGGTAAAAGAATCATTCTTCTCTGAGGGTTCGGTCACTGGTATACTTCCCACATTCCTGTAGATGGTCACACACCCATAAGTACATAACCAATGCTAATTGGGCTTAGTGGTTAAAGGTTGGGAAAGAATTTATGAATTTTGAGGGATGGTTATTGGCAGGGAATTTGGGCAGTGCTGAGGGTGAAATAGAAGAGGTTATGGCCATGTTTCATTGTATACATGTATGAAATTCTCAAGGATAAAGACAATTTATTATTTAATAGAAAATTTAGACTATTAGCTTTAGCTCCGTAATATAAGGCTGTGTGACTTTAAAGAATTCAAATATTGAACATAAATCAAACTAATTGACTGCCTTATGATTCAAGGAGCAAATTATACGTACTTAATATATTACACGTTCTCCCTCTTTCAGTCTCTTTCTATCTCTTTTCTCTATGTCTCTCTGTCTCTCTCTCTCAAACACACACACACACACACACACACAGATGCACACTTACATTATTTTTATGTTAAGGTGTTAAAATTCATGACACAATCAATGTGAAGGAATAGAGGTTTTATGGGCAAACAGTCACAGTCATTGGGTTCAGACTGTCGTGGAAATGACCACATGGCAACAGTGTATTGATCTGTGTCACTGAGAACTTGCATGAGCCCTGTTTATATTTGGGTGGATCAGGCATCCAAGAGTTCAGTCTGAACCAGCCAGCTCCCTTCTTCTTGCCCCAGTGACCTACTTCTGCTAGGGCACATCCTGAAAGATTCCTCCACCTTCCTAGACAGTGCCATCAGCTTGACACAAAGTGTACCCACAGATGAGACCCTGGGGAAATTTCACACTCAAGCCCTAACAACAAGGAGCGAGGCAACTGGGAAATGCTTTATGAAAACAGTTTAATTTCAGTTCTGTAAACAGGACAGGGAAGAACCCTTTGATATGGATTGATTTAGTCTTTAGCTTACAGAGTGCACCCCAAAAGATACATAGTGTAGAAAATGCACAGTTTTCTATGTAGCAAGCATGGTGCTGAAAACAACACATTAATGAAAAAAAAATGCAAAGAACTGGGATATATAGTAACAATTCCAAAAGTCAGTTTGAAAGGCTCTTTTATTTTTATATGTGAGCTGTCGTTATTAGTTCCCACCTGGGTTAATTTTACAAGGAAAGAAAATCTCAAGCTCTGACTATCCCATCGACCATGGTGTTATTCATCTCGGTGTTATGGGTCTCCCATCTAGGGATTAATAATCAGGGTTTGACCACAAAATCCATCAGCTCAATACATGAGGCTTTAGCGGAGAAAGTGAGGTTACAAGTATGTAATGCCCTTTAGTGTCTTCTCTGCCTGTCTGTTGCATGCATGCCTTGTTGTTGACTATTGTCGATGGTAGTGGTTGTTGTTGTTTTTAAATATGAAATGTTGAATGCAAGGGATAGTGGCAGTGATCCAATAGATCTTTGCATCCTCACTTTCTCTTTCCTATCTCGCGCTAAGTCTCCCAATCCTCAGCAATCATTCAAATACACTGAAACAACTCAAATATAATGAAACAAGGTGAAATCAAGACACTGAAACAACTCAAATATACCGAAAAAAGGTGAAATTAAGACACTGAAACAACTCAAATATACCGAAACAAGGTGGGGTCAAGATGCACTTGCCATCTATAATTTGTGTTTGCATGTTGACCATAATCGTTTGGTAACCCTTAAAAACCACATGATGGGACTTAGGAGGATCGGTGGGTGAAACCGCTTGCTGCCTAGGCAGAACTGAACTCAGATCCCAGTCATCATGAGACAGGCAGGGGAAACCTGTAACCCCAGGGACAGGAATAGGGAACAGAATCATTAAGGTCTGCAGGCTTCCAGCCCGGAGGAAATTTTGAGAATTTGGGATCAGGCAATGACACCACCTGTCTTAGTTAGGGTTACATTTCTGTGAGGAGACACCATGAACAAGGCAACTCTTAATAAAGGAAATATTTAATTAGGGCTGACTTACTGTTTCAGAGGTTCAGTCCATTATCATCATGGTGGGAAGCATGGCAGTGTCCTGGTATACATGGTGCTGGAGAGTGTTCTATATCTAAATCCAAAGGCAGCCCAGAAAGAGACTTGTAGCCACAGGCAGCCAGGAAGAGCATCAAATCTACCTCATTGGGCAGAGTTTGAATACTAGGAGCCCTCAGAGCTGGCCTACACAGTGACAAACTTTCTCCAACAAGGCCACACCTCCTATTAGTGGTACTTACCATGGGCCAAGCATATTCACACCACCGAAGTGCATCAAAAGAAAATGGCAGAGAGACATAGAGAAAGATACTGCATGGTATCCTCTTGTAGCACGGTGCTGCAACCCCCCCCCACACACACACACATAAACTCATGCACCTGTGCACACATGAGCAGATTTATTTATTTATTTACTTTGTTTTATTTTTTTCCTTAAAAACTTGGTACATTCACATAATGTGTTTGAGTGAATCCATCCCCATCCCCTCCCCTCAAATCCCTCCCCTTTCGTCCATCCTAATACCACTTGCATTTTAATAGAAACGTCTGAGTCCATTTATTGCTGACTAGATATGTGGGGGTGAGTACAAACATCCAGTGGAGCATGGACAGCCGTCAGGGGCCAAATCCATGAAGAAAATGGGCCCTCTGACCTGTAGTCATCAGTTGTCATTAGTTTCTCAGTAGGGGGAGGGGAGCTTCAAGACTTTCCACCCGACTATTCTGGGATTTATCTGTGCAGATTTTGTAGATGGCATCCTAGACACTGTGAAACATATGAACACACAAACACACACACACACACAAACACACACACACACACACACACACACACACCAAAATTTAAACCCGAGAATGGTTTTTAAAAGGTTACACAATGTCCTAAATTCAGTTCCTTGGTGTGAAATATTTGAACTCCACACCAGATCATAATACTATCTATATAAAATAAAATTATTCAAATGAATATTTTAAAGTTCAGCGGATATTTATCTGTTAAATAGCACAGGCTGAATGAAATCAGTTGGTGCCAAACTTCCCTAAGGCTGCACAAGAAAAATTGTAAATCAGAGTTCAAAAGCATCAAAACACAAGGGTGAGGGTATCATCAGAGATAGAGGACCTACAGGATAGGGTACAGAGGCTCAGTAGACCAGACAGGTGGATCATAAGCAAAGAGCCTGGAAAACGGGCCATTCATACCTTGACAACCTTCAAAGGCTAGGGGAAACGTAAGGGAAAGGTACCACCCAAAGTGAGAAAAAAAAAAAACTTTAATACATTTACAGGACACTTAGCTTCTAAATACAGTGTGGATTCGAATCTACAGTGTGATTATTTTCTTATGATTATGTAAGATGGTAATATATGGAAATCATGTGTAGGTTATATGGGAAACTTCAACTTTCCTAGAGATTTCTAAATAAATGTGTTTTTTAATGCAAAGTCGGTAGTGATATTTATTCCACTTCCATTTTTCAAGTCTCTGTCTATTCTAAAATATATGTGTTTATTTTATCTACAGTAGAAAATGTCCTTGTAATGTAATGAAACATTAGTCAGCCCAACTAAGATGCTTTCTGGAAATCAGTTAACCTCAGGCACTGAGAGCTGTGATGACTTAAGATGACGCTAAAGCACTTTCAGGATCGCGAACTGATGAGCATGGGCTTGTGGACACATTCACTCACAAAAGTGACCACACACACAGAGACACAGACACACACACACACACACCACACCACACACACACACACACACACACACACATACAGTGGACATTACTGACTAACTATACCTCAGCTAGAGCTATGGCTTTGGGATTTTGGAGGAGGTGACACTGGGTTTATATGGCCTTATACTTAGGCACAAGCATACAGCCACACTCACAACTCTCCCTCTGGTCCCCCTCCTCCTTCACAGCGAGTTCCAACACAATTTGTTATTTCTGATTTTATCCATCCAGTCTGGTCATCCCTCTTCCAGAACATAACTTTTTGTTCAGTGTTTGTGTTTGTGTTTGTGTGTGTGTGTGTTGTTGTGGGTGTGGGTGTGTGTGTAAGAGAGACTCTGTGTGTGTGTGACAGAGAGAGTTAGAGAGAGAGAAAGAGAGAGAGAGAAAGAGAGAGACAGAGAAATAATTAGACACCCAGTTAACACATGAGCATGCACACACATGTGGAAGACCAAGGTACATTCAGGAAATATCCTTAATGTCTTGTCTGTCTTGTTCACTGTGGCACCAACTCTCACTCACAGGCAAAGCTCCTCTTGGTATGGATCATCTTTCCAGACAGCTTGCTCTGGGCATCATGCTTCTGCCTTCCTAGGTGGAATTAAAGGATGGTCTCCACATCCATGGGGCATCTATGTAAGTTTCTGAGGAGCGAGTACTTAACTGCTTGATGGTCTCCCTAGCCCCTTCCAGAACTTTCTGTCCCAAAGCCCCTTTACCTTTCTTTTTGAGATTTATCGAGTATGCTTGACAAATGGAGACTGTATACATTTGAAGTATGAGGTGTAATATTCTGATCATATTATACATTGAACAAATATTTTAAGATCAAGCTCATTCTCTCTCTCTCTCTCTCTCTCTCTCTCTCTCTCTCTCTCTCTCTCTCTCTTTCTCTCTCTCTATCTCTCTCTCAGATCCACTGTTTAACATACACCACATACACAAAACCTCAGTGACATCAGTTTGAAGGTTTAAAATTTCTTTTTTTTTTTTTTTTTTTTGGTTCTTTTTTTCGGAGCTGGGGACCGAACCCAGGGCCTTGCGCTTCCTAGGTAAGCGCTCTACCACTGAGCTAAATCCCCAGCCCCAGGTTTAAAATTTCTAAAAGTTAGTCATGAACAAAGTCTGGCTATGCCTAAAAAAATTTGAGGTAGGGCTCACTGGCCCGACTATCAGCTCCCAAGGACACTGGCCATCTGGAGCCACCCCCTCCCCTTCCTACACTCCCTGAGGATGGGTCATCCCCCTGCTGCAGTGAGATGAGTTGCCCTGCCCACATTGCTGAGATCCTAGATTACACATATGCTTTGTTGATGTAACTCCGTGCCAAAAGTAACTGTGCACCCTTTGTATTAGCCAATTATGTGTATCCACACGAAACCCCTGGTTTTCCCTAAATAAGCTCCTGCCTAGAGAGGCTCAGGGCTTGACTCAATCTCCTGTGTGAGATACGTGTCAGCCGGAGATCTCGTAAATAAAACTGCCTCTTGTTGATTACATCAAGACCGGCTTCTTGTGTTTCCTGAGGGTACCACAACCCGTGACTGGAGCGAGAGTCTTCCGAAGTCTGGGGGTCTTTCAAGTTTACTGTTCCTAGGCTCTGATGTTCATCCTGTAACCGAGTGATGTTATGCATTCTGTCCAATCTATTTCTCACAAGGAAAAATGAGGATGCCAGTCACCCAGTTAAAACCCTCAAATGGCTCCATGTCACTGAGGTTAAGTTGCAAAGCCCCTCTGTTGAAGTCCCTCTGTTGATAGACAAATGCTCTTCCAGAAAGACCAAAAGCTATGACACACCATACCGAGGCTGGAAATCATAAGTTTAGTTTCTTGTGTTTGAAACTGAACAGAAAAATGGGGATTACATGACAAGGAGAATGTAAAATTTCGTGTTCCTATAATACTAACTCACATAGGTTATAGAGCGGCTGAACTCAGGTTTTGACAGGGGTGTGGTTGGGGGATTCATGTGTGTGTATGAGTTGAGTGCCTTTTCACAAGTGTGAGGGCACATACAAGTGTACATACGTGCAGAGATGAGTAGAATGTGCATTCTCTTCCTCACTATTCTCCGTCTTTCAATGAACCACAGCCCACTATTTTGACTTGTGTGGCTGGCCAGGATGCTCTTGGCAATCGAAAGAGTAAGGACAAAACAGCTCCCTTTGGCAACCATCTCTGCTAAGCGAGTTCCCCATCAGAGCCAGAGGTTTTTCACTGCTGCTTCAGGTCCTGATCATGGCTGTAATGCCTGTATGTGGTGCTGACCTTTTCCTCATAAAGTTCTTTCTAAGGAGTAATTTACCTCCATCCTACAATGTTGAAGACAGGATTAGCCATGCCTAGAGTTTTACAAAGGTGCAGAGAGAATATGAACTGTTCAGGCTTGCAAAGCAAAGGCTCTTGCCCACTGAGCTATCTTCCCAATCCCCATCAGGATATGGTCTATTGCATCCTTCATGCCATGCTTTCTGCTGTGTGTGTTTCTCAGTGTCCCAAGGGATTTTCTCTCACAAAAACGGTTCCACCTCCACATGGCTCTGTGCTTGCACCCAGAACAGACTGTCTCTTTTATCAGGAGAACTAATTCATAGGTGGACATGTTCTGATTGCAGCCTGTGAGTTACAGAGAAGACTAACTGCATCTTCAAGACTTGGGCTTTCTTACCCTGTGAACTGAAAGCTGGTGTCCCTCCCTGGAGGATGGAGAAATGGAGAGAAGTATGAGGGAAAGAGAAGGAGGCAAAGGTGTAGGGGAGAGGTTGAAGTCACACTAAAATTTCCAAGTTAGCGTCAAACCTGAAGAGTAGACAGGGAGAAATTGACAGTGTTACTGCTGTCACCACACACACACACACACACACACACACACACACACACACACACATCTGCTGTGCCTCTGGTGTCATTACCCCACTAAATAAAATGCTCTATTAGGCTTATCTGTCCATCTGAAGAGTAGCCTGTAATTAAATAACCACCCTTTACAATCCCGCTAGACTGAAAGAAAGCCATTTGAGCATTTTACTTAGCTGATGAATTACACAGACCAGTGGTCCTTGATAAATAGGAATGTTCTAAAGAGATGCATGAGAAAAAGTAAACAAGTCTAAAACAATTGATGGGGGATTAAGTTTCAAGTCTCCCACCTCACTCAGTAGACTCTGTCCCCAGCAGGGAGCAGAGCCCAACTAGGACCAGCTGCAACACTGGTCTTCCAGAGTGTGTAAGGTACAGAAGGGCCCCTTTCAGGACTCTGTCAGACCTCGCTTTTCCCAGAACAAATGCAGTTGCTGCCATCCCGAGACACTGAAGCCAAAAGAGTGAGGACAAAACAGCTCCCTTTGGCAACCATCTCTGCTAAGGGAGTTCCCCATCAGAGACAGAGGTTTTTCACTGCTGCTTCAGGTCCCGATCATGGCTGTAATGGCTGTCTGTGGTGCTGACCTTTTCCTCATGAAGTTCTTTCTAAAGAGTAATATGTCTCCTGATCCTTCCCATGGAACCCACCATGCCATTTACATAACCGATGTCAGAATATCTTTTTAAAAAGAACGCAACTCAATCCAATTCTACCCTCTGGCATCCAAATCGCTTATCATTTTCATAGCAAAGTACTTTAGAGTGCTGACTCACTCCTGAATCAAAAATCTCATCTAAATCAGTTCCTGGTGAGACTCGGGTATGATTCACCTTGGGGCATATCTCTGCACCGTTTATGAGTCTACAGAATCAAGAAAACAAGATGCATGCTGCAGCTAGCATAAACTGGTTAACTATAATCTCTGATCAACTCAGCATCATTTGAAGAGAGAGAAAGACAGACAGACAGAGATACAGACAGACACACAGGTGAGGGGGGGTTTAGCAAATGTCTCATTGTGTTATTCTTTTGGTCTGTGGACAGGCCTATGAGGAATTGCATTGATTGTTGACTGACTTAGGAGGGCCAAGCCCACTGTGGGCTGCACCATTCCCTAGGCAGGCCATTCTGAGATGTATAAGAAAGCTAGTTGAGCTTGAGCAAGCCAACAAGCAGAGTCCCTTGGTGGCATCAGCCTCAAGACCTTGTTGTAGTTCCTACTCTGACTCCCCTCCATGACCTGAAAGTTGAAGTCAAAATATTTTTCTCCCCTACACTACTTTCCATCCAAGCATTTTATCACAGCCACAGAAAGGAAAGTAGAACAGACTCCATGAGGCATCAGGGTGGAATGATGCTTCACAGATTCTCAGGAGCCTGTGCTTGCAGCTTCTGACTCTTCTATCACTGTAAGCCACAGTGAACTGGGCAGGCTCAAGGGAAGGAAGGACAGTCTGCATTACGTAGGAGATGACACAGTGACTTCTGTCCTCATTCCACGTACAAGAAAGATTGCTAATGACCCAGTGGTTATAATGTTTATCAGTGGAAACAGAAAGAGAGGACGAACTTAACGCTTCCTACAGGGCCAACAAGAGGACCAGAGGCAGAAGTTAAGCTGGACTCTGTAGTACATTTCCTATGTGGTCTACCTTCCCCCACCTAGTAACCAAACAGAAGGTTATTAGTCAAGAAAGAAAGAAGAGAGCCACAAGACAAAAGAAACACAAGTATCTCAATAATGCCCCTGCCTCAGCACCACAGCCCAGTGTTTTGTGAGTCTGTGGACATGTCTATGAGGAACTGCTTTGATTTTTCACAGACTTAGGAGGTTCAAGCCCATTGTGGGCAGTACCATTCCCTAGGCAGGTGGGTTCTGAGCCAGTTTTGGAGCTTGTCTGCTGCTCATGTTTTGTTTTGTTTCGTTTTTTTTTTTTTTTTTTTTTTTTTTTTGTTTTCTAACTGACAGAGAGGGCTACGGTATTGCCTACAGCGAAGCATTGAGCCTGCTGCACAAAACTCAGCATCTTATTGTAAAAGAACTCAAGGAAAATTCCAGATCTCATGAAACAGATAGTGGCCACCTTCCACCTTCTCCAATTTTTAGTCATTAACAAATTTTTAAGCTCCTGTTATCCCAACTTAACCACAACACACTCTGATTTTCATAAGACTGCTGGCACTCAAGCAGTGAAAGCCACCAGACAGAGGAAAGAGGTAACAAATCTTAACATCCACCTCAGTTCCCAACTCAAATGCTTACAAAAGCCTTGTCAACCTTCAGTCAAAACAGGCATCAAGTTTCTCTCATTACCTACCATTTAATTGTCAAAACATTTGCACGTCTAAGTTATTTCTGTTAAAGGGGTGGGGGAACTACTTTCTACTTTATGAGCCATTTACTTTAGTGTTACAAAGCAGAGAAGAGGACAATCCAGTCGACATTTACTCTAATAGGTGACTGATGTATGCATGAGGCCGTCCCTATTTCTCCAGTAACTATAAACCTAGATGCCTTTTCCTTTAAGGATATAGGAAATGAGCCTTCTACCCAATCCTTCCTTTCTAATTCAGCAGTTCTCATGATCACGCTGGCATCCACCTCCTACCAGATCAGAAAGACTGGCCACAATCCCATCTGCCATTAAGGATGAGACCCCACTGTGGGATGGAGAGACGGCTCAGTAGCTAAAAGCACTGGCTGCTCTTGCAGGGGACTCAGGTTTGATGTCTTGTACTGACATGGCAGCCCCCACACATCTGTAACTCCGCTTTCAGGGAAGACCATCTGCTGGCTTCCCTGAGCTCCAGGCATGCCCAATGTAAATATACATGCATGCAAATAAAACACCCCTACAAATAATATATATATATATATATATATATACATATATATATGTATATATATATATATATATATATATATGTATAAGACTTAAGACAAGGAGGAAAAGATAAAGAAGAAAGAGAATGAAGCAGCCCTATGAAAGCCATAAAGACACTGCGTTAAATTTTTTTTTATTTACTTTATTTATGAGTACACTGTAGCCATCTTCAGACACACCAGAGGAGGGCATCAGATCCCATTACAGATGGTTGTGAGCCACGATGTGGTTTCTGGGATTTGAACTTAGGACGTCTAGGAAGAGTAATCAGTGCTCTTAAAATCTGAGCTATCTATCCAGTTCCTTGATTATTTTAACTTTGTACTCCATATGTCCGGGCTCTTACTTTGAAGGAAATGCTGGGAGTGTGTGTGCACACTGTATATTATTAATCCGGTGCTGATGTATAGAGATAGGTGGATCCTGAGGCTTGAGAGGCCAGCCTATCTAGCCTAACTGGTGAGATCCAGGACAATGGGAGACCTTGATTCAGATGATGTGGGTGGTGTTCCCGAGACTGACACCAGTCTTTCAGCCTCCACAAACATGTGCACACATGATGCATACATTACAAAAATGAAAAATGAAATGTGGAAATTCAATAAAGAAAGCTCCTTTTCAGCTGGTGAGGTATAGAAAGTATTGCTTCTACGAGTATAGTTATCTCTGAAGAGGAAGTCAATAAATGACTCAGACAAGAGCTTTTGATATATCTGCTGCCTAGCCAGGGCCAGACCTCCTCTCTGGCTGCAATTACCTTCTTAACATGGCTCCACATTGTCTCATGGGACCCAGGTTTCCCCTTCCCCATAGCTCTGCCCTACTTTGAGCCTAGGAACCCACAGAGCTAGCCAAGAAAGGAGGGGAGAAAGAACACAAAGGCCTAAAGGGGAGGCTGCCAGTAATTCAGTCTTATACACAGACCATTCCATTGGCACTAAGTCCATGGATGCCAGGCAATATCACTGAGCTGGATGCCCAGGAGGCAAAGGCACGGTTTAATAATCACATAGGTGGCAGTTTTTACCACAGTAAGTATAGCCAGCTGTGAAAACAGTCAGAATAACACCTGTCTGTGAAGTGTGAACTCCTGAGTGAGTGTGTATTCTTGTGTAGAAGGACTGTGTGTCTATGTGTGCGCACGCCTGCATTTTTATTTAGCTTGGTTTCTTTCTATTAATTTCATATATTTTTAGTCCTGGGACTATTCATGACTTAATAAATCTTCCCATATTTCTTCCACTGTGCCTGTTATCTCTGAAAAACCCTGCTGGTCACCCGAGGGTGTGCTTTAACTTGTCAATGATTTCAGGGGACTTGTGGGTGAGACACTTTCCGTGAAGCCCAGGAGACAAGAAGAGAACAGAAGCCCCACCTAGGCAACATTGGGTACAACATTGTCTGAAATGATTCTGTGTGGGCGAGAACTCGGATAAGAGAATGCGATGTGAGAACTGAGCTCAAGCTGGACACACAAATGGGGACATTGAACCCCAAACAACCTCCCCACCAAACGGTGCCTGCGGGTTTAGGCTTAAAATTAACCTTCCATGGAGAGCCCAAAGGAATCTGTACTGAGTCTGTTGGGACACTGGGGAGAATAGAAAGCCTTTGCCTCCGCTCTCAGTAGAAGAGATGGCAATAAAATGGGTTACGGATGTGGGGTTATTGGCAGAAGCAGATTTAAAGAAAAGAACTTGACTCATCAGCTTTGACTTGAAATCTTTATTTTGGCAAATGGTGGTTATTAGATGAAGATGCCTCACACATCCTCCGTTCATTCACCATGGCACTTTCAGCCCATGTCAGCTGGTTATGTGTTCATGGATTAAAAGCCTTTTAATAATATCTATTAATTTTTTTTTGCTCTCTCCCAGGGCAATGTAGTAGCAAAACGTGCTGTATGTCCATTATCTGAAGCCTGGACCAGAAAGATAAAGGCCCAAGGTTTACAAGGCAGGTGGAAACGATCAATTATACCCCCACAACTGACAGCATAGCTCTCTTACGTGATCAGGAGGAGTGCTGGAGTTAACCTGGAATTCAGTAGCAGCAGATACCCTCTGTGACCGATTTGGCTTCCCCGGGTGCAGGTCTGTCTCTTGTGGCAAAAGGCAGGGAGCGTTCTACCAGCAACTCTGAGGAGCAGCAAGAGGACACTTCATGGAAACCAGGGCAGGAGAGAAGAGAGGAAATGTGTCCTTCTCTGGCTCATAAACAAGAGGTCAGAGACCTGAGTACCTGCTTCTAAATGAGTACAGAGCCACTCCCACTTTGTGTGTATGAACTCTGCTGGGGTCTACAGTCTATGATCGTATTCACTTTCAGTCCATCATTTCCTACCAGAAGGAGATGACAATCAGCTCGATCTAAAGTGACACTGAGAAGCAGGCCAGTTACGGCGTGGAGTACAAGACTAAGTAGCATCAACACAGACATACACTTACATGCATACAGACATGCATGACACATATATCTGCATGCATATGCACACCAAGAACATGTGCACACATGCATGCATGCACACATAAGCATACATACATGGAATGCACTGATAATTTTATAAATGCATATATACATATTAGCGTGTGTGCACTTAGTTTCACACATGTGATATCTTTTAACTATATATATACAATATACTATACATATATATATACACACAATACATACAAACACATATATATAAACAATACACATACATATACATACATATATATGTGTATGATATATATGTATGATATATATATATTTATATATTTATATATATATTTATTTATTTATAAAATCCTAGTTTTGTGGAATCTGATTATTGTATTCACCCTAGAAAGAGTCAGCCATTTGGTGCCCATTCTGACAGATTTTCTTTTAAAATGCATGACTGCAAAGAAGCAGGTCACTAAGTCAGTAAATTGTCTGCCTCACATAATAGTCTGCCTCTCTAGAGTTGTCATAAAGCACTCTAGCCAAAAACAACTTGTAGAAGGAAAACATTTCTTTGGCTTGCACCTTGGCTTATCAGCTTTTGTGGGCAGTCAGACAGGAACTCGAGTAGAGAATTACAAAGGAATACTGCTCACAGCTTTACTCACTTGCCCTTGCTAAGTTGGCGTTCTCATGAAGCCAGACACCCTGGCCTAGAAATGATGACACCCACAGTGGGCTTGGGCCAGCTTCATCAACTGTCAGTCGAGACAGTCTCTCACACTTTAAGACACAAGCCGATCTGATGGTTGCAGCTCTTAAGTTGAGGTTCTCTCTTCCCAGGTGACACTATGCCAAGTCTCTTCTAATTTATGTCAAGATGTCAGTGAAAATCAACCAGGATACAACATAAGCATGAAGACCTGGGTTTGATTCACGGAACCCACATCAAAATGTGAGTGGAGAAAGCTTCTAATGCCAGTTGGGTAAACAAGGACAGGATCTGCAGGATCTGATGACCACCACAGCTGGCAAGATTGGTAAGCTCAGGCTCGCAGGTGTAAGACCAAGGAAGCTCAAAAACGAGTGAGAGGAGCACCTTCCGGCCAAGAAGGAGGAGATCATCAAGACTCTGTCCAAGGAGGAAAAGACCAAGAAATAAAGCTTTCTTCATGTCTGTGCATAGTGACCTCACTGTGGCCTCACATGATCAGTCATTAAAATATAACAATCCTTAAATTAAAAAAGAGTTACCTTGCCTATGGTGTCTTTTCACAGCTATGGAAATCTAACTAAGACAATGTGTATTCATGCTGCCATTTCTGTTTCTCTGGAAACCCTAATATAATAGTGCTCTAGAGAGAGGAACAAGTACCCACCAGACAACATAATTTCCAGTTTAATTTTCTGGTGAATATGAAGTTGTTGTGGTATTAAAAAAAATAAAAACTTGGTTTTTTGTTTGTTTGTTTTGGGGTTGTGTTGTTGCTGCTGCTTTTGTTGTTGTTGTTGTTGTATTTGTTTTTAAGGAAGAAACACATTAAGCCTCTTCATCCCTTACTGGCTGGCAAACACCTGAGCCCACATCTGCTAAAGTGATTAAGGCATTAGGAATGTGTTTACACAAAAACATAAAGTTATCCTGTCAAGTGCAGATGAGAGACAACATCGGCCATGTGGGCAAGCCTAGAGCCTCTACCATTTAACACAAACAAATCAGGACACACTGTCAGAAGCCTGTCAGGCCAACAGAGAGGAGGGCCTGCGTGTTGTGTTGTTATTTTATTTTATGAATTTTTGGAGCCACCCTGCTCATTAATCCTGTTTAAAATATTAGCTCTGGCAATTTTTTCTTGCCTCATCAAATATTTCCTTAATGAATGGTCAGCTCACACCCCCCCATCTCCATTGTAATGACTTTCAAATTAAGTTCATCTGGACCACAGAGGTTTTTAGAACTCTATGATGACAGAAAACATGGGGAAAAGAACCTCTTTCATTGTATTTGAAGAAAGACATAGTCATTTACCTGAAGCTTTCCCCCAGTGCTGACTGTTCCAAAGCTCAGTGCTGAGACCTCTGCCTCATGGGCACCATCAGAGCCCTGAGATGAGCACTTCCAAACCAGGAGGTATTATACTAATGTGACCATACTGTGCTCCATCAACTACAGCCACCGGCTTCCAAACTCCTGGTGTCCCTCCTCCCCTTAAAAGATAGCTGTTGGGATCCATGCTCAGCAACACCCATGCCCATAATCCAAAGCTCATACCTTTTAAAAATCAGATGTGTTCATATTATTGAATGTGTGAATGTTCTGGCTACACAGAACTGTGTGCACCACGTGCCTGCCTGATGTCTGAAGAAGCCAAAGTAGGGCATAAATCTCCTGAAACTGGCTAACAGTTCAACTGTGAGCCATCATATGGATGCTAGGAATAGAACCTGAGTCCTCTGCAAGAGTAACAAGTGTTCTTCATGGCTGAGCCGTCTCTCTAAACCCCAGTATATGTGCCCTGTCCCTGGAGATGCTTTGCTACTCTACAAAACCACATTGGAGACTTGGTCCCTGTCCTCGATATTAGACTTCACCCTATCAGTGAATAGAATGCCATGGCTGGAGGTAGTGTAGACACCTGGAGACTCTGAGCAAAAATGCCTTGTATAGGGGAGTCCTGTGAGAACCAAGACTGGAGGAACACACTGGACTGGATAGAGATTGGGTTGGGCCATTGCCAAAGATAAAAGAGTGATGGTGCCAAGGGCATATGAGCAATCCAATGAACTATCCAATCTGGAATCTTAATTAGGTTTCCAGTGTTGAGAAGAGACACCATGACCAAGGACAACATGTAAAGGGTTTAAGAACTCTTACTAAAGTAGGTCTTGAAAGATCTAAGCCTGCAGGATAGAATACCTCCTCCAATAAATGTTGATTGCTAAGTGAGGGAAGGGTTTTTATGGCCTCTCCCTTCTTTAATGAAGTGTTGAGGGGCCCAGTTTTGTGCCCATGACCATAGCCAACATCAGTTTAAGAGTTCAATGACTAGGTCCAATCTAAAAGATATCCTTTTGTTGTCCACTTCCCCATCTTCTGGTTCTTATATTCCTTCTACCCACTATTTCATGATGTTCTCTGAGCTGTGGAGGAGAAGACTTAACTGTCTTATTTCCACCTGGACAGTTTAACACCACTGATTCCTCGCACTTTGTCCAGTTGTAAATCTCTGCCCATGGAAGTCAGAGGCTTCTCTGATGAGAGATGAGTGCAATGCTAATCTATAGATACAAATATGGACATTTGGAAGGAAGTTTGACAATGTAGGTTCTTTTGTAGGGTCTATATCACCCTAACAATAGGTTCTTGAGAAGGTTACAGAACCTGGTGGGTATTCCCTCATGTGGAATATGCCTTGTATCCAATTGGAAAGCCACTGGATACTCCCATGACTGTGATGCCACTAACACATTAGGGGCCCATCTTGCCTGATATTTTAGATTGAATTGTTCACCTCTGAGTAAGGTTGTATTTGATTTTCTCCCGTGGAAACCTACATAGCACTTTCTTTAACCAGGAATGCTAGCCATTATAGAGGATGCTTCCACCTCAACTTCAGATTGACCCTTCTGTGACCTGTTACCAAAAGGATTCAGTATCCTCAGAAATAGGGTCTTATCATCAAGTTCTGGAGGGCTACGAAGAACAATGGCAACAACCTGTAAAGTTGTAAGGGCTTTTGGGATCTCGCTGGTCAGCAACTTTCAGGAAGACATCCCACATCTGGCACTGTGATTTTTGCTTAATTTTGGTTTTTTGTTGCTCTGTTAAATACACTCACCATTGCCAGCTTGGGAAGTGAAAACTTTATTACATCTTTTCTGTTCCAGCCCATCATCAAGTTAAACCAAGACAGGATTGTGAAACAGAAACTACAGGGACTGCTCACTTGCTTGCTTCTAAGCTAACATTCAACTAACTTTACAGAGTCCGGACCCACCCACATAGGGTGATGCTGCTCACAGTAGAGCAGGCTCTGCAACATCAATTAACAGTCAAGAAAATGCTACCTAGACATAGTCAAGGCCAATCTGATGGAAGAATCTACTCAACCGAGGTTCTTTCATCCAAAACAAGCCATCACAAGAAATTAATGAAAATAAAAAATGAAAAGAAATCAATAGCTTCAGGGGTAGCATGGCTTATTCATGGAGGGTTCATCCATGTGAACTCAATAGTTGGTCTTGTAGATATATTCTGTAACACAATGTTTTATAATCCCTCTCACCAAACCCTGTTGTAAACTAACCACCTAAGCGGAGATGGAGTGGAAAGTAAGTTTAAAAAAATAATTGGAGCAGAGAGAAATGTTTCTTGCTAATAAAGCAAAAAAGGAAGCATTTCTTCATCCTAGATGCTTTCCTCGCATCATCTGTGCAAAGATAATGAAAACCGTTCCGTTCCAGGTACAATAATTACCAATGTTACAAATCATATACATACTACAGCTTATCATTCATAAAACACATTGGCACTAATCATTTTGATGTGTTTTTCTAACTCACTCCTAGTGTAGAAGTGATGAACTGGAATTGTTCGTCTGCTCATTTATACATGAGGAAAGTGAGGTTTAATGGTCGGGCCAATTTCCCAATACTCTAAGCTAATAAATAGCAGAGTAAGAAAGCCAAACTTTCTCTGGCTTCATGGCATGGCCTCATGAGAAATGTAAGTCAGGGTACCTTGGCAGGGAACCCCAAGGACCTGCATATGAGAGCTAAAAGTTGTCTTGGATACAAGACTGGGAGTAAGACACAAGTCAGTCAGCTACATCTCAGGATTCCTGAAACAGAACACCAGAATATGTTAGAGAGCGAGGAGACTAAACTAAACATCTGGGAGTCCTCAGCAGGTTGTACAGATCCAAGGCTTAGGGTTCATAAGTATGTTGGTCTTTGTGGGGGTGGAAAGGATCACTTATTTAGATCCCCACCTCTTACTAATTGCTACTACAGTGGAGGAAATGCCTTAAGTCCAAGGTTTTTTTGTTTTGTTCCTGTTTGTGTGTGTGTGTGTGTGTGTGTGTGTGTGTGTGTGTGTGTGTGTGTGTGTGTGCATACATGCACGTGCAGTTTATAATGTAGGGCGTAATACATTTTCACTTCTACCTTATTCATTGAAGCAGCATTTTTCAGTCAAACCCAGAGATCACCAATATGACTAGTCTTGACAGCTATCTTGCTCTGGTGATCTGCCCTATCTCTACCTCCCTGGACTGGAATTCTGTGTGGGCCACAAAGCCTACCCATCATTTACTTGAGACCTGTGAGCCATCTCCTCAACTGCTAAGGTTCAAGTCCCGGTGTTGGACCCATCTCCTTTACTTTTGTTTTCTTATTCTTTTTTTTTTTCCTCTTGCTCATAATATCAGAACCAGTTTAATGTATAACTGGCTCACGCAAACAATCACTCAAATCGCTCTACACAAATGTGTTCTACTAAGGAGGAGGACTCTTCTGGCTCTCTGTTTTGTATAGTCTTACCTTAACAGATGAGTTAAAGGATGGGATTATCTGAGTGGGTGATTGTGGATGCTGTTCGTGATGTTGAGGGAGGCTGGAAAATGAGGGGCAACAGTTGAGTCACTTATAGTAACAGATACAAAGCTGAGTGTGGTAGTGAATACCTATATTCTCAATACTCACGAAGATGACAAGTTCAAATCCAGCCTGGGCTACATAGTAAGTCCAAAGACAGCCTGGGCTACATCGTAAATCCAAGACCAAACTGGGGTACAGAGTAAGTCCATGGCCAGCCTGGTGTACATAGTAAGTCCAAGGACAACCTGGGCTACATAGAAAGTCCAAGGTCAGCTTGGCCTACTTACATGACTCTTCTCCAAACAACAATAGGTTGTATTTTTTTTCCTTTTTCATTTCTGTCTCTCCTATTTACTCTAAACTGATACTAGTGCTGTAGTTTGGGGTGTCTAAGGGAGAAATTTCGTCATGTCTGATGGTCCAGGATTTTCCAAGCAGCACGGCAAAACAAACAGTTCAGCAAACAAGGCTGTTTCATTTTTTGCAGAAAAATATGACACAGCTGAAGTGCTGTCTGTAGAAATGGCTCTAAGATGGGATAATGCCTTGGAGACTAGGCTTGGATCTTGTGCTAGTTTCCTCGTGATAAAAACAATGATGTTCTCAACCAGACTCTATGTTGGGAATACAATGCTGTGCTTCCATTTCAACACTGCACAATCTCCATATGGCAACCCTGGAAATATTTTCTGATAATAAACAGATTATAGGAGAGAGAAGTTGAGTATATACACTGTCATTAAAATGGGTTTAAACGAATTATTTATTTTTTAAATATTTGTCTGTGGTACCAGGTTCAGTGTTCTGCATAAACTCTATAACACGGCAATTTCTTTTTTTTTTTTTTTTTTAAATCTCCAAACAGAATGGACCTTATATTTTTCTATCTAGGTCTAACTGAGACGTTGAAATACCATTCTTAGCTTTAAAAAAGAAAACTTATTGTGTTTCATTGGCTTTTTTTTTGTTAATTTCTTATTTCTAGTGTTTTGGGGTTCATTTTAACAATTATTTTTTCATTGAATTAATCATTTTCTTATTTTCTACTGTAGATACAAATTAAGGTTGCTAGTTTTTGTTTCTAATCTAAGAATTAGTGTTTTAAAGAAAGTTTCCTCTTAGCAACATCATAGTTATTTCTCACACATTTTGATAGTATGTTTCCTATCTTCTTCTTTTTTTCCTACTATTACATAGTTTCATTATATCTTGACATATGTATTACTTGTGAATGTGTAATTTAATGTTTCTGGACTGGGAGACTCCTGTTGTCTCTCATTGAATACTTCTAATTATTTTTGTTGTATTAGCAGAACACCTCCTGAGGGGCTGGAGATGCAGCTCAGTGGACAGAGTGCTCACTTGGCTCTCACACAGCTCTGGGCTCCACCTACAGTACCTCATTAGCCTGGTGTGGTGGTACATGCCCATAGTCCCATTACCAGGAGGAGAACCAGGAGTTCAAAATCATCCTTGGGTGCATAGTGTGTTTGAGGCCAGCCTGGGCTATGTGAAAACTCTATAAAAAAATATGACCCACAAGACATCTTTTCTTAGGCATTTGCCACACTTTGTTCTGTGGTTTCTGAGTGTCTGTAAAGTCCATGGGTACCTGAAGGAAAAGAAAATCCTGGTGCTAAAAGGGACTGTCAGTCAGAGATATTGGCTGGTGAAGCCATCTCATCTTAGCTGGTTTTCTGCCTGCTTCTGTTGCTGATGGGCTGATCCGGGTCCACAGCTTTACTGATAATCACCCTGCTTCCTTTTTAGCTGTACCCATTCTTGCTTCCTGCTGAGGCTGTGATGGAGTAGTGACACAAAGAATTGGGGTCTCCTTCCAGCCAACTGATTCGCTCAACAATAATTTCTTTCTGTGGAAATAGTTTCTCTGTTGCCTACATTATCAGAAAGAAATATAGCACTCTTTTCTGTTTTAATTTGACACTGGGTTTCATTATGTAGGTAGGGCTGGCCTGAAACTCACTGTATTAAACCAGTAGGCATTGAACTCAGAGAGATCTGCTTGCTTCTGAGTGCTGGGATTAAAGGGGCATGCCTGGCTCCTTCTTTTTAATTTTTTTAAAAAATTATCTCTATGGTGTGTGTGTGTGTGTGTGTTTGTGTGTGTGTGTGTGTGTGTGTGTGTGTGTGTGTCTTTTTTCATCAAATAGTCCATCAGATCATCTGAACCCTGGTCCTCAGCAAGAGCAATGCGTGTTCCTAAGAAGTGAGCCATCTCCCCGGGCCCTTCTGCCTGCTCTAAATTCCATTTAATTTTTCATCTTGCCCATACATGTCTTTAATTCCTACTCTTAGTGTTTGTTTTAATTCAGTGAGTTCCTATTCGATTTTCTCTTGTTACTTCTATTACTTCACCTAGATTATGTGTATGTTTTTGTTTTGGAAGTTTCTCATTGACGACGCTTGAATCCTGGCTTTAAAATCCTTTCTGACAATTCTGACAATGGTTGTCTATTGGTGCCACCACTAGGGAACTGATTTTTCTCATTTGCTTTTCATTTAGAGGAATGGTCATGGTGTGACTTGATTTCCATTTTGACATCATTTGTCTAAGATGTCAGCAGACCTGACACTGTGGGTGCAGTGGCTGTTTATCCTTCATAAACTTTTGGTGGTATTTTGGTTTTTCTGGATTTGCCTGATTGAATAAAAGGGATTATACTTCCAGACCATACCTACAGGCATAACTTAGAGGGGTCAGGGAGAGTGGTTCTCAACCTTCCTAATGTAACTGTTCCAGTTTCTTGCAGTTTCCTCTCCAACCAGAATCGGCCAGTACAAAGAAAACACAACTCAATTAATATGAAAACAATCTAGCATCTAGATTGGGCAGATCCACCCTACACTGTCCTATTCCTAGCTCCCAAATCCCTCATCCCTTGCACCTTTTATTTGCCTGGTCTCCAGCTTCTCCTACTCCCATGAAAACTATCTCCTCGCTTCTTTCCTATATTTTCCCTGACTCCTCCCCCTCCAGACTCCCCCCTCTACTGACTCCTCCCCTCTCTCTCCTGACTCCTACCTCTGCCCAAATCTCGAGCTCTTGCCTTTATTTTACTAATTCAGAGAGAACTACAAGGCAAACCACAAGATTTCCCCCTTTTTGTCCAGTTAAAAAAACTTTTCCCTATACATTTGTGAACTAAATATTATTACCATTCTGCAATTTATAAAACCAACAATACACTCATCAAGCAGTCCATCAATTTTGTTCATTAACCATGTCATCTATACTAAAAGCCATACCTGACTATATCCTGGTTCTAGATCCTATGCCACCTGAAAACTACCCTAACAGATTTATCATCTTTCTCAATACTAAACCGCTTGCGTTGTCTATGAGACTACCAGTCTCCAACCACATCAGAAATCCAAGTATGGCTCAGAAACGGGAAAATGTCTCTCCAACCTCTCTCTGTCTCTCTCTGTGTGTGTGTGTGTGTGTGTGTGTGTGTGTGTGTGTGTGCGCGCGCACGCGCGCGGGTGTGAAGTTGCGGAATTAACGTTCTTTTCTGAGACCTGGTCCGGGTTTGAGTAGATTATCATGAGACTTTTCTGAGCATCCAGGCCACTGTGGCAGAGCTCCTTACTTCAGATTTTCATTAAGATAGGAAGGGCTGTGTCACAAACAGGCCACTGCTACTGCCTCACAGTTCCAAGTGATCTGCAGAATTACAACATCACTGTCCCTGCACCATGAATATCACTGTCTTTCCTAGCTTTCAGTTAAATTGTGGCAGAAAGGTTTTAGGAATGCTCCTTAATGATAATGTGCACTTTATCATGGAAAGTATAACAGAAAAAAATATAAAGACCACCTCTGATTCTTTATTTGCTTTTTTCCTTTTTGTAACCTCTAGTATTCATGTCTATGACTTCATTACTGAATACCACTGCAGTCATTTTGTACAAAACAGATTGGATTAAAATGCATGAATATGCTAAAGACCATTTTGAATTACAGTATTCAATTTCAGAAACATAATTACAAATGTGATTATCCAGTCTTCCATTTCTTGTTCCCATATGAGCCACAAGAAAGCCAGAGGTGTATGATCATGTAACGAACTCAGGAGGCTGATGGATTGTGGCAACACAACTGTTTATACCTTGCACTAAGCACTTGAGTGGGTTTCTTTTCGAGAGCATTGACTCAATGCATTTGGATGAGGATTTTTGTTGTTGCTGTTGTTGGTGAATGGTCAAGGAGTAGGCATTTCAAGTTTGATTTGAGGTAAGAATGTTGCCCTTTGAATTACTTCTCTATTCTGCCTTTCAACTACTTCATGCTGCTTGCAGTCCTCTGAATGCCCTCCCACTTATATCAATCATTTTTTACTTATAAATACCTGAAGGCTTTAGGGAAATATTACATATTTGTTGATCTGTGTTTGTAACTTTTCATTTTTCATGTTTCTTCAGCTGTAAAATGAGATTGATGAAATGCTTGTATATGAATGTGGCTCATAACTGCTTCATAAAAGGAGGTGAATAGTCAATGTGGAGTCAATTTGAAAATAGCAAGCCTTTGAAAATATTAAAATGCAGTTATAATATTTTCTTTTCTCATATGGTAGCAAACTTCAATTTCCTGGAGGATTGCGTCCATAACTTCTGTGTCTTGATACCCACAATAGCATTGTATACAAAAGTTTGCATAGAAGATGAAAAATAAATGTATTGAAGAAACTGAAAAAAAAAGAATTCCAAGAATGATTAATATTACCTGAAAATATTGGAAGCACAAAACATGGCTTCCAAGCTTTGCCAATTTATAGAGACTGCTGATCACCTGGACAGTCCCCCTATTCCTTGATATGTCGGAGCATCAGTCTTCAGCCTTCTGGCCCAGGATCATCTGACAGACCTTTGCTTTGCAGATTTTGAAGAGCTGATAACTCTGCCTTGGCAGAGATTATTAGTCGACTATCCACATAATTTGCCCTTTTCTGGACAGTGTTTTGTCTGTAGATGAATTGAAGCAATTTGCTTAGTGGCTGTGTCACCACGATTTGAGCAACTCCTTTGAAGCTCAGTTTCTTCTTTGAGTCTAAGGGGTCCTGTCAGGGGCAGACAAGTCTCTAGTCAAATGATCTAGACAAAGAAATGTCCATAAACGGGTTATTCTGTGGTCTTCTGACGCCCTTGAAGATTTCCTATCTACATAAGTGTTTCTGAACTGTTAAGCATAAACTACCGTTGGCCCTCTCTAATCGAAGTATTTCCAAAACCCATCCAAACTGACTCAGAACCATGACTTTGCAATCTGGTCTTTAGCTGGTACTGGTTAATCAACTAAAAAATAATGTATAATAGCAGTTATAGGACTGAGTCTAAGACTTGTATTCTTAGATGCATAGTGGAGGCACAATGCTTATGTTAAAATAGCAATATTAATCTCAATTATAAATCAATAAGAAAGTATACCAATGAAAACCTCGCATTTGTGTAAAATGCATTCTATACCAATGAAAAGATTTCAGCTTCAACTTTGTATCAATTACAAATATTTCTATCAATGTAAAATATAACTGTAAAATTTTGTTTAAGAGTAAGTTTGCTAATCTATCCCTGTTTGTCTATTTCTCTAACTTCTCTGTATTACTATATCACTCCCTTTTTCTTTTTAACTAAGAAGGATAGAAGAGAGGAAATGAAAGGTAGCAATCCCTGAGTTTAAATTCTCTAGTTCCCAATGCCCAAAGCTACATTTGTATTTGTATCCCTTAAAAGAAAACATATCAACTGTTCTTAGAATAACCAGAACCATCCACCCCAACATAAGGAACTGGAACAATGATCTTCCTTGTCTGCTTCCAGCTGAATTGGGATATAGAATTCCCTTCTGGGGCCCAAGAGGAATTAGTAAAATTTGGCTTTTTCGAATTAGAGCTAGCCAGGATTTCCCTGCCAGTCACTCTGTGCTGAGAAAGTTCATCGCTTAGCTGACATCTTGACTATGACAGTCTGAAGGGCTGGATAAGTAAGCTGGCCATTCTGGAAATCTTCTGAAAGCAAGCCTTTAAATGAAGCAGCTTCAGTGTAGTTGAGGGAGAATCAAAAACAAAGTTGGACTGGAAGGTCTCGGAATCTCAGCATCCCAGAATGTGGATCATTTCAGGGCTGTCTTTCTCTTCTTTCATCCTGCAGCACACAAAACTTTACAAGCATCATATAGTTCTGTAAGTGCACTCACATGGATTAAGCAGGGCGCACATCTTAGTTAATAAAGATCAACAAAGAAAGGTGACTGCCTTTCTTCAGGTTAGTTTGATCATATAATCAAACCATAACATAATTTTGTAATACATGCCATTTTACAGGATGCATGTAATAACAAGTTATGAGAAATTCGTACTCAAAATGTTACTGGCTGTTTGTAGACATTTTAGTCTCAGCCAGTTCATACACAGAGACCTAAACATCCCCATATATACATCACCTATTTGTTGATTGTCTTAGTCTCCCTTTTATTCTGTGTTGCCAAGGACTTCAGGAGTTCTCCCCTTGTCATGTCTGATCTTTATCAGCTTGAAAGGAACCAACAGCTTTTCTGCTCCTGTAGAAAAATAGGCATAACCCCTTCCGCAGTGTAACAGATTTCCCATTTTCCATTCTGACGTCAGAATATCCTTAATATAAGCGGGCTGATTTAGTTCAGTAGTCTTTTCCACAATCCAATGTCTTTCAGCAGCTGTGCTGTTTTGTTCATCAGCATTTAAAAATTTAAAGGTTAATAAAGCACTATGTAACCAATCTCTGGGAGTTTTTGTTGCCCCTTTTTGCCTGTTAAGCATCTCCCTTAGACTTCGATTAAATCTCTCCACAATCGCTTGTCCTGTAGGATTGTGTGGTATACCTGTAACACGTTTTATATTATAATTTTCAAAGAAGTGCTTAATCTTGTTAGAGATATACGCTGGACCATTGTCCGTTTATTATATCCATAACTTCTAACACATGTGTAATTACAGAATCGGCCTTTTCTGACGCTAAGGCAATTGCCCATTGAAATCCTGAATATGTATCTATAGTATGGTGTATGTATTTCAGCTTAATATACTCTGTAAAATGGACAACATCCATTTGCCAAATATCATTTCTTTGGGTGCCTTTAGGGTTAGTTCCTGCAGGCAATGGAGTTTGATTATATAACAAGCAGGTAGGACATTGCCTCACAATCTCCTTGGTTTGTTGCCAAGTGAATAGAGAATTCTTTCTTTAAGCCTTTGCTGTTAACATGGTGTTTCTTATGGAATTCTGATGCCTCTAGTACACTTCCTATCAGTAGCTGGTCAATTTCATTATTACTTTGCACCAGTGGAACTGGCAGACTTGTATGGGATCTTATGTGTGTTATATATAGTGGGTAACTCCTATTTCTGATCTTTTGTTGTAGCTGAATAAATAGTGATGTCAATTCAGAATGATCTTGAATAATTTCAGCAGTCTCTATGTGTAAAACAACCCTTTCTGCATATTGAGAGTCAGTTACTATATTAAGAGGCCCTTGAAAATCTGACACCATGAATATTGCATACAATTCAGATTTTTGAACTGACTTATAGGGACTCTCAGTCATCTTGCTTACCTTTTCTGATTTATTTATTTAATTATTTTTTTTCTGGTTCTTTTTTTTTTTTTTTTTTTGGAGCTGGGGATCGAACCCACGGCCTTGTGCTTCTTGGGCAAGCGCTCTACCACTGAGCTAAATACCCCCTTTTCTGATTTATATCCTGGCTTTCCTGACTTACTGGCATCAGTGTAAAATGTAGGGGCTCCAGATATTGGAATTCCCTTTATTATACGAGGGAGGATCCAGTTAGTTCCTTTTATAAACTGAAGTTGCTTGCTTTTAGGGTATCTCTGGTTAATCTCTCCCAAGTAGTTACTGCATGGTCTTTGCCAATGTTCATTTTGTACCCACAAAGAGGAAATTTCTGCATTAGTAAAAGGTACCACAATTTCACCGGAATCCATTCCAACAAATTGTCGAAGTCTCAATTTTCCTTTAAGTATCAATTCAGAGACCTTCCCAATATAGGTTTTCAGTTTCTTACTCTGTTTATGTCCTAAAAAATCCATTCTAAGATATAATCTTCCCTCTGCATGAGAATTCATGTAGGGGAATGAGTAGAGGGTAAAATGACTAATATGCAGGCCATCTTTGGATAAATACGATCTAGATGTGTGTCCTGCAATTTCCTTTCTACCAAAGCTAGCTCTTTCTCAGCCTCAGCTGATAGTTTCCTTGGGCTATTTAAATCTTTATCGCCTTGAAACATTTGAAATAAATTGCTCAACTCTTGAGTGATCAAGCCAATCACAGGCCTCAACCAGTTAATATCTCCCAGTAGTTTCTGAAATTCATTAAGTGTCCTTAATTGCTTTCTTTTGATTTGCACCTTTCGTGGCGTAATCCTTTGTAGACTTATTTCATACCCTAGATAATTAATAGAATCCCCCCTTTTTATTTTCTCAGGGGCGATTCGTAATCCCCAGCAAGGTAAGGTTTTTTTAACTTCATCAAACATTCTTTCCAGGAAATTTATATCTGAATCAGACAATAAAATGTCATCCATGTATTGATAAATAATAGATTGGGGAAATTGTTTGTGAATCATCTCCAAAGACTGCTGTACAAAATATTGACACAAGGTAGGACTATTCAACATTCCTTGTGGCAGGAATTTTCATTGATATCTTTTTTGGGGCAACCTTATTGACCTTATTTGCCTGAAAAGGCAAAACTTTCCTTATCGCCTTCATGTAGAGGAAAAGGGAAAAAACAATCTTTTAACTCAATCACTATAATAGGCCATTCCTTAGGCAACAAAGAAGGCAGTGGGATCCCAGGCTGCAGGGAACCCATCAGCTGAATAATCTTATTAATTGCTCTGAGATCTGTCAACACCCTCCATTTGCCAGACCTTTTTTTTAATGACAAATACTGGAGAATTCCAAGGGCTGGTGGACTCCTCCATATGCTTAGCCTCCAGCTGCTCTTGGACTAGCTGTTCTAATGCCTGTAGTTTTTCTTTTGTCATAGACCACTGATCAATCCAGATGGGTTGGTTAGTCATCCACCTTAGTGGCAAAGCTGTTGTTGTCTGAACAGCAGTGGCTCCTTGTGGTAGCACTAAATTGTCAGCCTCTGCTGTATCTTGCTTATGGACAACTTGGACCGTCTCTACCTGTCCTTGATAACATTCCCTTACTGATTAAAAGTTTTTATTAGGAGCCTGATGAATTTCAGGTCCAGACCTTGAAACTGAGGGGAAATTTATTTGAGTTTTCTAATGCTGTAGTAGGTCTCTTCCCCATAAGTTAAAGGCTATATCAGCCACATATGGCCTTAATTTTCCTACCTGACCTTCTGGTCCTATACATTTAAGCCACTTGGTGGTTTGTTTTATTTGGAATAATGTTCCAACACCTTGAAGCTTCATATCCACTCATTGAAGTGGCCAACTAGTGGGCCAAGATTTGTAGAGATGATGATAACATCTGCTCCAGTGTCAACCATTCCTTCAATTTCAAAATTGTTTACCAGTGTTTTTAGTTTGGTATTTGGATCTCTAGAGACGTTGGCCAAAATATTCGTTTTTCGCTCCCTTTGAGGCTTTTGGTATTGTCCATAGGACTTCTCTCAGTCTCCTCTGGTCCCAGAACATCTATTTTTGAAGTCATGCCATTTAATTGTTCTGAGGAAGAGAACTCTCCCTGCCTGGCATTGGGGCCTGCAAGAAGCCCCCCTGGGAGTTTTATGGCAGGATGTGGCCCCATCTGTCGGTTATTGCTCTACATTGCTTAGTTAAATGCCCACCTCTGCCACATTTTTGACACATTCCAGGAGGCATAGTCCCCCTTTTGGTATTACTTTGGTTTTTCTTGCAGTAATATCAGAGATGACCCTGCTGCTCACCACAATTAAAACATTTGAAATCTTGAGTCATCTCTAACTGCCCAGTGGCAGCTTCTCCTATCACAGTTGTATCAGTAGAACAAGATTCAACAATAGATGTATATCTAATCCACTCATCTATTTGTGCGGACCTTGCCTTCAGTGGTCTGATTACATCCCTGCATTCGGTATATGCATTTTCAAAGGCTAAAGACTCAATTATCGCCTTTCTTGCCACTGAATCTGACACACTCCTTTCCATAGCTGAGGTAAGCCTTTGTAAAAAGTCAGGGAAGGATTCCTTAGAACCTTGTATTATTTGAGTGAATGTTTCAAGTCTTTTCAATGATTCTGCGACTTTGTCCCAGGCGTTTAAGGCTGACGATCAACACCATGCCAGATTTTCTTCATCATATACAGCCTGCAACTCTCCTTCAGCAAAGAAGCCTTCACCAAGCAGTTGATCTGTGGAAATCTCTCTGCCGCTAGCTCTATTTTGTCATGCTATCTTCATCACTTCTCCCCACCATGAAATCCATAGTAAATTTTAAACAGGCACTAGAATTGCTCTTACCATATCTTTCCAATCTTGGGGGGTACTCTATTTTTAATAGCCCAAGACATTTTCTCATCTGTGACATAGACTAGGGAAACTGATATTTGGAGGAATTTCTTTTTTTTTTTTTTGATCTGTGACATACTGAAATTCTGTCTCTTGCCAGAGTATGTGCTGTGCAATGGGAACCTTTCTCACTTATTTTTCTTTATTTCAGGAAGGCAGTTGCCCTATGATATTTAGACATAGCACCTCCTCTGACAAGTGATGTGCAGGGAACCATTTCCAAAGAGTGTCACTGAGATTGGATTGACAAGCAATCACCTTCTGCTACAGTAAACCATTCCTCATCTTGCGTGTCGCCTCGGCTCTTCCAATGCACTTCCGAATGTGGAATTTATTTTTATACAAATGGCTAGCACTGTAACTACATTTCAGGACTTTCTTTAGTCTGTCATTAGACTCAGGACAATATTTTACATTTATAAGGTATATTTCAGCCTAGGTCTCAGAAAGTTTTTTATGTCAACTATAACATCAGAAACTTCCAAATCTACCCCTAAAACATGCATTGGGTTAAGGAACCCAATGAATCTTTTATTATTTTGATCATTCATACAAAGAATTTCACCTTCCATCTAACTGATTGAGACATGAATTGCTCTGCTTTTGGGTTGACTCAGTGTCCCCTACTGCATTCCACCTGGACAGAGGGTTCACAATAGTCCAGTTCTGTAGCAATTCACAATGTTGCATTTCCAAATACAAAAGAATCCCCATCCCCTCTCCTTGAGTTTCTCTCGATCAAATATTCTGTTCTATTCTTCAAGTCAAAATTTATTATAGGCAACATATTTACTGAAGTCATCTTGAACATTTCAGCATTTTAAAATATAACCTTTATAGCAAAGAAACAGAAGGGAATGGGATGTTACCATTAGGCAACTAAAAAAACAACAAATAAAAATATACATAATGAAAAACGGGACATAACTATTTCTAACCATGCAACTTAGCTCTGATATATACTGAAATGATCACCACTATTTTCATATCAATTATTCATTTTTATTTATTTCTCAATATTTTATGCCATGTTTTAATTTCTGATTATGTGGAATCAGAAATAGAATGTATTATTCTTTAACTCCAAGATATAAAATAACTTACCTTCTGATACATAACCCTTAATATTCTACATTTTCATGAGGAATAATATAGCGTCTTGGTAAAATCATTGTGTCTTTATGTAGATTAGAAATTAAGTCTGTTATAAATATAAAGTTGGGACAAGAACTTACCTTACTGTGAAAGGCAAACTAAACTTGAGTATCTCCTCTGAACAAAGATGCATTATCATCCTCTCTCATGTGTAGGTCTGATTTAGCGATACCATTTCTAGATTTTTCATGTAGGGAGATGAAAAAAAGTGAAATAGTGTCTCAATTTATTTTCTTATTTTAATATAAACTATGTAGACATCCTGGAAAAATATACTGATACATTTAAACTTCACATCATTTCTTTAGAGGTATATTAATTTGATTTTAGAAGACATGTTGGAAGGGAGTTCAAAACAGAATTAAGATAAGAGTAACTGCTGGTCAAGTTTCATGACATCATTGGGTCCATGACTCGAGGCTGGAAAGTTGCACTCTAGTTATCCACCTGCGAAGTGTGACATATACATGTGCAGACATATATGCAAATAAACATAGAGATGTACACACATTCATACATGAAGGCACACACACTACAAAAACATATACTTTCAAAGGTGGTTTTGTTTCATTTTCGTACTTTGCTTTGCTTTCATTTACTAGTAATGACTCATGCCATTAATTATACCATAAAATCTGAGAAGGGTTGACAAGTAGGAGGACAGAGCTTATCAGGTGAGAGCTTCAGAGCAGTTAGTACAAGGCTAACATGAAAAACGTGAGAACTTGTCTCAAAATCCTAAGAGCTTGAAATATAGATCAGGGCCTGCCTGGCACACAGTAGGTTTTTGGCTTTGATCTTCACAACTGAATTTTTTCATTCATATTTCAGGTATTTCTCTATTGAATGATTTTCAAATAACCAAATTGTGATTAATTTTTAGAATTCGTTTTGTGTTCAAATGTAAATCTCCTAACTCTAACTTTATCTCTGACTTTCTAAACCAGAAAAAGAATAGAAACATTCAATATATCTGGCCTTATATGTTGTATATTTTAGTTTTAACTACCTTTATTTGTAGTATTATAGTGTTCCTGGGATTTACAGATTACCTCCTTGGAATATTAAGGGATACAGACTTAGAACCATTAGTTCGGACCTTCACTGTTTCTTTCACACAATTTATCATTCCTCTTTCAGGAGACATAAGGAGCTGTCTCTGAGCTGTGGCTAAGACTGAGTGTGGATTACAATAGTGTCGAAATCCTTCTCCAATGTGAAGCCATATATGTTCCTTAAAAACATTCTTGAAAGAGAGTTTCCATAATTCATGGAGTTTTCATTAGATAGGTACATTCTTTCATTTTTGGAGGATGTTTTTGAAGACTATCCTGGCGTTTATGACAATTGCTATCCCTCCTACATGGGAAATTTCTGTTTATTTCTGGATGCTTCTAGGAACTGTGTTTCTGCTGTTTGCCGGGTTCAGTTTGATCACCTGGGTTCAGATTTCTTTTTATTTTTCATGCCTGACATTTGTTTGGTTGAGTAGTATATTGTTCTCATTCTACAATACCTTCATTGTTATGCCTGCATACTTTTCTTTTATTATTTTGAGTTTTCCTCCTTCTAGTCTTCTGTAGATCCATGGCTTTTCCACCTGCATGGAGCCTGGGTATAGCTCATTACTGTTTCTCATGTATGAGCTCTTCTATAGAGTTATTAGTTTTCAATTTCTAAGATTATAGATTCTAGTTTTTGGTTATATGAAATTTGCAGAGATCATAACTTCTAGAATAACATGATGACCTTACCTTTTCATTTTTAGTTTTTCTGGATTGATTAAAATTAACAATTTATAGAGAATAAAAAGCATAAGAAAAATGTGTGTTGTGAACATATTTCTGGAAGAGGTCTCATGTATTGATGCAGCTGAAATAACGAGATATGCCATGCTCTCTTTGACGGCCCCCTAATCTCCCTTCTCCATTCTCCACATTGATAGTATTTACTCATTTACTTTTCTTCTCCCCTTACATTTGTCTATTCAATAGTTGTGTGCTCAAATGATACAGTATTCTAGTGAGTTTGAGGACAATTTTCAGAAGTGACTTATTAGCTTCTGCCATGTGGGTCACACGGATTGATCTCAGCAGGTCAAGCTCAGCTTGGCAAACAACTACCCTTAGCCAGGGAACCTTTATGCAATCCCCAAATTGAATATATCCTAATACTATCTAAGAGCATTTCTATGACTTCAGTATTAGTACCTGGATTATTTTAGTGGAAAGTGATCATTTAGGAATTAATTTTGTACAGTATATCCACAGTGTTTAATGATTCCCATTCTTCTATATTATGCACTACTCATTACATTTGTATATGTGTTTTAAAAATCCCTGCTTAGCCAACAAGCACAACCTCTGCTGATATTATTATATAGCTTCCTTATGTTGATGGCTATGTCTCTATATCAATTTAAGCTTACTGTTTTGGCAACTGATTTATCTTTAATTTATATTTATGATGCACATCATGGACACCCTTTTGTTTTGGCTCTTTAGATGATAGTGTTTTCCCTGGCATTATTTCAATGAGGACACAATCACTTACCGAACATTCACATATTTATATTTATACTATATATTTTTGTCTGGTGATTTGACAATACTATTTATGGTGAAGTAGAAATTAATCTCTAGTGAACTAAAAGTCAAAGAGTGTGTAAAAAATTGACTACCTGTATTGATTTTATCTATCAATTATTTTCATAGTAAGATAAAAAGAAGCCTCTCATCCTAGTATTTACTCTTATTTATGTAAAAAATTAATTAGCAAATTAATTAAAATTTTTTAGAACAGTAGTTTTGCTATGCTTATAATACCTAGATGTAATACTTATCCATGAGCTTTCTGAACTCTCCTGCATACTATAGAGTAAATACATTTATTGTGCATGAGAAGTCCACACAAGAGGCTAAAAAAATACCCCAGCTGTTGAAGGCTTGTGATCAAACCAAAATGTCAATGAAACTGAAATTAGTCACTGTATATTAGGTGTTTGTATTGAAATAGTCATATATTAGCTCTTTGTAATTCTCTACATCATATCAAGTCTAATTATAATGATAGTGAATCCATCCAAATACAAAATTCACCATTATAGCTAATACCTTAATAGAATTATTTAACATGTGTTTTGGTTTCATCCTCAAATTCTATACCAGAGGAAGCATAGTTAGTGCTGTCTCATAATCAAATAGCCACATTGTCTGCGGTAATCTGGTATGTTAGTAAAATATCAAAATCGGTTTCTTAAGTTCATTTACTTGGGAGAGATATAATCTCAGCAGAAATGCTGAAATGAAATATAAATAAAATAAAAATAACTGAATAAAATATAAATCTTTATAAAAGATTAAGGATATAGTAAAATAAGTTATAAACACACAAACCCTTCCTGGTTGCTGCCGCCACAGAGAGCCCTTGGGCAGCACCCCGCGAGCAAACTTGAGCCTCGGGACCACAGGTAAGACCAACTTGTCTGCTGCAAGAGAGCTGCCTGGTGAGATCGTGACACACAGAGGCAGAGATCATCTAGGACCAGGCATGTCCAGTGTTTGCCGGAGGTCCCACACCCTCGGATCCCGGGCCCGCAGCAGCTCTCTGCTCCCAGACCCGGTGGGAAAGACACCTCACCGCCTGATCAGGTGGGCACTCCTGAGGCTGCAGAGTGGAAGAGACCACCAACACTGCCCACCCCTGCCCACATCCCTGGCCCAAGAGGAAACTGTATAAGGCCTCTGGGCTCCCATGGGGGAGGGCCCAGGAGCGGCAGGACCCCTGCCTGAGACACCGCCGGAATCTGAGGGAAACAGACCGGATAAACAGTTCTCTGCACCCAAATCCCGTGGGAGGGAGAGCTGAACCTTCAGAGAGGCAGACACGCGTGGGAAACCAGAAGAGACTGCACTCTGTGCACATCCAGACGCCAGAGGAAAACACCAAAGGCCATCTGGAACCCTGGTGCACGAAGGCTCACAGAAAGAGCAGCGCAGATCTTCCTGGTTGTTGCCGCCTAGGAGAGGTCTTAGGCAGTGCCCCACGAGCAAACTTGAGCCTCGGGACCACAGGTAAGACCAACTTTAATGCTGCAAAAAAGCTGCCTGGTGAACTCCAGACACAGGCCCACAGGAACAGCTGAAGACATGTAGATAGGAAAAACTACACGCCCGAAAGCAGAACACTCTGTCCCCATAACTGGCTGAAAGAAAACAGGAAAACAGGTCTACAGCACTCCTGACACACAGGCTTATAAGACAGTCTAGCCACTGTCAGAAATAGCAGAACAAAGTAACACTAGAGATAATCTTGTGGCGGGAGGCAAGCGCAGGAACCCAAGCAACAGAAACCAAGACTACATGTCATTATCGGAGCCCAATCCTCCCACCAAAACAAACATGGAATATCCAAACACACCAGAAAAGCAAGATCTAGTTTCAAAATCATATTTGATCATGATGCTAGAGGACTTCAAGAAAGACGTGAAGAACTCCCTTAGATAACAAGTAGAAGCCTACAGAGAGGAATCGCAAAAATGCCTGAAAGAATTCCAGGAAACCACAATCAAACAGTTAAAGGAATTAAAAATGGAAATAGAAGCAATCAAGAAAGAACACATGGAAACAACCCTGGATATAGAAAATCAAAAGAAGAGACAAGGAGCTGTAGATACAAGCTTCACCAAGAGAATACAAGAGATGGAAGAGAGAATCTCAGGAGCAGAAGATTCCATAGAAATCATTGACTCAACTGTCAAAGATAATGTAAAGCGGAAAAAGCTACTGGTCCAAAACATACAGGAAATCCAGGACTCAATGAGAAGATCAAACCTAAGGATAGTAGGTATAGAAGAGAGTGAAGACTCCCAGCTCAAAGGACAAATAAATATCTTCAACAAAATCATAGAAGAAAACTTCCCTAACCTAAAAAACGAGATACCCATAGGCATACAAGAAGCCTACAGAACTCAAAATAGATTGGACCAGAAA
This sequence comes from Rattus norvegicus, assembly GCF_021556685.1. Lineage (NCBI taxonomy): Eukaryota > Metazoa > Chordata > Mammalia > Rodentia > Muridae > Rattus > Rattus norvegicus. Next base: position 42,993,232 of record NC_141555.1, on the reverse strand, counting down.
AGAAACACCTCCCGTCACATAATAGTCAAAACACCAAACGCACAAAATAAAGAAAGAATATTAAAAGCAGTAAGGGAAAAAGGTCAAGTAACATATAAAGGCAGACCTATCAGAATCACACCAGACTTTTCGCCAGAAACTATGAAGGCCAGAAGATCAAGGACTGATGTCATACAGACCCTAAGAGAACACAGGTGCAAGCCCAGATTACTGTATCCTGCAAAACTCTCAATTAACATATATGGAGAAACCAAGATATTCCATGACAAAACCAAATTTACACAATATCTTTCTCCAAATCCAGCACTAGAAAGGATAATAAAGGGTAAAGCCCAACATAAGGAGGCAGGCTATACCCTAGAAGAAGCAAGAAACTAATCGTCTTGGCAACAAAACAAAGAGAAGAAAAGCACACAAATATAACCTCACATCCAAACATGAATATAACAGGAAGCAATAATCACTATTCCTTAATATCTCTCAACATCAATGGCCTCAACTCCCCAATAAAAAAACATAGATTAACAAACTGGATACCCAACGAAGACCCTGCATTCTGCTGCCTACTGGAAACACACCTCAGAGACAAAGACAGACACTACCTCAGAGTGAAAGGCTGGAAAACAACTTTCCAAGCAAATGGTCAGAAGAAGCAAGCTGGAGTAGCCATTCTAATATCAAATAAAATCAATTTTTAATTAAAAGTCATCAAAAAAGATAAGGAAGGACACTTCATACTTATCAATGGAAAAATCCACCAAGATGAACTCTCAATCCTAAATATCTATGCCCCAAATACAAGGGCACCTACATACGTAAAAGAAACCTTACTAAAGCTCAAAACACACATTGCACCTCACACAATATTGTGGGAGATTTCAACACCCCACTCTCATCAACAGACAGATCATGGAAACAGAAATTACACAGAGACGTAGACAGACTAAGAGAAGTCATGACACAAATGGACTTAACAGATATTTATAGAACATTCTATCCTAAAGAAAAAGGATATACCTTCTTCTCAGCTCCTCATGGTACTTTCTCCAAAATTGACCATATAATTGGTCAAAAAACGGGCCTCAACAGGTACAGAAAGATAGAAATAATCCCATGCGTGCTATCGGACCACCACGGCCTGAAACTGGTCTTCAATAACAATAAGGGAAGAATGCCCACATATACGTGGAAATTGAACAATGCTCTACTCAATGATAACCTGGTCAAGGAAGAAATAAAGAAAGAAATTAAAAACTTTTTAGAATTTAATGAAAATGAAGGTACAACATACCTGAACTTATGGGACACAATGAAAGCTGTGCTAAGAGGAAAACTCATAGCTCTGTGTGCCTGCAGAAAGAAACAGGAAAGAGCATATGTCAGCAGCTTGACAGCACACCTAAAAGCTCTAGAGCAAAAAGAAGCAAATACACCCACGAGGAGTATAAGGCAGGAAATCATCAAGCTCAGAGCTGAAATCAACCAAGTAGAAACAAAAAGGACCATAGAAAGAATCAACAGAACCAAAAGTTGGTTCTTTGAGAAAATCAACAAGATAGATAAACCCTTATCCAGACTAATGAGAGGACCCAGAGAGTGTGCCCAAATTAACAAAATCAGAAATGAAAAGGGAGACATAACTACAGATTCTGAGGAAATTCAAAAAATCATCAAATCTTACTATAAAAGCCTATATTCAACAAAACTTGAAAATCTTCAGGAAATGGACAATTTCCTAGACAAATATCAGGTACCGAAGTTAAATCAGGAACAGATAAACCAGTTAAACAACCCCTAACACCTAAGGAAATAGATGCAGTCATTAAAGGTCTCCCAACCAAAAAGACCCCAGGTCCAGATGGGTTTAGTGCAGAATTCTATCAAAACTTCATAGAAGACCACATACCAATATTATCCAATTTATTCCACAAAATTGAAACAGAAGGATCACTCCCGAATTCCTTCTGTGAAGCCACAATCACTCTTATACCTAAACCACACAAAGACCCAACAAAGAAAGAGAACTTCAGACCAATTTCCCTTATGAATATCGATGCAAAAATACTCAATAAAATTCTGGCAAACCAAATCCAAGAGCACATCAAAACAATCATCCACCATGATCAAGTTGGCTTCATCCCAGGCATGCAGGGATGGTTTAATATACGGAAAACCATCAACGTAATCCATTATATAAACAAACTGAAAGAACAGAACCACATGATCATTTCATTAGATGTTGAGAAAGCATTTGACAAAATTCAACACCCCTTCATGATAAAAGTCCTGGAAAGAATAGGAATTCAAGGCCCATACCTAAACATAGTAAAAGCCATATACAGCAAACCAGTTGCTAACATTAAACTAAATGGAGAGAAATTTGAAGCAATCCCACTAAAATCAGGGACTAGACAAGGCTGCGCACTCTCTCCCTACTTATTCAATATAGTTCTTGAAGTTCTAACCAGAGCAATCAGACAACAAAAGGAGGTCAAGGGGATACAGATCGGAAAAGAAGAAGTCAAAATATCACTATTTGCAGATGATATGATAGTTTATTTACGTGATCCCAAAAGTTCCACCAGAGAACTACTAAAGCTCATAAACAACTTCAGCAAAGTGGCTGGGTATAAAATTAACTCAAATAAATCAGTAGCCTTCCTCTACACAAAAGAGAGACATGCCGAGAAAGAAATTAGGGAAATGACACCCTTCATAATAGACCCAAATAATATAAAGTACCTCGGTGTGACTTTAACCAAGCAAGTAAAAGATCTGTACAATAAGAACTAAAAGACACTGAAGAAAGAAACTGAAGAAGACCTCAGAAGATGGAAAGATCTCCCATGCTCATGGATTGGCAGGATTAATATAGTAAAATTGGCCATTTTACCAAAGCGATCTACAGATTCAATGGAATCCCCATCAAAATACCAATCCAATTCTTCAAAGAGTTAGACAGAACAATTTGCAAATTCATCTGGAATAACAAAAAACCCAGGATAGCTAAAGCTATCCTCAACAATAAAAGGACTTCAGGGGGAATCACTATCCCTGAACTCAAGGCAGTATTACAGAGCAATAGTGATAAAAACTGCATGGTATTGGTACAGAGACAGACAGATAGACCAATGGAATAGAATTGAAGACCCAGAAATGAACCCACACACCTATGGTCACTTGTTTTTGACAAAGGAGCCAAAACCATCCAATGGAAAAAAGATAGCATTTTCAGCAAATGGTTCTGGTTCAACCGGAGGTCAACACGTAGAAGAATGCAGATTGATCCATGCTTATCACCCTATAAAAAGCATAAGTCCAAGTGCATCAAGGACCTCCACATCAAACCTGATACACTCAAACTAATAGAAGAAAAACTATGGAAGCATCTGGAACACATGGGCACTGGAAAAAATTTCCTGAACAAAACACCAATGGCTTATGCTCTAAGATCAAGAATCGACAAATGGGATATCATAAAACTGCAAAGCTTCTGTAAGGCAAAGGACACTGTGGTTAGGACAAATCGGCAACCAACAGATTGGGAAAAGATCTTTACCAATCCTACAACAGATAGAGGCCTTATATCCAAAATATACAAAGAACTCAAGAAGTTAGACGGTAGGGAGATAGATAACCCTATTAAAACATGGGGTTCAGAGCAAAACAAAGAATTCACAGCTGAGGAATGCCAAATGGCTGAGAAACACCTAAAGAAATGTTCAACATCTTTAGTTATAAGGGTAATCCAAATCAAAACAACCCTGAGATTTCACCTCACACCAGTGAGAATGGCTAAGATCAAAAACTCAGGTGACAGCAGATGCTGGCGAGGATGTGGAGAAAGAGGAACACTCCTCCATTGTTGGTGGGATTGCAGACTGGTACAACCATTCTGGAAATCAGTCTGCAGGTTCCTCAGAAAATTGGACATTGAACTGCCTGAGGATCCAGCTATACCTTTCTTGGGCATATACCAAAAAGATGACCCAACATATAAAAAAGACACGTGCTCCACTATGTTCATCACAGCCTTATTTATAATAGCCAGAAGCTGCAAAGAACCCAGATGCCCTTCAACAGAGGAATGGATACAGAAAATGTGGTACATCTACACAATGGAATATTACTCAGCTATCAAAAACATCGGCTTTATGAAATTCATAGGCAAATGTTTGGAACTGGAAAATATCATCCTGAGTGAGCTAACCCAAACACAGAAAGACATACATGGTATGCACTCACTGATAAGTGGCTATTAGCCCAAATGCTTGAATTACCCTAGATGCCTAGAACAAATGAAACTGAAGACGGATGATCAAAATGTGATCGCTTCACTCCTTCTCTAAAAGGGGAACAAGAATACCCTTGGCAGGGAAGAGAGAGGCAAAGATTAAAACAGAGACTGAAGGAACACCCATTAAGAGCCTGCCCTACATGTGGCCAATACATATACAGCCACCCAATTAGACAAGATGGATGAAGCAAAGAAGTGCAGACCGACAGGAGCCGGATGTAGATCGCTCCTGAGAGACACAGCCAGAATACAGCAAACACAGAGGCGAATGCCAGCAGCAAACCACTGAACTGAGAATAGGATCCCCGTTGATGGAATCAGAGAAAGAAATGGAAGAGCTTGAAGGGGCTCGAGACCCCATATGTACAACAATGCCAAGCAACCAGAGCTTCCAGGGACTAAGCCACTACCTAAAGACTATGCATGGACTGACCCTGGACCCAGACCTCATAGGTAGCAATGAATATCCTAGTAAGAGCACCATTGGAAGGGGAAGCTCTGGGTCCTGCTAAGACTGAACCCCCAGTGAACTAGACTGTTGGTCGGAGGGCGGCAATGGGGGGAGGGTTGGGAGAGGAACACCCATAATGAAGGGGAGGGGGGAGGGGGTTGTTTGCCCTGAAACCAAAGAATTATTATTAAGTATTAAATAAATTAAGAATAAAAATAAAAAAAGAGGAACAAGAATACGCTTGGCAGGGAATAGAGGGGCAAAGATTAAAACAGACACAGAAGGAACACCCATTCAGAGTCTGCCCCACATGTGGCACATGCATATATAGTCATCCAATTAGACAAGATGGATGAAGCAAAGAAGTGCAGGCTGTCAGGAGCCGGATGTAGATCTCTCCCGAGAGACACAGCCAGAATACAGCAAATACAGAGGCGTATGCCAGCAGCAAACCACTGAACTGAGAATAGGACCCCCGTTGAAGCAATCAGAGAAAGAACTGGAAGAGCTTGAAGGGGCTCGAGACTCCATAGGTACAACAATGCCAAGCAACCAGAGCTTTCAGGGACTAAGCCACTACCTAAAGATTAAACATGGACTGACCCTGGACTCTGACCTCATATGTAGCAATAAATATCCTCGTAAGAGCACCAGTGGAAGGGGAAGCCCTAGGTCCGGCTAAGACTGAACCCCAAGTGCACTAGATTGTTGGGGGGAGGGCGGCAAGGGGGGAGGATGGGGAGGGGAACGCCCATAAAGCAGGGGAGGGTGAGGGGGATGTTTGCTCGGAAAAACCAGTAAAGGGAATTACACTTGAAATGTATATCAGAAATACTCAAGTTAATAAAAATAAATAAATAAATAAAAATAAAAAAAACACAGAGATCAATTACAAAATTCAAACTCAAATTACCTCCGCCAAAATCCAGCTCACTGAAAATAAAGACCATTAACCCATTATATATGTAAGTTCCTGTGAGCACATGCTTGACAACACTCTAAGTTCTTTCTCTCCCTTTACATTAAGGGAGCAGAGGTAATGAGTTCCACGATGTTCTCTGAATTATCCATGGTTCTGTTTAAGATGCAACAAAAAATCTAAAATGCCTTTTATGGAAGATTCGTTTTTTTTTTTTCTTATTTGCTTCCTTAAAGTATCATAATCGATGAAATTCTAGATGCCTAGTTAAGGTGTGTTATATAAATAAATGATGAAGAAGATTCAATTTAAAATTATATTATGTTTATTAGAAGAATTTTTCCACTCATTTTAATAATCCATTTTATGTAATACAGACTCTGTCATTCTTCTCCACAGATTCCATTCAGGATGTATCTTAATACACCTTGCTTATTCAAGTGTATTTTGTACTTATTTGTATCCACCTCCTCATGACAACGCCCTCAATATATATTTCACATACCATAAATGCCTATCCTGATATTTCCATTTATTAGGATGATACTATCAAGAAGATACAAGCTTCCAGTTTCTGGCTGGACCCAGTGATGACATAGTACATTAGCTCTCTGTACCCAAATTCGGTGGGGGAGAAAGTTGGACTCCCAGAATCATGGACAATTCTGAGAACTTAGGGGAAACCATTACCTCTGCTCACATTCCTGCACTGAGAGGAAGCTGCTTAGAGCCCAATTGGTAAAGGAACCTTGCGAGAGTAATGGAGGGGATCCTTCCAGTATCTACCTGTGTCCACAGATGAAAGCCAGTGGCCAGGAAAAGTAACACAACTGAGAACACAGGCAAGACCAGCCCTTCTGCTCCAAGCAACCAGGCTGGAGGCCTCAGGACACAGAAAACTAGAGTAGTCTCGGGCAGGAGACTTCCTGTATCTGCCTGCACCCATTGCTGATCTGGTCCTACATATCTCTATACCCACATCTTGGTGGGAGAAAAGAAGACTATAGGAACAGTGACAAAGAATTTTACAGGATGGTCATGCCACTGTCAGAGACAGCAAGACCACGAAACAACAGAGAAAACCTGATGACCTGAGGTAAGCACAGAAACCTAAGCAATAGAAACCAAAACTACTTGGCATCATCAGAGCTCCCTTATCCCAAGAAAGCAAATATTGGATATCCCAACAAACTGAAAAAGCAAGATGTAGATTCAAAATCATTTTTCATGATGATGATAGAGACATTGAGTAGGGAATATATAAAACTCTTCAAGAAATACAGGACAACACCGGTAAAAAGTAGAAGCCCTTAAAGGGGAAACACAAAATTCCTTCAAGAATCACAGGAAAACACATTCAAACAGATGAAGGAATTTAAAAAATCTAGGATCAATAAGTGGAAATAGAAGCAATAAAGAAAGCACAAAGAGAGACAACCCTGGAGGTGGAAAACCTAGGGAAGAAATCAGAAGTCATAGACAGAAGCATCAGAAAGAGAATACAAGAGATAAAAGATAAAAATCTCATGGGCAGAAGATACTGTAGAAAACATTTGCACGACCATCAAAGAAAGTGTAAAGCTCAAAGAGCTCCTAAAGGATAACAATCAGGAAATCCAAGACACAATGAGAATATCAAACCAAAGGATAATGGGTATAAAAAAGAATGAAGATTCCCATATAAAAGGGCCAGTAAATATCATCAAAATTATAGGAGAAAACTTCCCTAACTAAAGGGAGAAATGAATATAATAATAAAAGAATCATATATTTCTCCAAATATCTTGGACCAAAAAGAAATTTCACCCTTCACATAATAGTCTAAACACCAAATCCACAAAACAAAGAAGAATATTAAAGACTGTAAGCGAAAAAGTCAGGTAATATATATATATATATATATATATATATATATATATATATATGCATACCTATAAGTATTACACAAGACTTCTCACCAGAGACTATGAAAGTCAGATCCACATTGGATTTTATAATGCTCTAAGAGAAATAAATGCCAGCCCAGGATACTATCCCCTGCAAAACTTTCAATTAGCGCAAGATATTTTGTGATAAGCTAAATTTACACAGTATATTTTCACAAATCCAGCCCTATGAAAGTTAATAGATGGGAAATTCTAACACAAGGAGGGAAATTACACCCTATAAAAAGCAAGAAAGTAATCCTCTTTCAACAAACCCTAAAGAAGAGAGTCACACAAACATAATTCCACCTCTACGTAAAAATTAGTGAAAACCACAATAACTATTCCTTAATATCTCTTATCATCAATGCAAATTTCTCCAATAAAAAAGGTATAGACTAACAGACCGCATACATAAAGAAGAACTAGAATTTTGTTGCATTAAGGAAACACATTAAGTGACAAAGACAGAAAGTATCTCAGAATAAAAGGCTGGAAAACAATTTTCCAAGAAAATGGTCTGTAGAAACATCCTAGAGCATACATTCCAGTAACTAATTCAACCAAAATTTATCAAAAAAAAAAAAAGATAAGGTTGGACCCTTCATTTTCATAAGAGAAAAAAATTCACCAGCGTCAATTCTCTATCCTGAATATCTATAAACTACATCCAACGACACCTAAATTTGTAAGGAACCGTACTAAAGCTCAGGCTAACGAAATAGCCGTGGGAGACTTTAACAACCCACACTCAACAATGGCCAGATCATGGAAAGGGAAACTGGAGGTACAGAGAAATTAACAGATTATGAGCCAAATGGATTTAAGAAATATCTATAGAAAATTTCATCCTTGAACAAAAGAATATACCTTATTCTCAGGAATTTATGGCACATTCTCCAAAAATGATCATACATTTGGTCATAAAAGAGGCATCAACAGATACAAAAGAGTGAAATAATCCCATGCATTTTCTCACACTACCATGACCTAACGCTTGACTTCAATAACATAAAAATGTCAGAAAGCCCAAATACACATGGACTTTGAACAATATTTTACTCAGTGATAACTTGGTAGAGGAAGAACTGTAGAAAAAATTAAAAAATATTTTAGAATTTAATAAAAAGTAAGGCACAACAAACTAAAACTTATGGGACACAATGATAGTATAGCTAAGAGGAAAACTCAAAGAACTGAGAGTATGCAAAGTGAAACTGGAGAGAGCATACATTAGCAGCTTGACAACAAATATAAAAGCTCAAAAACAAAAAGAAGCAGATACACCAAAGAGGAGCAGAAGGCAGGAAATAATCAAACTCAAGGCTGAAATCAACAAAGGAGAAACAAAAAGAACTCTACAAAGACTCAATAAAACCAGGAGCTGGATCCAAGGGTAAATCAATGTGATAGATAAATCTGAGCTATAATAACAAAAGGGCACAGAGAAAGTATCCAAATAAGAAAATCAGAAATAAGAGGGAAAAAAAAACAAAAGAATCTGCAGAAATATAAAACATCATCATACCGTATATCTGAAATTTATATTCAAGAAAAGTAGAAAATCTGGATCAAATGATTAATTTTCTCTACAGGGAGCAGTTACCAAAGCTAAGTAAGGATAAAGTAAAATATCTAAACTGTACCATGAATCCTAAAAAAAATTAGAAACAATTATTAAAAGGCTCCCTATTGGGAAAAGATCCCAGGACCAGATGATTTTAGTGGAAAATTCTATTCACACTTCCTAGAACCAAATACCACATTATACAAAATATTCCACAAAATACAGAGGAACACTACCCAATTCCAACGATGAAGCCACAGTTATGCTTATACCTAAAACACACAAAGACCCAATAAAGAAAGTGAACTTCAGACCAATTACCCTTGTGAATATGGACAAAAAATAGTCAATCAAATCATTGGAAACCAAATCCATGAACACATCAAAATGATGATCCATCACTATCAAGGAAACTTCTTAACAGGAATGCAAGGATAGTTCAATATGTAATTCCATCAACATATTCCACTTGATTATCAAACTGAAAGAAAAAAAATACATTTCATCTCACTGGAAACTGCGAAAGCATTTGACAAAATAAAACATCACTTCATAGCCAAAGTCTTACAATGATAGGAATTCAGGACCCTTACTCAACAACAGTAACGTAATGTACAGCAAAGCAGTAGTCAAAAATCAAACTAAATGAAGAGAAATTGAAGCTCTCCCTCTAAAATCAGGGACTAGACAAGGCTATTCATTCTCTCCCTACTTATTCAATATAGTACTCAATGTGCTAGCCTGACCAATTAGACAACAAAAGGAGGACAAAGGAATATAAATATTAAAGGAAGAGGTCAATATATCTCTATTTGCAGGAGATATGACAGCATACTTAAGTGACTCCATAATTTCCATAAGAGAACTGGTGCAGTGATAAACAACTTCAGCAAAGTCCTTGATATAGAATTAACTCAAGCATATCAGTAACCTTCCATGAATAAACAGACCAAGAAAGAAATTAGGGAAATGACACACTTCACAATAATCACAAATAACAAAAAATACCTCCATGTAACTCAAACCGGACAAGGGAAAGTGCCGTATGTAGAGAACTTAATTTCTTTAAAAGAAGAAAATCTTAGAAGATGGAAAGACTTTTCATGTTCATGGATTGTCAGTATATTGATATAGCAAAAATGGCCCTTTGACAATATGTCAACTAATATCTTGAAAAACAAAAATCCTTGCCATCCATTATCTGAAAGAGTATTAATATTCAATATGTACAAAGACCTCAAGAAGTTATACTCCAGAAAGTCAAATAACCCTATTTTAAATGGGGTACAGATCTAAACAAATAATTTTGAGCAGAAGAATTTTGAATGGCTGATAAATACATAAAGAAATGTTCAACGTCATTGTTCATCATGGTAATGCAAATCAAAAGATAAACCAGGCAGAATGGCTAAGATCAAAAATCAGTTAACAGCAGATGCTTGTCACAATGTGGAGAAAGAGGATGACTCCTCCATTATTGGTGGGATTGAAATGAGGTACAATATTCCGGAAATTACTCTGGGCTTCCCTCAGAAAATTGGCCATAGTATATGCTGTGAACTTATCTATCCCTGTCCTGGGCATAATCCCATATGATGCCCCAACATATAACTAGTACACATGTTGTACTATGTTCATAGCAGCTGTAGTCATGATACCCATAAGCTAGGAAGAACCCAGATGATTTGACCACATAAATGGATACAGAAAATGTGGCTCATCTACATAATTGAGTTCAACTCAGTAATCAAATACAAAGACATCATGAAATTCATAAGCAAATGAGTGAAACTATAAAATACCATCCTGAATGAGGCAACAAAATCACACTCACACACAAAAAAGAAAAATAAAACACACACACACACACATGCACAAACACACACGCACAAACACACATACACACACACAAAAACACACACATACACACACACACACACACACACACACACACACACACACTACTCCAAAACCTTGTATTACACAACATACAATTCACATACCGCTTTAAGTTCAAGAAGAAGGATGAAACAAGTGAGGATGGTTGGTCTTAAAAGGGGAAACAAAAATATTCATAGGGCATGATATGGAGATTAAGTTTAGAGCAGAGATTCAACGAATAGACATTCTGAGCCAGACCACCTGCGGATCCAGCCCTCATATATACAACCCCCAAACCTAAACAATATTGCTGATGCCAACAAGTGCATGCTTACAGGAGCCTGATATAGCTGTCTCCTAAGAGGCTCTTCCAGATCATGACAAATACCGAGGCTGATGCTTCCAGCCAACCATTGAACTGAGAACAGGGTACCCTTTGGAGAAGAAAGAGAAAGTATTAAAGGAGCTGAATTGCCTTGCAACCTGGTAAGGACAACAGTGGTCAGAAACCAGATCTCCGTGGTACTAAAGCACTTCCATAAGTCTTCACATGGACAGACTGGTGTCTCTGGCTGCATATGTAGCTAAGCATGACCATGTTCTATACCATTGGGTGAAGCCCTTGGTCATGCCAAGGCTGGACCTTTCAGGAAATAGAATGCCATGCTGGGGAGGCAGCAAGGAGATGTTTTGCGGAGGGGAAACACCTTTGAAGAAGACAGGGCAGCGGAAGCAGATAGGGATAGGGGTCTTATGGATGGAGGCCACACAAACAGCATTTATATTTTTCTATGCCTTTAACAGCTCAATGGCAAGGCCACTTCCTAACCTCCAAGTGGCTAAACTATCCCCCACTGATATTCCCACGTTATTATTTGCTAAAATCTATATCCCATCTTTCTTGCCCTGGACAAAATTGGGCAGCTCTCCTGTGTCTGCTTATTCTCATGCTCTTCTATGTCAGCTGCTTCTCTGTCCTGAAAGTCTGTCCTAGAGAATCTTCATGTCTTCTTCCTCTCTGGACCTTTGTCAAAGCATCCTGAAACTCCTGCTCTGTCGGGACTGCCTAAACACTGCCTATCAATATCTCTATTTTCCAGTCAGAACCAACTGAGGCAGGGTCCCTGATTCATAAGTTCAGGACACTATGAGAAGCATGAGAATAAATTCAGCTGCAATAACTATTTGTATGTGATTTTATGGGAACAATATTCCCCAAACAAGAAAGAGATACCTGTTAAAGTACTAGAATCATAGAAAATAACAAATAGACACATAATAATAATATATATAAATAGTAATATAATATATTATAATAAAAGTGATAATAACAATAATAATAAATGTAGTAATTGTAGTAATTATAAAAATAAATAATAATAAAAATAAAGTAATCATCATCATTCTCACAATCATCATCATCATCAAAGCATAACTAAACAGAGAAATAAAAATACAAAAACTGTGAAGGAAAAAGACAATGTCACACGTAAGGCTGATCACATGAGACTAACACCTGAATCTTCAATGGACATTCTAAAATATAAATCGGCTTGAATCACGTTTCAACACGTTTTCAAAGAATACAGATACTAGCCTAGAATTTATTACTGAGCAAATGTATCATTCACATCAACACAAGAGGAGAAACTTTACATAGCCTAATCACCAGGAAGCCATGTCTCTTCAGCAATCTTAGTCTAAAAATGAGAAACCGCATTCTGAAAATAACGGATAGTATCAAGAGGACAGAAATGGTAAATAAACCTGTAGTAATTCATCGGAATAGGAAAAAAGAATTGGGAAAAATAAAATAAAAAAGACCCATAAATACTCCTCATTAATAACGCTAAGCATAGGGGTTGGGGATTTAGCTCAGTGATAGGGCGCTTGCCTAGCAAGTGCAAGGCCCTGGGTTGGACCCCAGATTCCAAAAAAAAGAAAAAAACGCTAACCATTAACTGTCCCACATCAATAATATACAGTCTATCAGTTTGTATAAGAAAACAGGTTTATTTCTCCTGCATCCAAAAAGTACATTTCTTTTAGATACAATTGCATACGCATGTTTAGAATGCAATTGCCCATATTTCTTTTTTTTCTTTTTCTTTTCTTTCTTTTAAGTATATTTATTGTTCTTTAGTTTTTTATAAAAATCTAGAAGACTTTCAGTTTCATTTTAAGTATAGAATTTTCATTTAAATGTATTTCTTTTTTTTCGAGGGGTGTTCCCCTCCTCATTCCCCCCCTCTTCACTGCCCTCCCCCCAACAATCACGTTCACTGGGGGTTCAGTCATAGCAGGACAAAGGCCTTCCCCTCCCACTGGTACTCTTTCTAGGATATTCATTGCTACCTCTTGAAGTTTGAGCTCAGGGTCAGTCCATGCATAGTCTTTGGGTAGTGGCTTAGTCCCTGGAAGCTCTGGTTGGTTGGAATTGTTGTTCATATGGGGTCTCGAGCCCATTTAAGCTCTTCCACTCCTTTCTCTGGTTCCCTCAACGGGCGTCCTGTTCTCAGAACAGTGGTTTGCTGCTGACATTTGCCTATGTATTTCATGTATTCTGGCTGTGTCTCTCAGGAGAGATCTACATCCGGTTCCTGTCAGCCTCCATTTCTTTGCTTCATCCATCTTGTCGAATTGGGTCGCTGTACACGTATGGGCCACATGTGGGGCAGGCTCTGAATGGATGTTCCTTCTGCCTCTGTTTAAATCTTTGCCTCCCAATTCCATGCCAAGGGTTATTCCTGTACCCCTTTTAAAGAACGAGTGAAGCATTCACATTTTGATCATTGGTCTTAAGTTCATGTGTTCTATGCATCTAGGGTAATTCAATCATTTGGGATAATAGCCACTTATCAATGAGAGCATACCATGTGTGTTTTTCTGTGGTTGTGTTACCTCACACAGGATGATATTTTTCAGTTCCCTCCTTTTGCCTATTAATTACATAAAATCATTGTTTCTGATAGCTGAGTTGTATTCCTTTGTGTAGTATTACCACATATCCTAAGGCAATATTTATTTGACAGAAAGTATACTTTTGGGAGAACATTATTTTGAAATTTAATGCATCCATTTTCATTAGTTTTATTTGGATGAATATTATTTGCTAGTATGTTTAAATTTTTAGGTAACTGTGTGTGGGTGTGTGTTTGATAATTCAACTCTAATATGACCAGGAAATTGCTTGAGTGATAATGATAATTTATGGACACTGATAATTTTTGTATATACTTTATATATAAACTTTATATATATATATATATATATATATATATATATATATGTGTGTGTGTGTATATCTATATGTATGTATGTATATGTATATATCTATATGTATATATATGAAAATATGTTCTGTATATTTTTTCAAAGCATTGTTTAGATATGTATACTAGATTAAGCATTCTAATTGCAGTTTTAGCTTTTTCCAACACTAATTTTATCTTATTTGGTGTCTAGAAAGATATACATGGAAGCATGAATCATCTCAACTTCAAATGTCGGTACACTCAATGTTATATCTTCCTTTTAAACATGATTGTTCATCTTTGGTCCATTATATATATATATATATATATATATATATATATATATATATATATATATATATATTTGCTCTATTTATATTAGAAATGTGTGCTATATTTTATATATATTCGTTGACAACTTCCTCCTGTGAAAAAATTTTAAGAATAAATGACTTATGTACATTATTATAAAATCTAAGATCATTGAGTTTTTTCCCAAATCAAATACTATAATGAGAAATATAGGAAGCACTTCCTGACTGTGGCTATTAACAAAAAATATTTGATATACAATTCCTATAAACTTATTTTGACATTATCTATTATAGTTTCTTCAAGGAGTTGTCCAACTTTTAATTAAGGGAAGTCACCAATTATGTCAATAAATTTTTCATTCTATATTCCTTTAATTTGTAAAATATATTTTATTTAAATAAGTTATAACAAAAAGGGAAATATTAAATAGACAAGAAAAGAGACCAAAGGATATTTGTGTCAATATCAGAAATGGCAAATGATAATTACTGTATTATTAATTAAATGAGACAAGATATCATTTTCATTTAATAATTTTTCCTGAATATTTTATGTATTTACATTTCAAATGTTATTTCCTTTCCTTTTTCTCCCATAACATCCCTGCCCATCTTCTGTGAGGATGTTCCAATTCCCACCAATCTACTTCAACCTCAATGCTCTGGCATTACCATACATCGGGGATACAAGCCTTCACAAGATTAAGGTCTTCTTCCAATGATGTTAGACCAGTAATCCTCTGCCACATATGTGCCTGGAGTCATGGGTCCCTCCATCTGTTCTCACTAGTGGATGGTTTAATCCCTCGAATTTCTGGTGGGTCTGGTTAGTTGATATTGTTGTTCCACCTGGGGTTTTGAAAAGCCCTTCATCTCATTAAGTATACTCTCTAACAACTTCATTGAACCCCCCTTGATCAATCCAAAGTTTAGCTACAATCATCCTCACTCACCAGTGTCAGCAGGGTTCTGTCAGTGTCTCTCAGGAGACATCCATATCTGACTCCTGTCAACAAGGACTCAGTGGCATCAGCAATAGTGACTGGTTTGTGTGACTGCATATGTGACAGATCCCCACATGGGGCAGTCTCTGGTTAACCCTTTTTCAGTCCCTGCTTAACTCTTTATCCTTGAATTTCCTCCCATGAATATTTTTTCTCCCTTCTAAGAAGTAATGTAACATCTGCATTTTGGTCTTCTTCCAGCTTGGGCTTCATATGACCTGTGAATTCTTTCTTATGTATTCCAAACTTTTGGGCTGATACACAGTTCCAATAAATGTATACCATTTGTGTTCTTTTGTGACTGGGTTACCTCATACAGAATGATAATTTCTAGTCTATCCTAAGAATTTTATGCAAACATTGTTTTTGATAGGTTAGAAGAAGTGGATGTACTATATTTCATTTATCCATTACTATGTTGAGGGACATCTGGTTTCTTTTCAGCTTCTGGCTATTATAAAAAATAAAGGTTACTCTCAACCTGTAGCATCATGTGTCCTTCTTATTTATTGGAACATCTTTTGGGTATATATCAAAAAATGGGAATGTGGTTTCCTCAGGTAGTACTATATCCAACTTCGTGATAAAATTCCAGACTGATTTCCAGAATGGTTATACCAGCTTGCAATGTGACCAACAATGGAGGAGAGTTCCTCTTTCTCAACCTCCTTGCCAGAATCTGTTGTGAATTTCTTTTCTTAGCCATTATGAGAGGTGTGCTGTGTAACCTCAGAATTTGTTGATTTGCATTTACCTGTGGCTAATGATGTTAATATTCCTCAGTAGAGAATTATTTGTTTAGTGCTATTCGCCGTTTTTGAAAGGACTATTTGATTTTCTGGAGTCTAACTCATTGAGACTTTGTATAGATTGATTTTAGCTCTCTATCAGATGGAAGATTGGAAAAGAACTTTTCTTAACCTATTTATTTTACCTTTTTCCAAATTCCAGGGACCTATGCCTTACAAAACTTTATGAAGTCCCATTTGTCTATTTTCGATCTTGGATCAAAGCCATTGGTGTTCAGTTCAGTAAATTTCCCCACTTTTTCATCTATGAGTTGAAGATTATATGTTTCTTGTGGAGAGACTTGATCCACCTCAACTTGAGCTTTGTACAGGATGAAAAGAATTGATTGATTTCCATTCTTCTACATGCTATCCTCCAGTCGAATGAGAACCATTTTTGGAAAATGTTATCCTTCCATTGGATAGTTTCGGTTCATTATCAAATATCAAGTGGCCAGAGGTGTGTGCCCATATTTCTGGGGCTTCAATTATATTCCATTGATCTACCTGTCTGTCTCTGTAGCATTCCCACTAAGTTTTTAATATTCTTGTTCTGTAATACAGTTTGAAGTCATTGATAGTGATTTCCCCAAAAGTTCTTATACTGTTGATGAACGTTTTCCCTATCATGGGGTTCTTGTTATTCCAACTGAATTTTCAAACTGCTCTTTCTATCTCTGTGAATAATTGAGTTGGAATTTTGATGGTGATTGCCTTGAATCTGTTGATTGCTTTTGGCAAGATGGCCGTTTTTACAATATTAACCCTACACATGCATGAACATGGGAAATTATTCCATTTTCTGAGATCTTCAATTTTTTCTTCAGAGACTTTAATTTCCTCTCATACAGAACTTTCACTTGCTTGTTTAGAGTCAACCTGAGGTATTTATTAATTTTTGTGACTATTTAGAAGGCTGTCATTTCCTTGATTTCTCCTCAAACTGTTTATCCTTGAAGTAGAATGCTACTGATTTGTTTGATTTAAGTTTACATCCAGCCACTTTGCTGAAGTTGTTTATCAGCTGAAGGAGTTCTCTGGTGAAATTTTTGGGGTCACTAAAATATAAAATCACATCATCTAAAATCATGATATTTTAACTTCTTGCTTTCTACATTTTTCCGTTTTGCCTCGTGTTTTTGTCTAATTTTTGTGGATATGAATTCCAGTACTATATTGATGGAGTAAGAAGAGATTAGGCAACCTTTTCTAGTTAGTGATTTTTTTGGTATTGATTCAAGTTTCTCTCCAGTAAGTTTGATGTTGGCAAATGTTTTTTTTTTTTTTTTTTGTAATAATCTTTTCTTTTGTTTAAGTATGGGCGTTGAATTCCTAATATTTTCCAAGACTTCAAACATGAAGAAATATTGATTTTTTTAAATTTTTAACAGCATCTAAAAAGATGATCATTTGCCTCCCCCACGATATTATTTACATATTTGATTCTTCTGTATACTGACATCCAGTTGAACCATAATTTCTTGAAAATTCTGTCTTTTTCCATTTCATGGTTTTAGCACCTTTGTCAAAGAAAAAGTGACCATAGTTGTGTGCATTCATTTCTGGATCTTCAGGTTAGCATATCGTGTGAAATTTTCAATTACCGTGGATCGAGAAACCAATACATTCCATGACAAAGCCAAATGTACACAATATCTTTCCACAATCCAACCCTACAAATGATAGTACATGGAAACTTCCCACACAAAGAGGGAATCTACACCTTAGCAAAAAGTAGGAATTTAATCTTTCAACAACCCAAAAGATGATAGCCACACAATTGTAATTACATTTCTAACAACAAAAATAACAGGAAGCAACAGTCCACTTCATTTAATATCTCTTATCATCAATGGAAACAATTCCCCAAATTAAAGACGTAAACTAAGAGACTGAATACATTAAGAGGATGCAAGATTTTGCTGCATACAGGAAATACACCTTAGAGACAAAGACAGAGTATCTCAGGAGAAAAATGCTAAGCAAATATCCCCAAGTAATAAGCTGGAGTAGCCTTTCTAATATTGAACAACATTGACTTTCAACAAAAAGTTATCAAAAATGATAAGGAAGGGAACCATACCTGTCAAAGGAAAAATAATACTAAGATGAACTTTCAATTCTGAACAACTATGTTTCAAATGCAAAAACACCTAAATTCATTAAAGAAACATAACTATAGCTCAAAGCAAATATTGCACCAAACACAATAAATTGTTGGAAACTTCAATACTGCACTCTCATCAATGGACAATTTATGGAAACTGTAACTAAACAGATATGGTTAAAATAACAGAAGTTATTTTAATAACTTGAAAAATGCAAATGAACTTAACAGATATTTAGGTAACAGAAGAAAATACCATTTCCTATGCACCTAACTGTAACTTCTCCCATTTTGTCCATATATTCATTCACATAACAGGACTCAAATGATACCAGAATATTGAAGTAATCCTCCGCATCCTATAGATCATCATGACCTAGGGCTGCTCTTATATACTTTATTTTTTGCATTTGTTTAAATTATTGATAACTTATTTATGTGGTATTTTTGAAACATCATCTTTCTTGATAGTTTGTCACTATGCAATAAAGACTGGGTTAAACATTTTGGTAGTTCTTCCATTTTTGCCTCTACAATAGCAAGAGTGATTTTCCATTGCCATCGTGGTTTATATACTACATTTTGAGTTAACTCTTTGTGCATACATTGCATTTAATGTTTTCCTCTTTGTTTGAATATATATTTGTATTATCTAATCTAACAAATTTGTAATCTTATAATGAAATTTCTAATTTCATAACATCAAACTATAACTTTTGATCTCATTTTGATTATATTTTTCTCCATTTTATATGCAATTTTTCTTTGTGAATACTTTTCCCTCTTTATGTATGTTCGTGCCTTAATGGGATTTTGTTATTGTTTATCAATGGAAAAATGCAATTTATTCACAGCAGCAGCCATATATGAAGGAGAATACAAGAGTTAATTAGCTATTGCAATAGGATGGATTACTTATTAAAAATAACAATCTCGGAAAAAAAGAACAGTGATGTATTTCACACTACCCTTCCGCAATGATCCCAGCATACAATTATGCCAGGTAGTATGCTGTGCTCATGTGGTGGTGACAAATAATTTATGGAAGAATAAAAGCACATAACACAGAAAATTGAAAGAATCACTTTCCGCCTACACACAGATACATAATGGTTTTATAGGGTGGTCAATACAATTAATTGAAGCAGAAGTAAACAATTATGTTGCTACAAGAAATTGAAGTCAAGGAAGAGTTTTTAACCATGGTCAACTATATAATTGTGAACATTTGTTCCCAAAATTGTGAGCTGTTCCCCAGGACATAAGAGCTGGACTGAACCCACCTTTTATCTATACAAAGTGGGGAACCATGGCCCTAATGGGAATGATGAAGACAAAAAACTAAAACAATAACAAAAGGGTATATTAATAGAAGCAAACCATTACCGCAAACTACCACAAACAACTTTATGTTCTAACCAGAGAAGGCACCAAAACTAAAGTCACATTTGAGCACCCTACGTGAAGACAAAAGTGAGTGGGCCATGGACTTTCCCCCTTTCATGTTTTTCAAGTACTTTACAGAAACAGGAAACTCAGACTGCTTTTCCATGATTTATTTAGGGTTTTTAAAACCCTCTTATATTAAAATACCATTTGAAAGTATTGATAGTTGCTGACTAGGTTTTTTACCAAGTTCACAAAGTTCTTGGAGTAAAGTTTCAAAATGTAACTAGGCCCAACCCTGAGCTGTAAAACTATAGGCAATAATAATAGATATTATCAAGGCCCAAGCACTATAGTGCTACACTACTGAGTACAGTGATCCAAATTAATTCAAATAGATCAAAAGAGTAGGAAGATACATCTAAAAAGGGGTTAGAAAAGTGTAGAAGAATCAACCCCTTCCTCGTGTATGCCAGCATTTATGGTTCTGCAGTAAATCCTAAGAGGCAGTATTCAAGTAACAATGGGAAGAACAAATCAGGACAAGACAAGGAGATAAATTAGCCTGTTGGGTTTATATAAGGGAAATACTTAGAAATGAAAATGTCTTGAAAATTAAAAAGTGTTTTTTTTTTCATTATTTTCTCCTTCCAATCAAAACAAACAGCCATGAATAATTCTCCTCTAAGGCTTCCCTAAAACAGGTTAAACAAAAATTAAAATAAACATTTAAAAGTTTGAAAATGAAAGAAAAGACAAAAATATTGAGTCTGTTCCAGAGTAGGATCACAGTGAAATGAGATGAATCTGGTCAAGATGAAACCTAGAGTGGCAATTAGTATCTAGAATTAAGAACTGCATGAGAAAGGCAGTAGAGTAGTGACATGAACATGGCCAGGCTTGACAGATAAGGCTGGGCCCTTTACAGGGGCACAGAATGTGGTAAGAAAATATTTCAAATAAAGCAGCACCTTTCCTTTCTTCTCACTTCAAGTATCCCATCCCCAAAAAAAACCATTTTGATAATAATACAGAAGAGTTATGGTATGTCACTCACTTCCCATTTGCATTGGGAAGTGAGTGACATACCGAAATCAGGTATGTCTCTCCGAAATCAGGAAATATGAACATTTCGAATTTCAAAGAAGAAAAATTCATCGCCAGGTACACGAATGTCCAGAGGACCAAGTGACAAACTGAAATATGTTAGGGCAGAGGAGGTAGAGACTGTCTCATTCCTCAGAGCAGAAATGGGACTGCGCAAGTTAAGAAGAGATAAGGCAGCCATAACAGGTAAACTAGTTCTCATACCATTAATCTTATTTACATTATTCTTCACTGTACTTAGTACAAATCACTTTCCAGCTCAATCTTCATTTTGAATGATGCTGATCTATCCTGCAATGTGTCTGTACCATCTTCTCTTCCTAGTATTGGCTTTCATCATGGGGATAATAGATGATTGTGGCTGCATTGGTGATGTTTTTATTTCTATATATCACTCCCTTTACGTACTATATGTGTAGTAACATTTAATGAGTTTCATTTGGAGAAGTTATGAGTGGTTGATCTTATAAATATGGTTCAAACCTCTATTGAGATTATTTAGAAAATATCAAGTATCCATTCTCTGTAAATAATTGCTTATCTCATATGATAAAGAAACAATAAAATTTTATTCTACTCAAAATAATTCTCTATAATTTTAATATCTAAAGATACAGAAGAACATTGAGATAATATGGAATATTAGATCACCTGAACTGCCTGTTCATTTTTCTAAGAATAACCAGAATCATTAAGATGATTCTGGAACATAATAAAGGAACAAAAAACAAACCATTGAATAAATAGTGGCAGAACAACATGGTCATTTTGTTAAATGTAGCTTACCTTCAGGTCCACTGTTTTCTTTTGTTTATAAAAAATTCAATTTAAATACTCTTCTTCAGTGTTTTTCATCCTGTCATTGACTCTATTTTCAAAGCTGTATCCCATAACTAGCATGATAATTAAATTTAAAACCAAGAATTTTGTATGTGTCACTCTTTCTGCATTTCCTTATTTGTGGTTTATTCTGTTTCCAATGGCCATGTTGTCTTGAAGTCAGGAAGAATTTCTGGCTCATTTGACAAAAATTTTCTGAAACCATATATTATTCATAGTTTTAAAGTGCTATGCATATGTTTCATAGTACTGGATATTATAGTTTAAAATCATCTGGATAAGGAATTTCTGCATGAATATCATAACACGCTAAAAAACTAAAGAGAAAACATAGAAGTAGATATTTATTAATTATTGTTACTCTTCTAGAGTTTGTTACTTTACAAAATATGAGCAAATCACTTCTTTCTGTGAAATTCACATTCATGAGCTATTATATTCTAATCAAACTCCTTTGTCAGCTCTCATAAAGTTCAATTAAATGCTAATTGCAATCCAAAATATTTGCTGAAAGTAAATGGGCAAATTATTTGTCCGCATGTAGTAAACAAGCATCTAATATAAGAATAGGTTTGCTCTTAATGAAATTAAAACTATCAGATATAATGGGAAAAAATACATCTATTAAAGTAAATTTTTTGTTATATAACAGCTATTAATTCATGTTCTGAGTAATGGCTTAAGTCACCAAACCTTGAACAATAAGTAGGAATTTTTAGTGAGTTAGAGGATCTCTCAAGCATCTCCAAGTAAATTGATCTAAAATATTTCCTTGAAAATTCTCCTTAATACACTTATCATGAAATATTCCACATCACAGTAAATAACTCCAACATATTTTCATTTGCTCAAAACAAGACATTGTCTTTATTTCTTCGGGCCCTCGCCATAATCAGTCTAATACCAAACAACATAAATTTCCAACATAGCTGTCTGATATGAATCTTTTTCTTTATCACTGACACTACTTCCAGATTGACTTCAAAAACATCCTTCTAATCACTCTGTGTATCATTTCATAATACATAAGTAACCAGAGTCCCATAGTGTGTACATATAGAGTTAAACAAACGTATTTCAAACTATTCCATGATTTCTTAGACAATTTTCCATAAATAAAAATTTATATCTCTCATATTGTTTCTGTAAGCCCATATGTGATATCTAAGCTTCAGCTTTATTTGGTCCTCTCTTCCATCACTTAATCTATACAAACTCCTTTCACATTTACTTTTTGTATATGTCAAGCTCTTTTCCTTTTATTGACCTCATACTTATAGTAATATTGGACGGAATATAGTTCAATAATTTTTCATCTAATTTAACTTAGCTCTCACTTCGTTAGGACAATCTCCATAACCTTATTTCTAAGATAGATTCTTCTGTTATTTGCATACAATCAACTCCAACACACTGATTTATGCATTCATTTCTTTCTTTTTTTATATCATAATGCAATTTTTATAAGAGAAAGCTCATAATACTTTTTATCCATTCCTAACCTACACAACTATTATGGAGCCTGGTACATTAATGGAGACTGTTATTTATTACATGTTTCATTAAGTTGTAAAAATAAACTTTATACTATTCTTCGTTTTAATGAATATGGATTCCATGCATTGGTTAAATCATCATGAAGTATTTATGTGAGTTCTTCAATATATTACACTTCAGTGACCTAGATGACATTGCCTAAACATTTTTGTTGTCAACGATAGTCTATTTCATATTCAACAGCAATGCTTTTTTGACTGAGCAATTATCTCAGCTAGGAATACTTTTGACATGAAAGAAAAAGATACCTAATTTTAATTGATAGCACCCATGTAAAAATGCCAGGTGCCAATCATTTGTGGTCCCATCTCTGAAAATACGAAGAGATGATCATTACTAAGGGCTTACTGGTCACAGAGTCAAAGTTCATTTGTGAGCTGTTTCAGTGAAAGATTAAAAACAAAGAGGACCCAATGCTGTGTTTACAGAGCTGAACCTGTACCTCATCTTTCTCTCCCCAAATCCCACTAGGAAATGACTGGACTTCCAGGAGTGTTGACACACTCAAGATCACAGGAGAGACTACCACTTTTTAGGGGGAACTGCCTGGAGCCCTCAGAACCCAGGAACAGAGGGGCAGTCTGTTACAGGATACTTCTGGTTTCTATCTATTCTATGTCGCTGAACCTGATCCACAGCTCTCAGTACACAAGATCCTTCAGGAGAGAGATAGTGTCCCAGGAGTCATGACACATAGGCTTACAGGAGGATCAATCCATTGTTAGAGACAGTAAAACCAGCTAACCCCAGACATAACAAGATGGCAAGAGGGAAGTATAATAGCCTAAGCAATATAAACCAAGGTTACATGACATCATCAGAACCCATTTCTCACACAAAGCTAGAATTTCTCACAAAGCTAGAATACCCTCAACACAACAGAAAAGAAAAAGAAATGTTTGTACTTCAAATCACTTAACATGATGATGTTAAAGGATTTTAAGAAGGAAATAAATAATTCCATCAAAGAAATACAGGACAACAGATGTAAAGAGAAAGAAGCCCTTACAGAGGAAACACAAATATCCCTTAAACAATTACAGGAGATTTTAAGGAGACTATAGGAAAATGGATAAAACTACATGATATCATCCTGATGGAAGTAACACAAACACAAATAAACGCACATAGAATACACTCACTTGTAAGCAGAAATTAGCGTAAGAGCTCAGAATATCCACAAAAAAACTCATATACTCTGCAGCTCAAAAAGAAAGGACAAAGAGGGACTGCTCCAAACCCAATTAGAAGGTGGAAGAAAATTATCATGGGAGGCACATGGAGGAAGAACCCTGTGTGTGAGAGGGGAGTTAAATTGAAGAACAGGAGAGCAGGATATGATGTGGGAAGAGAGGAGAGAAGGACAGGGGACCAGGAGAATGAGTATATAAAGAAGGAACATTAGAGGATGCTGTAACCTCTAAAATGTCCCAGATACTAAGGATGCAACAGATTCTCTGGACTCAACAGTAATGACATTAGCCAACATCAACAACAGTGAAATTGAACCTGAATACACCACCTGCAGTAGATAGACATGGCTCCCAGTGTAAGGATGGAACCACTCACCTATCTCTTATTAAATCAGAGCTATCCGTGTCTATTGAAATGCAGGAGTAAATATGGAGTAGAGGGTGTAAGAAAGGCTATCCAGAGATCTGCAGACACCAATCATCTCCTCTCCTCAGGAGATATAACCCTTCCTCAAAACCCATGAATATATCTGTATACTTAGAATGTTTCAAACCCTACTTTATTTCAACCACCCTTCTAGCCCACCAACCAGAGGTAGCAGAGGGAGAAATTTGATAGGAAAAGATGGAGAGTTGTGGACCTATTTAGAAGTAATTCTTTGGGGTAACTCCAATCTTCATTGTGCAGTACTGTCCTTTAGCAAATGCAAAAAATGAATCAGTAGCAGTGCTTTGAAATGGCAGAGACCACAAGGCTCTAACAAACCAATAAGAAGCAGCAGAATAGCACAGATTCTTTTGTGCATTTCTCATGGCGGAACGAAGACCAGCAAAGACCATCGAAGCCTTGCAAGGTGTAGCAATGTAAAAATATCCTCTCCCTCTCTGTGGAATTACATTTATGTTCTCCATAAACATCCTGTCCCCCTTCAAGCGTGTGCTCCAGCTAAATATCATATGCCTTCTCATGTGTCTGCTTTAGCAAAACATCCTCTCCTAACATAGCTTCCAGAAAAACATCCTGTGACACAAATTAGTTTCCAAAGAAACCAAAATTTTTCCACTTCATCTAGCCTTATCTCACACTCGGCCATGACATCACAAAACATATAATCGCAGTCTTGCATGGCTCCTAGACCTCAGCTCCATCAGCCACTGGAGCTTCTGCAACTGCATTCTGTGAAACTCAGACCCTTTCATGAGCACAACCTTCAGTTATCCCCATAAACATTGTGCTCTCTCCATCTTTGCTCTCAGCAAATAGCTGTCAAACTTCCAGGCAACTCTGCTGTGACCTGAAAAACCCTCATCAAGAAAGCCAATGAATTTGACTTGATTTTTTTTTCTCTGATGGAATGGAGATTTCTCCCTGTATGGTTAACCTGGAGTCTGAGTCATCTGTAATAAAACCCACTACTATTAAGATCAAAGTCACAGGAACTATGAAATATAGGAAATCATACGACAAGCATTATAGTTGTCCACACCTTTTCTGCAGCCTTATTGAAGTATAATTTACATACTTAAAAAATCCATTTATTTTAATTGTGTAATTTAATGATTTTACAGTAAAATTTATAGCTTCCTTCCCTTTTTTAATACTCATTTCCCACTAGTTCATATGTTATCGAAGTCTATTAAAAACACATAAGTGAAGTCAGAAGGACCAGAGCGGGAAGCAGCAAGGTTCTTGATTTGCTAAGACAACAGATACATTGGCAGAATCATCTGGATAAAACCACTTGGGATACATTGGGTCTTCTCTTAGCGTGCAGCCTCCAGAAAAAGAGTTTAAAGGATTAAGTCTTGGGTCCTCCTACATCAAATCCAGACCTGACCTGGTATGGTCAGCATCACTTTTGGCCACTATCGTGGTAATCCCATTGATCACTCTTACAAGTTGCCTAGCAACTCACATAGTAAACAAACTTATTTTGGATCATGGTTTCATAGGTTTCAGTCCATGGTCACATGATCATGAAAGGGGCATGATAGAGCTCAACTGCTAACCTCACTGGCATCCAAGAAGCATCAACACAGGAAGAGACCAAGGACAAAAATACACCCTCCAAGACATGTCCCAAATGACCAAATCCCTTAAGTTCCTAACTCCTAGTTTCCCGTCACCTTCATACATATCCATCAACAGATGAACTCATTGATTACAGCACACGGGGTCCAATTGCTTTTCATAGTCCCGCCTTTGAACATTGTACTGGGAAAATGTGTACCTTAAACCCATAGGGTAGGGCCAGAAGGTTGTGATAGAGGTCTAAACTTCACCTCACACTAGAAACAGTTGGGTTGGTTTCACAACATGTCCTATTTCTTTCTGTTACTGAGGTACACCATATCTGCATTGCAGCATTTTGACTGGGGTGAGATACCATCAGCAGTCAATTGTAAAGACGCCCCCCACCATATGTTGGTTTAATGTAAAATGGGACATCTATAATATAGACACACAAGCATATACACAGACTCACAGAGAGAGGCAAAAAGGGAAGGAGTTGAGTCTTATAAACCCTCAAGAAAGAGGGAGTGGAAATATAAGATACAGATGTTAGCGAGAACCAGAACAAAGCAGTGTCTCCTATACAGGACAGGACCACTATTCCTCAGCCGTAGCTGACAGGAAAGGGAGAGTCAGTTTTCTACAAAGATATAGCTGGTGATAAACTGTCCAGGCTCCAGTAGCTTGCCCAATGCCCATGAATTTATGGGCAGAATAAATGACTTGAGTGGGTTATTACAGAGGGGAAAAAGAGAGCTTGAATTTGGGAAAAGGGATTAGGTGTGGATAGATTCCTGGAGGAGTTAGGAAGAGAAGTGAGAAGTAAATTCTATCATTATATAATGTACAAAGTTCTCAAGGAACTAATAAAAGTGGTTTTTTAAATACCATATCTGTACTGAACATATACAAACCATTTTTCTTGTCATCTCCTAAATAACAGCCTCTCATGATTTCATTTCATTAAGTACAAAAACAATTCAGAGATTATTTAAAGTGTAGGAGGATGTTTGGAGACGGCAGAGGGGTAAAGCCAAGTGTGTGGTCACACTTGCAAAGACCAGTGCTTGGTATGGGAACAGGAGGATAATGGGGGCTTCCTGACAGTGAGCCTCACCTCAGATTCAGCAAGGGAATAAAGTAGGTAGTGAAGGAGCAGAATACGCTCTCCACACCCCCAGGCTCTGAACTTACATGTCTCTATGAACACACGCCCACACACACACATATAAATATGACTAGAGTATACAAGTGTCTTGCATAGATTATATGCAAATGCACTGTCATTTTATCCAATGAACCTGAGGACTTTTAGATCATTGGGAGTCCTGGGGCCAACTCACAGAGGACAGGATATATCTCCTTATTGTGCAAATGAATCCTTTGTTGAATGTGTGTCAGTGACTCCACACAATTCTCCTCCTCTAGGTTCCTGTGTATCACAGAGAATGATCTGGATATACTGAAACAAATATAAACTAAAGTCTTTGTTGGGGTTTCTAGACTAGCGTTAAAATCATATTTATCACCTTTTATTAAATGGAAGGGAAATCTTCAGCTCCCAGCAACAATAGACTCAATCATTTTGGCTTCTGATTATCCTATTATGAAAAGCACTTAATTGCACATCAATAGCGTCCCATGCTTTGAACTAATCATATGAAGTGATATGTTTCAGTAACCCGTATGTGGATAATCAAGTAGAAAGGGGGGAGGTATGATGCCTTGGCTTATGGGAGAGTTATGGCATGATTGGATACTTGTTATGCAAATAACCCTAACATCTTAAAAATGAAATGTAATGATAAAATATATTACCAAATGGGATGGACACTCATTACTTGATTCTTTTTAAAAGAAAAAAAAAACATACTTTAGGATTTTGAATAAGTGTGACCCTCAGAGGTTCAAATACTTGAATGTGTTTGGTTTCCAATCTGTGGACTGTTTAGAAAGGATTGGGAGTTGTGTTTTTGTTAAAAGGGATGTGTCAATGGGAGTTGGGGGCCTTGAAATTTCAAAATCCCACCAGGCTTCTCTCTCTCTCTCTCTCTCTCTCTCTCTCTCTCTCTCTCTCTCTCTCTCCCTCCCTCCCTTCCCTCTCCCTCTTCTTCTCTATCTCTCTCATCTGGGGAGCAGGATAAGAGCTCTCAGGAACTACTCCAGCCATGCCTATCTGCCTGCCAGCCTGCTGCCATGGTGTCTACCACGATGGTACAAGAACTCACCCTCTGAAACTGTAAGATCACAATTATATGTTTCCTGTCATAAATTGAGTTTGTCACGGTGTCTCTTCACAGCAATAGAACAGTAACGAAGGCACACATCTTCCTGTGTATTTTTCTAATATTTCTGTATTTATTTCATTAAAGTTACCTGTTGTCCATTGAACAGTTTTATGAATAAGTTTCAAGTTTAAAGACAAATAGTGCCAAATAGGAGTGGCACTACTAGGAGGTTTGGCCTTGTTGAGTGGCTGTGGCCTTGTTGGAGTAGGTGTGTCACTGCGGGCATGGGATGTACGACCCTAACCCTAGCTGCCTGGAAGCCAGTCTTCTAGCACCCTTCAGAAGATGTAGAACTATCAATTGCTTCTGCACCATGCCTGCCGAGATGCCCCCATGCTCTTGCCTTGATGATAATAGACTGAACCTATGAACCTATAAGCCAGCCCCAACTAAATGTCCTTGTAATACTTGCATTGGTCATGGTTTCTTTTCATAGCAGTAAAACCCTAAGACATACATACATATATACATATACATATACACCTAGGTTTACAGACACACACACACACACACACACACACACACACACACACATCCTTTACAGGAATTTTAGAGCTAGCCAGGGCCCCTGCAGTTTCATGTATCATGTCTCTCTCTGTTTCTTGTTCTAGGTAGTACGTGTACAAAATTTGCAGACTCACTTAATTTTATTTATTCTCCTCTTCAACCTTAGAAATCTCAACTTCCAGAGAGGGGATGATGGGAACTTGTTTAGATAGCATTTCTTTTCTGTGGGTAGCATAAATCTCAAGTCACAAAGGGAAAATAAATATAACAAGAAATAATAATACACATCCAAACCGTGATGGGATATCCGTTCATATC
The DNA here is from genome assembly GCF_021556685.1 of Rattus norvegicus. Classification (NCBI taxonomy): domain Eukaryota; kingdom Metazoa; phylum Chordata; class Mammalia; order Rodentia; family Muridae; genus Rattus; species Rattus norvegicus. Next base: position 42,963,515 of record NC_141555.1, on the reverse strand, counting down.
CGTTCCCCTTAATGAATGTCATCTTTGGAAATTGGAATCCACAATGAGATTAGACTTTTGAAAAATCCTAATTCTAAGGCAGTCTTTGGTATTTCTCTTTCCCTGAAAAGGAACACCACTAGAAAAAGACAGAGGGTAGGTTGCTTTTGTTCACAAATCGAATCAGAGGGATATGATAATGAGCATAGAGGGGGCTCACCCCATGTTTACCAAAGAATAAAGAATATGGGGGAGGGTGAGACATCTAGAGAACAGATGGTGCCTTATTGTTATTTAAAAAAAAGAAGTCAAGATATAATATTTGACAAAAGAAAAAAACTAGGTTTGCATTAGGCAGAACTGTTTTTAAATAGCCTTCCTTTTATTCATGGCAAGAGGGGGGTGGAGCAAGTCAGTCTGTAGATAACTAAAATCATTCCCATTAAAAAATTAAGAATAATGTTGATTTTTAAATGGACTTGAATAAAATTAGAAGTTTTACCTTTCAAAGGGGAAAAATTGTGTTTCAGAGACAGAGAGAGACAAAGGATTGTCCAAACTCATACTTGATTCTTGCAATATATCTACTGGTAACTCAAGTATTTGTTGATATTAGGAATAAAATGCAAGTTGGATTTCACGACTTAAGAGTTTAATGTGTGTGAATAGCTGCCAACGGAAAGACTAGTCCTCGGATTTTCAAAAGGCCTTAAAAAGTTATCTGAACTAGCACAGAGGTGCAGGGATGAGGGACGAGGATCATGAACATCCTTCCTCCCCTGGGTCCTCTAGATCCTGTGCCCAATACCCAGCATTATCTTTGCTCCCTTAGCTATGTTATGTTAACATAGGGTGACTTCTGATACTTTTTAACCTACATGAATGTCTAGCAGCTTATGTTACGTGACCTATCCTCGGTAGACCTGAACAATATGTGTTCACCTCATGTAGTCCTCCAACTACAAACAATTCAGGTCTACCATATCATGGCTCTTCAGGAGCAGACGAGTGGCTAAGACAACTCTATCAGTTTGAAAACCCACACAAGCATGGGTGACACTCAAAATAATTAAATCCTGTTGCGTTCATCCCAAATAGCAGGCAGCTCCACCCAAGAAGCCCCCTTCATCTTAGCTGCCCCCGACCCCTGGGGCAATTGTTCTCATCTGATTGCTCTTTGGAACAGGACCTGAGCGTCGTAACCTTCGAGACTCCTAATGTAGTGTGAAACAGCCAGGATCCCTGCACAACTCCCCAGCCTCAAAGAAGAAGATACAAGAAACCCAGAGAGGAAAATAGCTAAACTTGCAACAACCTTGCCTGCTGCTTACAAAGTTGTGATTTACTTGAACAGAAGAAACCACATCTCCCAGCTCCACCCCTTTACTTTAGCATTAGGTCAAAAATTCAAACCACAAGTAAAGGGGCCCAGAGTGATGCTACCGAAAACTGAGTTGAGCAAACAAAAATGTGTAAGGAAGATGGACAGGAAACACAATGGAGCCCACAGCAAGCTAGGCTCAGTTCTACCCCTCAGGCTGTTGCCCCCTCCCTTCTCCACAGAGTGGATCTGCCTTTGCAGGCAGAATTCCACAAGTTCTGCCCCTCTAAGCAGCTCTGAAAAGCTCCCAGGGTAGTTAAGAAGGACTTCCTACACCATCAGCCATGTCTCTTCTATGCTGACATGAGTGAGACATGAAGCTTGTGGATGTGGGTAGAAGAGAGGCTCACCTTGCAGAGTACAGTACTCACAGCCCTGCACATAAAGACCCATCCTAAATTCTCAGATGGTGATGAACAGAAGGGAAGGAAGGAGACCCACACTGAGCAGTCATGGGGCTGAGCAGATATATCTTGGGTCTAGCACGAAGAGAGGAATAGTCTCACACATTCACTGCCACTGTCCCAGGAGAAGCTCCAGCAGTGGCTCCAGCAGCAGACATCCCACTAAGAGTTGGCTGCTCATCCTATCAAGAATAGCACTTGCTTAAGAAGAGTGTCCTGACTACAAATGTGCCCTGGGATATACAACAACTCAAACCAGAGAACTGAGAACTATGACAGGATCTACAGGGGTTATCTCAGGGCAAGCATCTCCTCTTCTGTGTGCCCATTTCATCCCCACTGAGCTTGGGCCAACTTGGAGCAACAAGGGATTCAGTGTGTGTGCCAAAAAGTAGCTACAACACATGCACATACATGGGGGATATCACAACAGATGCTCATTCTCTCAGTATTCTGAAAGGTGAGTATCTAGAGACTAAGAGTTAGTAGGGTGCATGCACACATACACACACACACTCTCTCACACACACACACACACACACACACAGAGAGAGAGAGAGAGAGAGAGAGAGAGAGAGAGCTCCCCTTGTTTCTGCAGTATGCCACCACCCTTTGCTTGTGGACAAATCGTACATCCCTACCTCTTTTGTCACATAGTGACCTCCTCTGCTTCCAATCTTTTCATGGTCTCAAAAGTCAACATAAATGTAGCAGGGGCCAACTCCTGTCCATATGGGATCAGCTTCACTCGGCTACAATGGGTAAGGCCCTGCCTTCCAATCAATGACATACACAGACATTTGCATGTAAAGATGTCAACTCATCATTCTGGAAGGAGACAACAGGATCTTCACCAACTCTTCACCTAGCGCAAAGCCAGAATAATACCCTTGTCTCTCAAAACTGCTTCTAGTTAGTTAAACTGCTATTAATTGCGCTAATCAGTTCCCTTACTATTGTAACAAAGTACCTGACAGAAGAAAAAAGTGGCTGCCACTGTACACCGAGCTCCCACGATATAGAGAAGCAGGCTGGAGTCTTGTACAGGCAGGCCATGAACCTCGCAGTCTGCCTCTGTGGCTCTATGGCTGCCAGCTTGTCCCCGTGTCAGAGATGTTCAACAATCTCTTCGCAAAATGTTGCCCACAACTGAGGTCTAACTGTTTTAACATGTGTGCCTTTAAATGAGAATTTCTAGGAAGAAGCTGTCTGCAAAACTGACTGGCTGGTTAGAACTGCAGTGGTGAGGAGATGTTGGAATGTTGCTGATCCAGAGACTAGTTACCTGATAGTTTTAGCCCCCAGAATTCTTTCCCTACCTCTTTGTCAAAACTAATCTATGTCATAGATTTAAAAAAATATTTTGGGATCTATTAACTTAATAAACCCCAAGAAACCACCAATCCAAAAGCTAAGAATGTCTTCAGATAGCATCGTATGGACATAGAAAAGATCCGCCCAACTTGCTTTAACTGCCTTGCTTGTGTGCCCACAAACATATTTTGTATTTGCCTTGCATTATAACTTTCTTTTTTCTGTAAAACTATGAAATCTCATGATACTGCATCCACACTGGGATACGGGGTGACCTAAATTTGTGATCCTGGACCATGATCACTCTACATGGCTCTGGAATAAATCATCCTTAGTCCCTTAAGGTGAGAGCTGTGTTTCTGTGTTTACAGTCTCTGAGGAGCATTTCACATGCAAACTATCCGAGAAAGGGAGGGGTGCACCAGAGGGAAGTAGGGACCAACCTCTTCCGCCTGGAATGTTGAGTATCTTTGTCTCCTCTGTGAAGTAATGTGACTACAAGGTCAAATGTCTTTGCCTCTCTTTTGTCTAATAATAAGATGTTATGAAGCAATGATCTTCACAATGGATAAGAAGTGGGGAAGGATGGAGGGCAGGAAGGGAGGGCAAAGAAAGGAAGTAGCAGGGATTGGGGGGGTGGGCAAAAATCTCAGGGACAGAAAATCCAGACATCAAACATCAGACAAAGCTGCAGTTGTCCCAAATTCACACTCTCCCTCAACTCAGAAGCACACCATCTCTTCTGCTAAGACCTGCTGTATGCTCCCTCCCTGAAGTAAAGACAAAGAGTCTGAAGGGCAAACCTTGGAGGCCAGACTCCAGTGATAGTGTAATGAGCCAGAGTAGTCATCAGCCCCTAATGGGAATGCCAATAGCAATACTGACACCCTGTCAAACAAGTCTGCAAAAGGACTGGAGTACTCTCATGGAAATCCAGAGAAGCCAGGAGCCTGTGCTGTCTGAGTCACACCAACACCCAGAGTCCTCGAGCAAATTCAGAAGTCCCTGAGCACACCAGGACAATCCTCACCAAACACAAGAGACCTCTAGGTTTGGCACTGGGCTGAGGAAAGGTGTCAAGGGTACTGAAGGCTCTTCTGAAGTGATAAGCATCTGCCTCCCACCGGGACTAGTTAGACATTTAAAATGGAAATAGTGGGGCATTTCCCACCCACTAAGTGGCTAATGGTCCTGCTAATCACCAGGTCTCCCTGAAGGGACAACGTGAGCAGCTCAGACCTGACCCAGGGCTTCCAAAAATCCATACTTCTCTAGACATTTCCTGTAACACAGACTTTGCAACAAGGGAATTGGAAGGGAGGGAATGAATGCCTGGATTTGAACAAATAGGCCTTACATGCATCTATATAAATTCTCAGGCAATAATTATAGAGATTAAAAAGAAAACACCTGGATTTGGTGATTTGGCTCAGTGGTTGAGCCCTTGCCTAGCAAGTACAAGGTCCTGGGTTCCATCCACATCTCTGAAAAAAAAAAAAAAAAAAAAAAAACACTTCATTCAAGTCCCACTGCCTCCTTTGGTCAGCATTTTGCTCCTGGCTGGTGAGATGCTCAGCAGGTCAAGGCCTTTGCTGCCAGGACTGAGGACCTGAGGTCCACATACATGCAGTGGCAAGCTCACACACACACACTATTTAATTAATTAACTAATTAATGAACTAACTAATTAATTAAGTAAATTACCGTTTCTTAATAAATAAAACATTATAAAGCTGACGCTTCCATGAAAGGTTCTGCATGATTAGCTGACCCCTGACCCATTCTCTCTCAGGCT